>NC_086229.1:27792408-28117408 GCF_036321145.2 Pelmatolapia mariae
AATAGGGGGGTGCTTGTTCCACAAACTGCAGTTAAGGTACTTTTGCATATAAAAGAAAATCTGTTACATTTCAGGTCTTGTCAAATGATTTCACAAAACACTGAAAAACCCTATCAACATGAGATCCTTGGGCAAGATACTAACCCCAAATTGATTTCTCATGCACCCATCAAAGTGTGAATGTTAGTAAGAAAGCACTAAGAAAAATGTGCTTGAGTGAATGGGCACAAGTTATATAACGTGCTTTGAGTGCTCAGAAGAGTAGAAAAGCGCTATATAAGAACTAGTGCATTTACCATTTGAATCTGGTGACTTCTTGTTAGGCTAGATGGAACAGTCCCATCATAACTTTACATATGAAAACAGATTTTTGGTTATCGTAACATTAGAAAAAATAAAGACTTAATAGATTTAGTGAGTGAAAAAGAAACAGTCAGCAGTCTACACCTATTGCAGCATAACTAAAGGGAGGATTCAGGGTAGCCTGGTCATGCCCTAATTATATGCTTTAGCAAAAAGGAAAGTTTTAAGGCTAATCTTAAAAGTAGAGATAGTGTCTGTCTCCTGATTTCATACTGGAAGCTGGTTCCATACAAGAGGGGCCTGAAAACTGAAGGCTCTTCCTCCCATTCTACCTTTAAATACTCTAGGAATAACAAGTAAACCTGTAGTGTAAAAGCGAAGTGCTCTAATAGGCTGATATGGTGGTGATTGTGCTGAAGAGGAAGCCTGCTTGTGGATTATGTCCTCTCTCTGTGCCTCACTGCACATATATGTAGCACTGAGTTGTTCCCTGTTGTAAATAAACTGTCTTCTTTTGATTGCAAAGAACTGCACGTGAATCCATCCAGTAGCCATGACACTAAAATTAAGTTATTGAATTGTTGAATGCTTTAATATAATTTCTTTTGGTTAATTATTCAGTTTGTTTACCAAGTGTTAATTTATTAAACAAACATGATGCCCGTTCGGTTAGCCTGCTAGATCTGGAGACTTGGAGCTGTTTCTTTGGTGAGAAAAGTAACAGTTGCAGTTGCTAAACATGCTGAAATGTTTGGTCACCATTGTTGTTATAATTTTGTACAATGAATGGGTATACCAAGTCAGCTGCCTTAAAGGAACAGTATGGATTAAATCCTTTAGTTTCATGAGTGGCAAGGATGAGATTATGATTTATTACAATTATTACAAGCAAAGAAAAGTGGAAGCAATTTTTAAAAAATCCCTAACGGTCAGCTTTGGTGGAAGATTCTAAAATAAAATTGCTTCTGTCAGATTCAGAAGTGTTTTCATTAAAATGTAAATATTAACGTCTGATTTAACAGCATGTTCAGGACATAAATATAGAAGTTGTATTTTAATTTTATAATAGGTTGAAGTTCAGCTATTAAAGTGCAGAGCAGAAACAGTGGAAATGTTCAAATGGAGCAGACAAACTTAAAGAGAACAGAGAAGAAAATTCAAAGAAGTCAAACCTTTAAAGAACGAAGTGCCTCTTATGTCTGAGTGTAAAGATTAATTCAAAAAGAACCCTGCTGCTGCTCTTATTACAGATTTATACTCACATGCGCTAAAAGACGGAAGACTGCAGCCTCTTTGGTCCAGCTGTGAGTCCGTTGCCGTGAATTATGGAATGGCGGATTTGTGCTTTTTGTGCTGGAACTAAGCTGCATACAGCTGATGTTAGACAGGAAAACATTACCTTGACATGGAGCTTCAGACAAACACAATAATTTCAGGTCAGGAAAGAGAATTGAAACTTTAATGAGGAACCAAACACTGAAGAGGCGTTTATGGGGAAATTGGAATTGATCAAAAGCAGAAATGGATCTGTGTGGATCAGCTGCACTTTGACAGAAACTTTTATACCGAGAATATTTTCTACATATTTTAGACACGAAGCAAAAATATATTTGATTTTCTAAATGTTCATGGACGGATGGACGTGTTTAAACTGCTTCATCGTCCCATGTCTTCTATGTAAGACATGTCTGTGCTGATTTGTCGCCCTCTCGAGGTCAAAACACAAAGTGCATGATATCAGAGGTCAAAGGTCAGAGCTCCTGTGGGTCTGACGGCCTCACGCTGGAGAAGGATGAAGGAGTCTGACCTGAGCCAGTGTTTGACATGAACACATCAGCACTGCATTCAGTGAGCCTAACAACAGCCGTTAGCATCATTTCAGTGTTTCAGTCATTTAAAAACACTTCCCGTCACTGTGGTGGTTACTAACCCTAACCATTTTAGTCTCTTTGCATCTTTAAATGCAAATCCATCCAAGCTTTAGCAGAGCAAAAGAAGGTGCAAGCTGTTCTATGATGTTCATACCAGAGAAGGCACGATACCACTTTTTTATGTCCGATACCGATATCATAAATTTGGATATCTGCCGATACCGATATGAATCCGATATACTGTATTTTTTAATCAATAAAACTGTTTTTTTAATATTTTGTTGCATTTTGTATAAGTTCATATTCAAGTTTAAATAAACAACAACACTAAAGCTATTTTGTTATACCTGTATGTAAAAAATACACTGCACCCAAAATATTTCATAGTTCAGCAATACTGATCGATCGAATAAACTTAAACCTGCACCATCCTCGCTATTCTGGTATTTTAAAGAGTACTTAGAAGAAATATTAAGCAACCTAACTAATAGGGTTGCAAACTTCCAGCAAAAAATAAATAAATAGGGAACCACCCCCCACCCTCCACTTCATGATGCTTAATCGACATAATCAACTTTAATCTGATGCAGTGTGAACAAAAAAATGCACAGAAATAAATTCTTTTTCAAGAATAATTAAATAGATTCAACATCTTTCTTCTACAGAATCGCAGACTGCACAGATGGTATCTTCCCAAAGGAAAAAGTACTATAGCTTACTAGAGTATATTAGACTTAATAGCTACTATATACAGTAATGGACTTCTATATATTTTACATAAGGTTAAAACTTTCAGTGTAAGATTCAGACAATTATTTATTAAAAGCTAGACTTTTTAAATGAGAATAACAAAGAAAAGTATGTCTTTGTGCCCCCTTTTCCCTGTTCATGCCCTATCGGCCCCCTGGCTAAACTTTGCTAGATCCGCCCCTGCACAGTTAACAGCTGTCAGCTGCGTAGAAAAGGATCCTGGTCTGGAAAGTAATATTAAATAAATTCTAACGACAGCTTATCAAGCTTAAACGTGCTGCTGTTGTTCAGCTGCTGTTTTCCTCTTTTTGGTGCAAATAAGTGCGCCAAAAACAAAGAAGAGAGATGCACTCGCGACAGAAAAGCCGATCAGCTGATCATTAAGCAGTTTCAGGATTGAAGTAGCGGCAGGAGAGAGAGAGAGAGGCAGTCTCTCCATATATCGGTTGTTAAGCTTAACGCAGGTACGCTTTACAAACATTCAGAGATGAACTTACACAGTTGCTTTACTTCTCTCTGTAATAACTTCCTCAGAGATGAAATGCTGGTTTGGTAGGGAGGCTACAAATACACACAGCTGCTCTATCACGTGACTGCTGCGACGTGCTACGTTTATGGGCCGAGTTACGCTGTGTCGCGAGTTTTGTGAGGTGCTTTTTTGATATTTAATGGATCGGATTACGTTTTTTATTTCTCTCCGATATCCGATCCAGTAATTTACGTCAGTATCGGACCGATACGTGATATCGGATTGGTCCATCTCTAGGTCATACCAGAGTTTCTGTTTCCAGCTCAGACGTGTTAAACACTGCTGCTGTGCTACATTTGTCATTTCCTGCTTTCACTACCATCCATGTCAAACGGCTGAAGTCATCTTATCACTTTAACACTTTAAGTCTGACATTTATTCACTGTCATCACAAACACACACAGCTGGACTAGCACCCAGACAAAGGTCTGAAAAGCTGAAAATCAGCATTTGATTATTATTATTACATATCCTGTTTTTGTGGATGCACTTTTCTATCTGTCAGTGCTGAAGCAGACGTCACTGATCACATGACTCTGAGGGATGTTTCCAGCATGTTGCTGAATCTGAGCCATGAAGATTTAAGGCAGCTCTGAAGACAAAGCAGGTCTGAGCCTGTGTTAGCAAGCTGTACTTAATAAAGTGGCAGCTATGACTCAGTCAGTAATGATCAGAGCCAGCAGGGGGCAGCACAGAGAGGTGAGGCGCTGTCAGAGAAGCAGGCTCACATCAGACTGTTCATATTCCATCATCTATACCTGAAATAATCATCAAACACACGCAGAGCAGAAACATGTGAAAACATCTGGAGCTCAGTCTCAGTTTGACCGCTCAGAGGTTTACCTCAGTCCTGCTCCTCTGCTTCCTGTTTACAGCGCACACATCATGCTGTGTACTGAGAGTCATGTGGTCAAAGCGAGGCCCTCGTACTCTGACAGAGAGCGAGCACAGTTATCCTAATGCGTGACATCACTTCTAACCAGAGAGCACAGCTTTCACAGCAGCCAACATCCTGTAACACTGAGCATGTGTAAACACAGCTCTCAGCTTCCATCACTCACAAGCTCCAGCCCTCCACTTAAAAGCCTAGAACAAAGCTTGTGTCCAAGCAGACAGAGGTGATGTTCATGCTCTTTTTCTGAGTGTCAAGCTTTGGACGTAAACAAAGCAGCAGTCATGTTTGGAGGCTCACTGAAATCATCCCAGCTGACAGTAGAAAACTCAGACTTTTAAAAACAACAAACGTGTTTAATAAATCATTTTTAGATAAAGATTTTTAGATTCATGTACAAAATCTTTCAAAACACCAAATCTATATACAAGCTTTACATGAAATGAAGCAAACGCAAACTCAGCTATCATCTGTACAAATACTTTAAAGTGTTTCCACTACAATCAGTTTCAGTTTTATTCAAGTTAGCATATGCCAAATAAAACTGTTACAAAGTCAACATTGCAATTATATGTATTTTCACATGACTGTAAAACCTGATTATTGGGCTTCATTTCTGTACTGAACAGTCATTTTCAGAGTAGTTAGTAAATAACAATTAGCTAATGTTGTTCATGAGACTAAAATCATCCCACTTTGGTAATGTGGCCAATATTAAAGTTATTATTACATTAATCATTATTATTTATTACAGCAGTGAACTTGAACTCTGTGTCAAATACTGAGCTTCAGTAAAGATTCAAGTTTTAGTTATTTATATTTCCTATCACCTTAAATCTTCACAGTCTCTGTTACGCCTTTTTCATTAGTACTTACTCGGCTCGGCTCATCACAGCTCCACTTGGTTCTTATGGTTTTCCATTAGGTGCTAATTCCTGGTACCAGCTACTGTACTGGTACCTACTCCACCTGCAGATGCAGGAGTGGAGGAGAGGAAGACAAGAGCGACTGAGGGAACTTATGGTAGAGCACAGACATGACAGGATGGGGAAACATGATGGAATAAAACACAAGGAGAGGAAACAAGGCACAAGGAGTCATGTAACTAAATAAATACAGAGGGCAAAGACACAAGGGGAAATCTAATAAACCATACTGAACAGAATAACCTAGGAACCATAGAATACAAGTGAACTCAAAAATAATACAGAATTATCAAAATTGCATGAAAATTCAAAACACTGCGTCAAAACGGGGGACCATGATAGATATAGTATGATGGGATTCATATTAGATTCTTTATGAGTGTGGGTTGTTGTTATTCAGCCTGGTTCTATGCGCCTGTTTTTAACTTTAACATGTCTGCACCGTACTGTGTAGCAATGTTTATTACAAGCACATGAACAAGCTCTTGTTTCACTGTTTACAGAGAGGACATCTGTTCGTGTGACTCAGGCTGCAGTACAGAAAGGAGCTCCATCACAACAGCTCATTCCTGTGGTCACGGTCAAAGGAATGTGTTGCCAAGCAGCAGTTATTATTCCATGTATGGAGTTGTTCACTTTTCTTTCTGTGACTCCGCCCAGATTAAAGAGTGGACTTTGGATTTTCCCCTTTCTCTGTGACTGTTACACAAATGTGATCCTTCACCATCACTACAAATAAAATATAATAAATAAATCATATAATACAAAAACCAACTATTTACATTTCAACCTTTAACTATTTAAATTTTCAGCTTTTCCCTTTTAAACAAATTTAAAGTGAAACAACACAAAACACTGCAAACCACAACACAATTAAATATAAATTAAAATATGAAAACTAAAAGAAGATGCATATTCTCTGTCATATGGGCCTGCATGAATAAACTTTCTGAATCTTTTATCATCCGCAACTGAAAATAGTTGTGGACGATCACTATACCTTTCTAATGTGACGTTGTTGCCCCTGGCTCTCTTTCTCACTCTTCCCCTCTGGCTCTGTTCCTGTGCTACTGGGAGCTCTAAGAGCTGTTTCGTTCGTGACCAACACATCACTACTGGCCCCTCAGGCCAACCCAAAGACGACTCTGGGTTTTTCCTTCTTTCCCAAACTTTTTCTCTCCTAATCTTTGTGTCTTTCCTGACGCTGATCGTCTCCATGTGAAGGTAAGTGAGGCAGCGCAGGGCTCTAGAGTGCGACCAATATGGTCGCAAATGCGACCAAATTTTTCCGTGGTGCGACTAAAAAAAACATTTGGTCGCACGGGTGCGACCAACTGTTACCAACATTTGGTCGCACCTGTTTGGGTAACAAAAAAAATCTCTTCAACTCTCCATGTTGTCAACCAGGGGCGATTTTAGCCCATTTTTGGGGGTGCTTCAGCACCCCCAAAATGAATCAAAGCACCCCCAAAGATTTCTTACTTTTTTTTGGACAATATTTGCTGTCTGTGTGAAACACTGCTAAAAATATAAAAACCATACAGTACTTGGTTGAGACATAACATTTTAACAACAAAAGTATAGATAACCCCCCCTCTCCCAAAATGGTTTGTTCCAGCTCGGCTCTCCGCTGCTCTGGCTCCGTTGCTGCCAGAGCCATGGTAGCGGAGCGGAGGTGTAAGTGCCTGGCTTAAAACAGGACATATTAGCTGCATTTAACCTTCAGTTACTCTTTATAGTTAGGTATGAGTCATAACATGTTTCTTTTTAGCTGAAAAACATGACACCCAGGTAACCTGCAGTGTTGAAAACATGTTTTCCGACGATGTTTGCTACCCTACAATCCGTCCTGCTCTGCAGTAAAATCAGCGACATTTGACCGTCCTGTTGCTCCCATTGAAATGTATATAGCCTATTTAAAATCTAAAACTTAAAATTGTCTGTAGCCTACTGTTGTTACCACTGTCCTGTTTGAAATGGATACTAACTAGCTAACTGACTGGATGCCCATTAACCTTATAACTCCTGTAGTGTGTGTGTGTTTGTGTACAGAGAGACAACCAGGTTCATAAGGGATATAAGGAAGTTTTTTCAAAAAAAGGAGCCACATTCAGGTAAAAGTGTAAAATCAAATGATCTGTCAATCAAAAATAATGTTGGATCAGTGTTTCAATATTTATATCTTTTATTAGATGTTCATGTGGTTTGGTTATTTGCCTTTTGGTTGAAAGTAGACTGAGAGAGGACTTTTTGTTAGTGATCTTAATAGTATTTTTTCATATTAAGGTAATTTTTCATCTAATTGAATACAATCTATTTGTGTATGATTGTCAGTCCAAAGAGGGAGAGAGGAAAGACGTGAGGAGAAAGTACAAGGTCAGGAAGAACCAGGTAAGAAAACAGACAGGGAACAGTGACAGGCACAACAGAAACTGTTAAACCGACAAAGAGAAAAAACCTGATTTTACTCATACAATCTGGAAGTTGTGCTCTCCATATATTAAAGCTGCGATACAGAATCTGCAAAACAAACTGGGTTGAAACATTTTTGACCGTCTTTAACAACATTCCAACATAACATTATCATTGATTGGGGAGATTAAAATTAATGATATATTTTTATGTGGTTCAGCCACAACTCTACTAAAACCTCAGCCAGTAATAGGTAGGCCAACTTTTGGACCGTCCAGTTGTCTGTATGACTGCCGCAGTACAGTATCAGAAAGTGCCAAATGTGCCCTGGTGGAGTGAGGAGCTGTAAAGAGAAGCAGAGTGCTCTGTTTATATTCTAAAAATGTTTTAAGCTTGTTTCAAAGATTCTGTGCAGCAGCTTTAAATGTTTTCCAAAAGCACACATACACTTATCAGTGTTTCTCAAACTTTTTACAGTGTGTACCACCTGAGAAAAATGTCAAGCTCTCACAAGTACCACTATGAAAGCATGAAACTCATAAATCTTACAACACAAAATTAGTATTATTAAATTAGTAAAATTAGTAACTGCAGTAAAGATTTTTATTTGTAATAATTTATTCTGTTCTGGGAGTGTTTTTTATGTATCTGTATTATATTATAGATACACATTAAAAGTGAATCTCTGTCCAAATGCACTCAGTTTACTTCTTACTCACTATGAGCATCGTTCATTATTCTCCCCCAGTAATTAAGGTTAGGATATGTATTTTTTTTTATTCCAATCCATTCTTCTTTTGCAGCATTTAAATAACCTTTATCAGATTTGATGGTTTTGTTACAGACTTTTCAAAAAAAGTGTTTTGCTTTTCTTTCTCAAATGTGGGGATTAAATTGTGTTAAAATGTACAAAACAGTGATGTCATGTTTTGAGACGAGGACCCAGGCACAGAGAGACTTGATGAATTTAAGAATCAAATGATTTACGAAAGAAATTTGCAGACTTGCACAGAGATGGTAAAATTATGATGACTGATAACAGAGATGAAGACAACAGATGACGAGGACAGGGAGGAACAGGGGCTTAAATGCACCAAGGAGACAGTCAGAGAGAACTTGGGGCAACTGGAGACATTTAAGGATGCAGGGACTGACAGAGACGGGGAAGAAGTCTCATTGTGACGTGTAGAGTTTATCTTGCCTGGCTGGGCAGCTCTCTGGGTGCTCAGCAGTGTTGGGCAAGTTACTTTGAAAAAGTAATTCAGTTATAGTTACTAGTTACTTCTTAAAAAAGTAACTGAGTTAGTAACTGAGTTACAATATTCTAAAAGTAATTAATTACTTGGAAAAGTAACTATTGCGTTACTTTAAAAAAAAAACAAAGAACGTTTAACCCTCTGGGGTCCAGAGTATAATTGGCCATTTTGTTTACTACTCTTGATTTTCCCTCCACATTTTACCTTTAAAAACTATTTACTTTGCCTTGTTTGGTATCATTCTTTTTAGCACAACCTCACGTGCCTGAATTTACAGTTATGTTCTCATTTTGTCATACTGTATAACCAGAATTGATCTAAAATCAGGCAAAAAACATAAAATCAGAGTAGAAAAAGTTATATTTTTACTGTAACAACCATAAACATGTTTAATTAATCATATTTCATAACTTCAAATGCAAATATTAATTGTCAATTTTAAAATCATATGCACAAGTTTTGCAAACAACAAAGTTATTTGCATCCATTTACCTTTTACCCTTTTTTTAAATAACCATTTCAAACTATTCACAGAACAATCAGCTGTTCTTCAATAAGATGCCACACAAATTATTTGTGCCACTCCAAAAAAATAATTTCTATCCACTATAAAGGAGAGCATCACAGCCTGATACCTGCAGGTCTGACAGCAGCAGGTGTGTCACTCCTGTTTCTACCTGGAGACAGCAGTCGCCTCATTGTTCTGACACACAACACAAAACACAACACTACACACTAACTACACAAGACAACACATTAACTACACACTCCAAACAAGCTAAACGTCACAAATCTCTCACATCTCAAAACTCGCTCTCTTTCTTTTTCTGCTCTCTCTCTCTCTCTCTCTCTCGCCGTCACTCCTAAAACTTTTTTTTGTTTAGTTTTTTTTGCTCATAAGCAGAGAGTGCTTGCTAGCGCTAACGTGGCGAAACTATTGAGGAAAAAACGCCGCGTATATATTGTTTATCATGACTCTGGTTTTACTGGCCTATCAACACAATTATAAACTGGTATATATCACCTTGTTGCTTTGTCTTTAAGTGGTCATGCGATTGGCTTACCACGACTACTTTATTCTTCCTCAGTCAAACAGCAGCACTCATGCGATTGTTTTGCCCCCTGAGCTCCAGGTGTTGTGCTAGACAGTGACCGTGATTGCCGTCCGCGGGAGCGCGCAGCTGCTTAAAGCTGTAGCGTCCAGATTACTTACGTAGTCAGCTACTTCCGTGCAGCTGATATAAGATGCGGTAAGCTGAACACAGCTTCAACCGTCTGTTTGTTGAAAAATAGTAACGGACCGCGTTTCCTTGTTAGTAACTGTAACGGCGTTGTAACGATAGGAATAGTAATTAGTTAGATTACTCGTTACTGAAAAAAGTAACGCCGTTAGTAACGCCGTTACTTGTAACGCCGTTACTTGTAACGCCGTTATTCCCATCACTGGTGCTCAGCACCCCCAAAGCTCTAATCCTAGAATCGCCCCTGTTGTCAACAGCAGACACACATTATGCCCCTATCGTGGACTAAACCAATCAGAGATAGTCAGGGGCTGGACCTCTCTGATTGGCCGTGGTCCAGTGGAAAGTGCAAGTAGAAGAGGGAGGTGAGTAGCTTTAATAAGGCGATATCAATTCATTAACGGATTCCACACAAAGACGTAAACACAGAGCGACCCGACGCATCAGAATCAGCTTTGTCTTTCTCGGCTTTCTCACCGGACGGCCCGCAGACGGACACGCTGTCGGAGCTTAGCGATTCTGATGCGTCGGGTCCGCGCTGTGTTTACGTTTTTTTGCGCTGATTCTGAGCTGCAGGTTTTGTCTCTCCAACCAAAATTCGCCGAGCCAAAAAGAAGCAGCAAACTGCGCTTCACATTTGATCAATGTCGTCATGAATTCCCTCTGACTTTTGCTGTTTTGCTTCCCCACGATAAAAATTACACTTCCTACACAGCTCCCTGTGTGTACTTCAAGAACAGTTTCCCGTCTCAAATCTCTGTTTTCTGGATTATTCATTCGCTTATTACCCACCAGTCTACCGTTGTTTACAGCGCTGTCTTTTTCTTTTTTCATGTAAATGACGTCCGACAAGAAAGCCTAATTTCTGCTGTTCAAGACTGAAGAAATTTAAACTTCTTAAAATTATGCAAAATTGCAGAATATTGCAGAATATTTTTAAGGTTATCTGCTATAAAACGCCAGACCAGGAAAATCTCCTTCATGTTTTTCTGTGTTTTATTCTCAGTTACTTTTACACAAAGGCATCTGCTGTGATGTTCACAATTCTGATGAAGTCTCACAAGTGTCAATACTGATAAATGATCAGAATTATAATATTTCTGACTGTCTGAGGCTAAATTGAATCGAATCAGGACTTTGAGAACCGGAATTGAATGGATTATAGAAATCAGTGATGATACCCAGCCCTAGTGAGCAGCCTAGGCCTGACAGAAGTGGATGTAGCTGTGGGTAATAAGAAAAGATGAAAAGAACTATTGATAACTTTTTTGTTAAGTTAAGGCCTGATCCGTCTGAAATTCATAGCCAGTGCTCTGACACAGTGCCATCAATCTTTGAATGCTGAAAAAGCAGCAGTGTATCCAGAAAACACACTTCATGCTGCAATAAATGCACTGCCCAAGTGTCCCCTCTCCCCACTGCCTTTCAGCAGCATGCAACAGCAAACAGGTCGTCAGAGGAGGCCAAGATGATGATTAAGTTTAACATTTTCTACAATATTGACAAAGCACTTTAAGCACAACATTGTTAGTTAATAATTTAGAAATGAATATTGTCTGTATGGACCTCCCCCCAAAGAAGGTGCACATGTAAAACTGCGGTGTTAAGGGAAGCGGTTGAAAAATTTGAGTGCGCCTAACTTTTGTGCCGGTACGCCTAAATTTTTTAAGTTAGGCGTACCCATGTCAAAAAGTTAGTCTAGAGCCCTGCAGCGTGTAATGTTTTCCTGACTTACATCAGCTTTATTCAGCATTAGTTCTTCTGTGAAACAGCAGCAGAGTTACCTGATGGTCAGTAGCTGACACATTCAATGCGGAATGAAGTCATCCGGAAAGCTGCTCCAGAGACTCTGAGCTCCGGTCTTTATACTCAGGTGTGTTTGTGCTGCTACGGTTTTTGAGATATTAAACTTTATTTTATAGGTCATTCAAAGGTCACCATCCCCCCAGACTGCTCTAAAACGGGCCAAAATGGTCTACTTTTTTAGTGCTACGTTTGTGCTGATTTGTGCAGGGAAAATGAGCGTTTGTGCTGCTACAGTTTCTGAGATATAACGATTTTAATTATTACGGCCTACGCTGTATAACACCACTGTCTGTGGCAGTGAGTTTCAGCAGCTGTGGAGTTTTTCCACTTTTATAGAAGACTGTCCACTTTTTCGAGGCTTGCTGCATATTAACTTTTATTAGTTTACACTTTAGTAACTTTTGTTACCAGTGCAGAAACATACACAAGGTAGGCTAAAGTTTGTTTTTTTCTGTGGCAAAACTGAGTTTCATGTCAAGTGATTCACGTATACCTAAATTCTTATTATTTTTTACATTCCCATTTGGCTTCTATGATTTTGTTTTGAATTATATATGTTCATTATTATTAATGTAGCTGTCTCAGAAAAAAATGAAGTGTTTGCTTTGATAGGTTGTTACCTACGTGTAGAAAACTGAATATTCCACAGCACCTAGGCCAGGGATGTTCAACCTGCGGGTCTAAAGCCACATGTGGCTCTCCGGCCCCTCCACTGTGGCTCCTATAAGACCAAGTAAGTCATGTTTTATTATAAAGACAACAAGAAATTGTTCCGTTAACCGTTTTTTTTAATGAAATATCTGCATTGACTATTCACTGAATGTACAAGGGTTTTAAAAGTGGTTTAATGTTTCTTAGCTTCAAATCTGTTTACTGTAATTTTCAAGTTGGTTGCCCATCTTTCCTAATTATTAATTATTATGGAAATCACTCATGTAGCTGGCTTCATTTTAACAAATACTTTTTTTCCGTTATAAAGCTTTGATGATTCATTTTCTTATCAAATCTAAAAATAAACATTTTTATTTACATTTCCATAGCTTACACGATACAACAACTCATTTTCTAGATATTTATAAGCTCTTTCTTTTTTTAGGCTCTAGACAGGTTTTGTAGCAGCAGGGGGAAAAAAGGGGCTTTTTGAACTGAAAAGGATGCTTACCCCTGACTTAAGCCACCAGGTCAAGACACAACAAATACAGAAAAATTATTGACAGAAAAATGGAACGGTTACTTTCAAGGCTACAGGTGAAGGTGAATGGGTGTGTAAAAGCAAATATGCATCAGACTGACAAAGAAAACAGTGTTAAACGATTTTTAATTTAGAACTTTAACTTTATGTGCAAAACTAAACTTACTGATAACACACACTAGCCATTTGAACACATGTAACTGTAATGAACCAAATAAAACAGAAAAATGCAGGCAGCACTCATTATACCGTGTATAACGCAGCATTGGGTTGTATTTTTTTCTTTTCAGATGCTCCTGTCACTCCATTTCCCAGGTGATCATAGCACTCCCACACTCATGGAACTCTCCTGCAGTATGCAGAGTAATGGCCCATCCTTCCATGGAAAGCAATTAATGCCCTCAAAGTGAACGACTTTCCTTGGAGAACCAGGTTGGAGGGAAATTCATTTAGTGGAAATTCTGTTTGGTTTGCAATGTCAGTATCAATCCACACGATATCTCCAATGTTGTAGCTGTGAGTAACTGTCCCTGCACAGAGCTCATTTCCTGTGGTGCTGTCTTCTGTTTTGAATTCTGATGGACACAGAGATGGATTGGAGAGTGGCCTGAGGCAGGTAGACTCAGGTTGGCCAAGTCCTGCTTCCACAGCCGTGCCAAGATGAGCCATACCAGACTGTCTGAGGACAGAGATGGCAGGAACAAATGTCACTTCCCTTGTGATCCCTTTGCTGAGGTAGCAGTGCTGTGAAGAGCAGTGTTTGTTAAAATAAACACTTGAGATGTTCCTCATTGTCTTAGCAATTACAGCGGAGACATTGCACTGAGCATCGATTTGGATCACACCAGACCTCAACGAGACAGCTTCAAACATTACACTAAGCAGCTCTGGTCTCCTTCTGTAGGTTTGTTGGGTCACACCATCTGTGGCAATGGCTTTCACCAGCTGCAGGACTGGGTTTTCACTGTCTTTCAGAACAGCATTTTGAAATGTGGAGCTGTCACAGAAGGCACAACACAAGCACTGAAAAAATGCATCAAATGCACAGGTATTGAGCACAGACATATTCGATTCCCCTAATCTGATGGAGGTTTCCATTTTTTAATAATCCCACTTTAACTCTTTTGGCCCCAAAAGTTTCATCTGCATGGAGCCATTCGGTACATGAAGAGAGATAGGAAGTCCTCTTCCTTTATTTGGGTGGAACAGCTAGGCCCCTCCAGTTCTCAACTGCATCCCCATTAGCCGGAAGAATGTTTGTGGCAGCACAAACGCTCATTTTACCTGCACAAATCAGCACAAACGTAGCACTAAAAAAGTTGACAATTTTGGCCCGTTTTGGAGCAGTCTGAGGGGATGGTGACCTTTGAATGACCTATAAAATAAAGTTTAGTAAAACTGACATAGCTACATTTATCCTATCATAAAACAATAAGACAAGGTATGTCCTCTCCCATGCTCCCAGGATGTGGGTGTAAATGCCAGAACACTCTGGAATGCACACAAAGTATTGTAATGAACAACAGCCTAAGTCATCAAAAGGTCAACATGCAGTATTCTACCATATGCAAACTTATTAAAAGATTATACTGACTACTAAGTACAATTATCTATTGACAGTGATGTAAAATGTATTCATTTAGTTAAAGTGATGTGTGTGTTTTAGCCCTGAAGATTTCATATCTTATGAAGTTATGAGGGAACAGAATGCCAGACACAGACAACCAGACAAACCATTATCATTAACTCTGTTTCCCTGGGGTCTTTTCCCGTGTGTTATCAATAAGTAAATTTTTTAAGTTTTAATTTTTTTGTTGTTGCTGGTACTAGGTTTATTTTGTTGTATTTATCTGCAACACCCCCAAGCCTACCTGATCTCCAGCCATTTGCCCCCGTATCAGGGGGCGTTGGGGCTTAAGGGGTTAAAGGCCTGTCTGTGAAAATATTGTCACACATAAACCCGTTTGTGGTACAAAAAAGGTTCAGTACGACTGTTAAACCAGAACAACAGTTTTGAGGAGTTTCACACAGAATAGCCAAAGTGATGCTGTAATTGAATGAATGCATTAATTAATCATTTTCAACATGTAACATCAAAATGTTTGCAGTAGACGGCTGATTCACTGATTCAGACTGGTGAACTGGCCAGGTCGTATCATCCTCAGTTTTTATCTCTCTCTCTCTGTCTGTCTGATATTGGGCCAATGTTGTGTTGCTTTGAATCTGTATTTCTTTGGGGGAAAAATGTTGTTTAATAAATAATTTTGACCGGTAAACTTTCCTTGTTTAAACATTCACCATGGTATGGTTTTTCTTTACTTGTGACTTCTTGATGTTGGTAAATACAATAATTGAAAAATACCACATTACATATAATATACATATAATAATGTACAACACATTATTTAGTATGCTTCTGCTGTGAGGTCCTGCCTCCACATACTTATGCAATTAATCGCTGGACAGGTATAGATATAAATAATATTATATTAGGGAAATTTTCCTATACATATTTTTGACCTGGGGGCAGAATTGATTGTGAAATGGAAAGGGAAAATGCTTATGAACTTGCAAATTAAAAACATGATGCATTTGAGGTAACCCTTTTTCATTTTTACTCAAGAAGAGCATTTGTTCCACTGTGCGATGGCCGAACCTCAGAATTGTGTTTATTATTGGCCATGTATATGTGCAGACACATACAAGGTGACTCTCAAGCACAGCAATGTAAATCAACCACACACACACACAAACACACACACACACACACACACACACACACACACACACACACACACACACACACACGTCTATATATGCATTACACATGCATACATATACATACACAAAGCTGTGTAAATCAACTATAAATAACCAATCAAAACTTCTATACATAGAATACAGAAGGACAAAAATAAAATGAGGTGTAATGAATACTACAGAATGTACATAAAGTGCAGTTGCAGTCTGGCAGTGGGAGCAGTGTGATGGGTCAACTGTTTTGGAGGGAGATGGCGAGGGGAAAGAAACTGTTCTTATGTCAGGTAGTCTGGTCTACAGGCTTCTGTACCGTCTGCCAGAGGGTAGCAGGTCAAAAACTCTGTGTCCAGAGTGTGAGGGATCTGTGATAGTTTTCCCTGCCCGTTTCCTGGTTCTTGAGAGGTACATGTCCTGGATGGAGGGCAGGTGGCACCAATGATCCTTTCTGCTGCCCGTACAGTCCGCTGCAGTCTGCTCCTGTCCTGTTTTAGGGATGGTTCTGACATAAACGGTAGTAACCAGACCGAAAAGCAGAGCAAATCTCGGTGCTTTCTTTCTGTGCTTTTTTTTTCCTGAGATGGCATACACTTTGGATTCTAGCCAATCATTTTACCTTTCCAAGGACAGTAGGCGGGGCCAGGTACACACATTCTTTTAGAGCAGAGCTACAGATTAAAAATGCCCAAGGCAAAGTGGCCAAAAGTCTGGGTGTACTTCACAGCAAAAGATGCAATCTCAGCAGCCTGCAACAAGTGCTTTAAGGTGATACTGTGAACTAGCAAACACCGTCGCCGTTACATGTGGCTGTCTTCTTGTTTGACGGCAGATACTCCCTTCACCCTGGCCAAAAAGGCTAAAATGACCAATGAAAAAGTGGAAAACAGCTAAACATGAGAGGTTTTTGGACAAAGTTTGTGGTTTTTCCATTGTTTATGCACTGCTTCCAGCCAGAGTGATACCATATATGCCCTATAGCTGCAGAAAAGGCTAACATCGTTATCTTTTTACAAAAAAAAAAACAGCTAAAAATGAAAGGTTTTAGGACAAGTTTGTGTCTTCCAGTCTTTAAGCACCGGTTGGAGAACCGCTTAAGCACCGGCACCGTTTCAAAAGTACCGGTTTGGCACCGGTATCGGATAAAACCTAAACGATACCCATCCCGAGTCCTGGTTTTTGGCTGCATCATACCAGACTGTGATGGAGAAGCACAGGACAGACTGAATGACTGCAGTGTAGAACTGGATCAGGAGCTCCTGTGGAAGACTGTACCTCCCCAGTTGTCTCAGGAAGTACATCCTCTGCTGGGTCTTTCTGAGGATGGAGTTGATGTTGGTCTCCCACTTCAGGTCCTGGGAGATGGTGGTACCCAAGAACCTGAAGATCTTCACAGTCGACACAGGGCTGTCTGATATGGTGAGGGGCAGCAGATTTGAGGGATGTCTCCTGAAGTCCACAGTCATCTCTACAGTTTTAAGAGTGTTCAGCTCCAGATTGTGGTGACTGCACCAGAGTACCAGCCGCTCAACTTCCAGCCGGTATGCAGACTGATCACCATCCTGAATGAGGCCAATGACGGTGGTGTGATCTGCAAACTTTAGGAGTTTAACAGCCGAGTTCTTGGAGGTGCAGTTATTAGTGTAGAGGGAGAACAGTAGTAGTAAGAGGACACATCCTTGAGGAGCACCAATTTCCTTTCCAGGGTGGTGATCTGGTCAGCCAGCTCGCACAGTGCGTTGTTCACGTTGGCCTGAGGAGGGATGTAAACTCCGAAGGAAGGAAGAAAACTCCCGCAGTAAATAAAACGGTTCACAGTTGATGAAAAATGTTTCCAAGTTTGGGCTGCAGTATTTCTGTAACACTGTGACATCAGTCCACCAACCTCCATTAATGTAGAAGCAGACTCCACCACCCTTTGTTTTTGAGAGCTCCATTTCGCGGTCCGCCCGGTGATGTTGGAAGCCCGGCAGATTTAAGACAGCGTCTGGGACTCGCTCACTGAGCCAGGTTTCAGTGAAGCAGAGTTCAGCAGAGCGTGCAAAGTCCTTGTTAGTCCAGTTTAAGAGCAGTAATTCGTCGACTTTGTTTGGAAGTGAGCGGAGATGCCGACATAGTTTCATCAGCGCACCAGCATGAGTCCCCCGTCTACGTCTCCTCTAGGAGCCACAGAGAGCTGCTGCGCCTCCAACTAAAATCTCCCAAAAACTTTCTGGGTTTGTGAAAAATGGATAAGAACTACTGTGACACGACTGCCTGATGTTTAGCAGTTGATCTCTGGAGAAATTGATGTGGTCTGAGTGACCGAAAGCTCAGAAAATAAACAAAAACAAGCGCGAGAGAGCGCAGTACTAAGGCTGCCATCCGCGGCGCCATCTAGAAAGTTTCTTTCGTGGAGATACAGTGGCTTGCAAAAGTATTCGGCCCCCTTGAACCTTTCCACATTTTGTCACATTACAGCCACAAACATGAATCAATTTTATTAGAATTCCACGTGAAAGACCAATACAAAGTGGTGTACATGTGAGAAGTGGAACGGAAATCATACATGATTCCAAACATTGTTTATAAATAAATAACTGAAAAGTGGGGTGTGCGTAAAAAAGAATGATAGAGAGAGAAAAAAATAGAGCTTTTGCGGAGGTCCTGCTGTCACTGCAGCACTTTTCTCTCAAATGGGAGAATGAAGTCTCCCCATGAATACGTCTCTATGAGCTTTTACTTTGAAGGTTGAAACTGAAAGTAAAACTTTCTCGTTACAGCTGGAAAGTTAGAGCCGTGTGAGTATTTGGGTGTCGGGAGGATTAGAGGTGGGACCAGGTTATAGTCTTTGTCACAGGAGGATGAAGAGCCTCGTGCCCTTCCTGCTGCTCGTGCATGGTAAGAACTTTGAACACGTCTATAGTTGGGCTGGCCGTCAGCCACACGGGGATGTTTTCAGTTTTACCAGTCCCTGCTGCAAGCCAGTGAATAACAGAGTGCAGGGTGAGCCACACTCAATCCGTTACTTTCCAGGGTTATCTGCTTTCAATCAATCCAGTCTTCATCCAAAGATGGATCCTGGCCTACATGCGAAGTAGTTTTATATTTTACAAAAAAGTTTTTTCTCCAACTGAACACACAGTTTGCTTTAACTCTTATATGTTAACCTAGTTTTATACTTTTAAATGTGTGATCAGGATGTTTCACAACCTTTTCACAGTAAAGCAAGGAGTTGGCTGACCTCGGGTGACCTGTAGAAACTTTATCTTTATCGTTAAAACAGAAGCAGCACGAATGAAACATTTGACATCAGTTTTATCTGCTTTGAAGAAGGGACGGGGATAACTTCACTCACTCTGCTTCAGCACTAGCACAGGGACAGACAACCCTTCTTTTCCTTCGTCTCTGCATTACCTCATAAATACATCATAATCCCTGAGCTCTGACCATGAACGCTCCCACACCCTCTGCAGTGATCAAATGTTTGCATTTCACTGCTGCTTGTGTGCCAGGAAGACATTTTCGTGCGTGCTTTTTTTAGCTGGATAATAAGGAATTTTTTACCCTGTGGCATTTTCAGGCTCAAAATGACAGATTATAGGCCAGCAAGTCATTTCCAGAAGTTTGAATGCAGGCAATACATTTTTTGCTAAATAACAGCAAATGTGTGTGTGTGAGGATTTATCTAACAGCAGACAGAGAATCGCATGTGCTGAAGGAGCTACTTTTAAGGAACAGCTACTAAAAAAAAGGAAATAAGCATGACTCGAGTCATGTGAGAGGACTTTACACCGAATTTCAGGTCAAGATTAATCAGGGGAGGTTTGCAGTGACGTGAAAACACAAGCTTGCTGGAAAGGAAAAAGTGGAGTTTTAAAACCATAGAGGTTAAAAATATGAGCTTCCCGAGAAATGCTCAAAGTACAGAAAACCAAAAATGAAACATCTGACACTCAGAGAAGCGCTGAAGTTTGAAAATGGGAATTTTACTCATGTCATTTTATATAAACTCAGTTCCACAAAAGTCCGGACTGTAAAATCTGAATAAAAACAAAGTGCAATGATTTGTAAATGTCATGAAACAACAAATTACAGTTGTTTACAGTAGAAAACAAAACATTTCTCAGCTGTCTCTGAAGTAGTACAGGTCCATGTGTCCTTTCCAGTGATGTGAATAACGGCGTTACTTTTTTCAGTAAGGTAAGTTACAATTACTAACAACAAAATGTGGTCCGTTACTATTTTTCAACAAACAGACGGTTGAAGCTGTGTTCAGCTTACCGCATCTTTTATCAGTAGCTGTAAGTACAGCTTTAAGTAGCTGCACGCTCCTCTCCCGGACGTTAATCAGGATCAGTGTCTAGCAAAACACCTGGAGCTCAGGGGGCAAAACAATAGCATGAGTGCTGCTTTTTGACTGCGGAAGAATAAAGTAGTCGTGGTAAGCCAATCACATGACCACTTAAAGACAAAGCAACAAGGTGACATATACCAGTTTATAAATTGTGTTGATAGGCCACGTAAAACCAGAGTCATGATAAACAATATATAAGCAGCATTTTTTTCCTCAATAATTCCATCCTGTTTACTGTCTAATGATAGCGCAGCAAGAAATCTCTGCTTATGAGCAAAAACAAACAAACAAACAAACAAAAACAAGGGAAGTTTTAGGAGTGACAAAGAGAGGGAGAGAGAGAGAGCAGGAAAAGAGAGAGAGCGAGTTTTGAGATTTGTGACGTTTAGCGTGTTTGGAGTGTGTAGTTAATGTGTTGTCTTGTGTAGTTAGTGTGTAGTGTTGTGGATAGTTTTGTGTTGTGTGTCAGAAAAATGAGGCGACTGCTGTCTCCAGGTAGAAACAGGAGTGATACACCTGCTGCTCTCAGACCTGCAGGTATCAGGCTGTGATGTTCTCCTTTATAGTGGACAGAAATATTTGGAGTGGCACAAATAATTTGTGTGGCATCTTATTGAAGAACAGCTGATTGTTCTGTAAATAGTTTGAAATGGTTATTTTAAAAAAGGGTAAAAGGTAAATGGATGCAAATAACTAGTAACTAGTTAGTTACTTTTCAAGTAATTAACTTTTTAATTTAACTAGTAATTAACTTATTTTTAGAAAATTGTAACTCAGTTACTTTTTTAAATAAGAAGTAACTAGTAACTATAATTAATTACTTTTTCAAAGTAACTTGCCCAACACTGGTCCTCTCTAACATCAGTCTGTGACCTCGGGACAGCAGCGGTTCTGGTCTGATGGAGGGTTCCAGCTGTTCCAGCAGTCCTGGCTCTGCTTCGTCCTGTTGTTGAGCTCGTGATGCTCCAGATGTTGTCGCTGGTGAAAGGTCTGAACTGCAGGCAGAAGCAGATGCAATCTGCAGATTAGCATCCTTTTGCTCAAACATTAAGGCCTTCCATGAAAACACATCTGCATGGAGCAGATGTTGCTCTGTTCATACCTTCAAACACTGATCAAGGCTCCTGGTGGGCTTCAATATGTTATCAAACCTCTTGTTAGAACTAGAGATGGACCAGTCCAATATTAAGTATTGGTATCAGTATGATACTGACCTAAATTACTGGATCGGACATCGGAGAAAAATAAAAAACGTAATCCAATCCATTAAATATCCTGAAAGCACCTCACAAAACTCGCGACATGGCGTAACTCAGCTCATAACCGTAGCACCTCGGAGCAGTGTGCTCACGTGATAGAGGAGCTGTGCGAGATCTCTCGGCGGTCTCGTTGAGTATTCGAAGCCTCGCTATAAACTGGCATTTCATCTCAGAGAAAGTTATTCCAGAGAGAAGTAAAGCAAGTGTGTTAGTGCATTTCTGAATGTTTGTAAAGCATTTCCACGTTAAGCTTAACAACCGGTATATGGAGCGACTGCCTCTCTCCCGCTCCTGTTGCTACTTCAATCATGAAACTGATCAATGATCATCTGATCTGCTTTTCGGTCAGACTCCTGTCTCTATTGTTTGTTTTTGTGCCAGAAAGAGGAAACCAGCGACTGAACAACAGCAGCACGTTCAAGCTTGATAAGCTGTTGTCAGAATTTATCTTATTTAATATTACTTTCTACACCAGGATCTTTTTCTACATAGCTGACGGCTGGTAACTGTGCAGGGGTGGGTCTAGCAAAGTTTTGCTAGGGGGCCAGGTAGGGCATCAACAGGGAAAAGGGGGGCACAAAGACATTCTTTTCTTTCTTATTCTCATTTAAAATGTCAAGCTTTTAATAAATAGTTATCTGAATCTTACACCCAAAGTTTTAATCTGATGTAAAATGTATAGAAGTCCTTTGCTGTATATAATTAAATATAATATATATCCCAGCAAGCTGTAGTACTTTTTGCTTTGGGATGGTACCATCTGTGCAGGTGGTACCATCTGTTGGGAGTTTGCGACCCTGTTAGTTAGGTTGCTTAATATTTCTGCTAAGCACTCTTTAAAATACCAGAATATGGATGATGGTGCAGGTTTAAGTTTATTAGATTGATCAGTGTCGCTGAACTATGAAATATTTTGGGTGCAGTGTATTTTTTACATACATGTATAACAGAATAGCTTTAGTGTTTTGTTTTTAAACTTGAGTATGAACTTATACAAAATGGAGCAAGATATAAGAAAAAGTTTTATTGATTATTAAATACACTATAATGGATTCATATCGGTATCGGCAGATATCAAAATTTATGATATCGGTATCGGACATAAAAAAGTAGTATCGTGCCATGTCTAGCTAAAACTCATCCCTACATGTTACCCACATTGTGGACAGACTGAATGATGGGACACTGTTTCTCTCCTCAGTTTCCCATCATGCCTCAGGGGTTGAGGTGCATCAGGTGTATGAGGGGGAGGAGTCTGTCCTGCTGCCCTGTCAGGTACCTGTTACTGTTTCCAGTAACTCCACAGCAGTGGTCTGGGACCGTGATGAGTTCAAGATCCCAACAGTCCACATGCGTGTGCAGAGCGGAGGTGATATTCTGAATGATCAGAACCATCGTTACACCAACCGAACATCGATGAAAGCCGACGCCCTGCAGACTGGAGACCTCAGCCTCACCCTGAGGAACCCTACAGTCTCTGATGGTGGAACCTACACATGCATCGTCCGCAAATATGGACAAGATCAGAGCAAGACCCATGTGCAACTGAAGGTCAAAGGTCAGTGTGTGAAATCAGTCAGTACTCATTACGATGTGTTGGGTAAGTTACTTATTAGTAACTTAGTTACATTATTAGTTACTTCTAACAAAAGTACCTCAGTTACTTAAAGTTACTCGTTACTTGCAAAGTAACTTTGGTTTTACTCAGAATTCTCTTGTTAATGTGTTGCTTCCCTAACTGGATATCCAGCAAGATTGCCAGTCTTCTAGCTTGCTTACATGTTAGCACTATCCTGCCACAAGTGCACTCTTCCACCTACAAATAGAAAGGAAAAAATAACGTGCATATTTCCACGAGAGAAATCCCTCGCGTCGACTTTCATTGACTGCCGCCATTATTCTAGCCTACGTCACAGTGTCAAGTGCGCTTCTTACATCCAATACAAAAAACACTGCCCATGACCCCATTCACTCAGTAAAGCAGTGGGCAGCCACTAAGCAGGCGCCCGGGGAGCAGTGTGTAAGGGGTACCGCAGAGTAACCATTCACTGGATTCAAACCCCGACCTCCCGATCCCGATCCTTGCCCATAAGTAACAGCATTCTCATTGCAACCTTTTTAGACGGTAACTGTAACGGAATACAGTTACTCATATTTTGTATTTTAAATATGTAACGGTGGTATATGTATTCCGTTACTCCCCAACACTAAGTAGAAGGTAATATTAGATACATTCTAACAACAGCTGACCAAGCTTAAATGTGCTGCTGTTGTTTAACGCAACCTCAGCTGGGTTCCTCTTTGTGGCGCAAAGGGGGCGATGAACAAACAAGAGAGAAAAGCCGATCAGCTGATCATTGATCAGTTTTATGACTGAAGTAGCAACAGGAGAGGGAGGGGGAGAGGATGAGAGAAAAGGAGGCAGCTGTGCAGCAAAGATACAGAATAACTCCAGCTTTGTGTCTTTGTTTCATTCTAGCTGTAATCCGGGACAAACTGCATTCACCTCAGTACGAAACGCGTGATATTTTCTCTGAACATGAGACATTTCAACATCGGTAACATCATAGCACCCACCCAGCAGTATATAAACTCTTGCATGCTTGCTAGTACATGGTACGAGTTATTGTAACTGACTGTAAAAAGTCAGCATAACGAAAATAAACTCCACCTAAATTTGGTTTATATCTGACCCAGATAGACTGCAGGTCATAACTTCTTACCTGAAGTTCAGTTCACCTGACACTTCGGCCGCTTCGGGTCTCTCCTCTTGCCTCCCCTTTCTCTCATCCACCTGCTGGTCTCCACCACTTGCTAATGTTACTGAATCTGTGGAAGCTCCGCCATAGCCACCACCAAACAACTGAGTTATTTTTACACGTCTTCCAGCATCTGGCCAATCCACCACCTTTAATTGTTTATACCCTACAGAAAAGAAAAAAACAAAAAACATTGGCACATCAAAATAAAAAATTACCATCAGCCCACCGAGTCCAGCTATGGCTGCATATGTGTTTAGTAGTAATTTCTTTTTGTAGAGGGCTAGCAAAACAACTGTTTTTGATAGCATTGCCATATTGAATTCCCAAATTCTCTGATGAGGCTAACCAGAATGCCTTTTACTCCAGTGTGACATTAAAACTCGTTACCGCGCTCGTTACCACAATAATAACATAGTTACTGTAACGCGTTACTTAGTAATGCGATAGTCCTTATACTGCTAATAACACACATTCCAAAAAACTGAGTAAAGTTTCGTGAAATTATACAGGTTCCATGGCCATTAAGTACACTCATGGGACACTTCATTGGGTGCACCTGTAAGCTGCTCATTGATCTAAATATCTAATCAGCCAATCACATGACACCAACTTACTGCACTTAAAACAGCCTGCAGAAGTTGAAACTAACCAACATAATGGAGAAGAAACAATGATTTCAGTGACTTTAAATGTGGAAATGAGTTCTAGTTTGTGTATTTCACAAACTGGTGATTTGCAGGGATTTTCCCTCCAGTCAGTTTACAAAGGTCTGAAACACAGAAACACAGCACACCACACTTATCCACACCTATCAGGTTAGACCACAGCACAGACTCACTGGACAACAGAAGGTTGATACATGTTTACTGGTTTCTGCTGCAACAATCAGATGGTAGAGTCAGAGTTTGGAGAAAACATCATGAAAGCATGGATCCATACTGACTTGTACCAAAGCTCAGGCAGCTGGTGGTGTGATGGTGTACTGCTTTTCCTGAGACACCTTTGGCCTCTTTAAATCCCACAGCCATGAGTACTGTTGCTCCATCCCATAACGACCTCAGTGTACCATCCTCTGATGCTTCCTGCAGGATAACAAATATAGAGTAACAATGAGTTTACTGCACTCAGAGGGCTTACAGAGTCTCAGATCTCAGTCCAACAGAGCATCTTTGCTATGTGCTGGAACAAAAGAGTCACATGATAAATGTGCAGCATATCTGTGATGATGTCACATCTGAGCAATTAACAAGCAAAGGAACAGGATACCAGCAAAGTGTACCTAATAAAGTGTCCAGTAAGGCTCTGTGACAGTGACTCTGTAATGGTGAAAACAGAGATGTCCCAGTGTCTCCAGCAGGGGGAGCAATTTGACTTCAACACATATACACTCACTGGCACTTTTTAAGGCACACCTGTTCAGCTGCTCTTTAACAAAAATATCTAATCAACCAATCACATGGCAGCAGTTTAGTGGATGCTAATAAAGTGTCTGGTTAGCAAGAACTTAACATCTGTTTTACTTATAGTTTGCTTACATCTTGCTAGTTTAGCAGGAATGGCACATCTCTGAGCTGTAGATTGTACGGTCCACCAGCCCACACTTTTGTCATCTGCTGTGAATTCATCATGTTTCATGTTCAGGTTTCTTCTGTTCACCACAGAGCGTCCTCCAACTTGGCTCTGGGCTCTCTTTGTTGTCCTGGCTATCTTGGCTCTCCTGGCTGTCAGTGGGATCTTCATGTGTTATAGATATAAATGGATGAAACGCCCAGCAGGTATGGTAGTTTGCTTTGTTGTTGTTGTTTTTTTAAAGAAGCAATAAAAAAAAAGTTAAAAAAATCACTTCTGCAGGGATCTAATTGAGAGTTCCCAATACTGATCAAAATAATGATGATTATAATTTTGATCGAGGTTGTGTGGTTCATACATTGTATACCTTGTACGATAAAGCAGCACTGGACAGGCGGTAATAAATGAATGATTATTTCCTCATCAGGGCTTTGTGGGCACTCATTTCCCTGCAGAGGAAGCTGGAACCAGATCAGGAGAAGCTAGCTAATGTGAACATGGCTAAATGATACATTGTTCATAGTTCTACGTCAGTCTAAGATATGTACAGTTGTGGCTTGATGCTAATTTGAAATTTTGAAATTTGAAATTTTGCTTGAGATTCTAGATGATAATAAAGCTAAATGATAATAGATGATGATGAATAACTGTATCATAGCGCAGATACAGTTATTCTTCTTTTTCTGTCCTTCATGACTTCATCATTGAAACAATCACACACCTGCTCTTTGAGGTCCTGGTAGACTGATGTGTTGGTTTGTGTGCACATGTCATGATCTGCTCTGTTCTCCTCACAGACAGCCAGGTATTGATGGTGGAATTGTTGGAGGGAGAGAAAAAGTCTGTCCTGCTGCCCTTTAAAACCACAGAGGATCTTCCTCAGGATGCCACAGTGGAGTGGAGACTCACTGAACCCAAACACATGAAGGTCCACGTGTATGAAAGTGAAAAGAATCAGCCAGACAAACAGGATGAGGGGTACCAAGGCCGCACAGAGATGAAGGAAGAGCCACTGAGAGATAAAGACCTCAGTCTGAAACTAAAGGAGCCCCGTGTTACTGACACTGGCGTCTACACCTGCACTGTCAGCAGCAAGGATGGAAACCTCCTACTTCAGAAAGTGGTGTCTCTCACTGTCAGAGGTGAGTGGAACAGCTTTGATTGTCTTCTGGATCCTCCTTATATCTGAACAAGATCAAACTGCTGCTGACACATTTTCATTTGAATCAAAAAATCCAGACTTTTTGACTAAACCTGTGAACTTTGGTAGCTGTTTGAATCTGTCAGATAAAGGACCTCACAAATCTCTGAATGAAAAAAAACATGGGATAACGTGCTGTTTAATGTCTCGGCTCGTTAACTCAGGAATTAGACTTCCACACTGCTGTTTCGTCCTACAGAGCTTAACATATGGCCATACTATTTCAGGTCTCCATGGCAACCTTTCATGACAACAAATTTACCGCTGTCAATACAAAAACACAAAAATGATCCATGCAGTGCAGCAGAGACTGTGATTCCCGCTGCCTCTCTGCTCTGATAAAACACAAACGTTTCATGCTGAAGGGTAGATGCTGTATGTGTCTGCAGGTGTGACAGAATAAATCCAGAAGATTAAAGAAAGCAGCAGATAGCAGTGTGCAGCCTCACACATCAACACACAAGCAGTCGAGCTCAAAGTCAGAGAAACACTGAGAACAGGATTGAAGAGCTGCTGGTTACACAGCAGAGGAGATGATGGAGGATCAACCTCACTGATGTCTGTCTCATTTTCCGCTGTGTCCTCTTCTCAGAGAGCCAGATGGAGACGGTGGAGGTGACAGAATGGAACAAGTCTGTCCTGCTGCCCTTTAAAACCAAAGACGACCTTCCACAGGATGCCACAGTCGAGTGGAGACGCTCAGACTCCAAACACAGGAAAGTGCACACGTTTCAGAGCATCCAGCACCTTTCAGGTGAACAGGACAAGATTTACAGAGGTCGCACAGAGATGAACAAAGAGGCACTGAGCATGGGAGACCTCAGTCTGACCCTAAAAGACCTCCGACTAACTGACAGTGGAGTCTACACCTGCACTGTCTACATGCACGGGAAAGTCTTAAAACAGAAGGTGGTGGTGCTCAGTGTCAGAGGTCAGTAAGCACATCACAGAGGCTGTGGTATGTTGTCATTTCCTGTTGTCAACTCTTTAGACTCCATTTACTGTATGAAAAACATGAATCTGTGGTCTTTACAAGAAATCTAGAGGTGTCCTATCTACAGTTTGCTTAGATGCAATATGAAAAAGACCCATCTTTGGCAGGTCTTTTTCATATATCGAAGCTTAGCCAGTATTAAAAATATATGGTCTTTAGAGCTGCCTACCAATGGGTTGGGGATCGAAGCCAGAAACGCTGATCTTTCACCATCTTACAATGCTGTGATTGCAGGCATTCCCCAGCTCTCTGTAAATGGTAGTTTAAAAAAAAGGGCAACATTTTGAACTGTTTTTCATGTTTTATCATATGTCATTAATTACAAAGAAAAGCTTTATAGGAATTTTAACCTCCTTTTGGGCCTGGCATGAAGGCAAGGGCTGAAATTTCTCTGAGTTTCTCTGTAAGCACAACACTCATTTAAATCCTGCTGTTAAAGGTGTTTTTCTCTTTACGGGTATTTTTCTATACAGTGGCCCTGTATATGTCCTAAAAAAAACCCGCGACAGGTGAAATCTATGTAGTAGTCAACGTTATTTTTTACAATTATTATAGATGTTTTAAGGCTGTAAAAACCTCTCACTACACACTTTATACACTTTTCTCAGACAGGCATGAACATTTTCATGTTTCTCTCTTAAACACTCTCAAAGTTCAAACCTTCATAGAAAAATAAGTCCAGTATTATAGAATGAAACTAAAGATCAAATCCCGTTTTCAGAACATGGAAATAGAGCAGCTGCCAGAGAATTCAACATTAATGAAGCAATGGTGCAGAATTAGAGGAAGCAAGAGTTGAGTTGAGTAACAGGTTGAGTAAAGTTTCACTTATCTGACTGTTTTGTTTCGCTTAATGCGCCTTATAATTGGAAAAATACAGTAACTTCTACCTTCCTTTAGCATGTCCAGAAGCCCAACTTCTTGCCTTTTGGGTGCTACCGCAGGTGCCTTTGACGGTGCAAAATGTTTCGTCAACATTATTGTTTTTGTTGGGGAGAAAACTTACAAACATACAGTACAGAACTTCATAGTCACATTGCTAGCGATCGAAGATTTACATAAATTTGATAAGCTGAATGCATTCTGTACTGTACAGGAGACAAAAAACAGGAGATTGTTTGACAACGGTCTAGAGCCAATCAGGACACACTACACAAATGCGCTGTTAAAAAAAGAAAAAAAAGCATGCAAAATTGCAAAAAAAAAAATCTGCGAAACAGCGAGGCTGCGAAGGTGAACCACGTTATAGCGAGGGACCACTGTACATCCATCCATTCATGTTGAGTGCTTTCTTTAACTCCACAAAACACAGACTGGTTAATTTAAGCCATTAAACCTCAAGTATCTTTGAGAGGATGAAGAGCTGGTCCAGAGTTGGTCAGTGACCTAGAAGGAAACTGCATTGTTCTTCCATTATCTGAGGTTCACCCTATCATAGACTTTGCAGAGGAGGCTATGGTGTGTAATCCCCCTGTAGCTGAAGCACACACTCTGGTCCCCCTTTAAGAATGGAAACACCTCTACATTTGCATAATGACCGCCCAGCCCACTGAAGGAACAATGGGCTGGGAGGTCAGTTCCTTAATCTTAATTATGCAAATTCTCATGGCCATTGATCAACAACCACTGACCGAAACCCACTGATCAAAGACCACTGATCAATGGCCATGAGTACCATTCACAGAGACAGAAACGCTGCATCCACATGAACAGAATCAACTTTTGGGAGATTTACTTCCCTGGATGATTGAGAATGCATTAAGACCTGATAAGACTCCTTCTTCAGCCTGATGCCTCCCTCAGAAAACTGTCAAAGCTCTGCTGAATGTGGGAGTTGAAGATATTATGGATATTACTATATACCACCTTCTCATTTAATGTTATTTCTTTATTGTCACAATTGCAGATTCTTACTGAAAGCATCAAAGCTATGAATGAACACATATGGAATTATTTAGTAAACAAAAACTGTGTAATAACTCAAAACATGTTTTAAATTTTTGATTCTTTGTAACAGCCACCCTTTGCTTTGTATTATTGCTTTGCACACTCTCAACATTTTTTTTTCGATTCATGAGGTCATAACCTGAAATAGTTTTCCAACACCCTTGAAGGAGTTCCCATTGATGCTGAGCACCAATGTTCCCTCTAAGCTGTGCGCGTGCACAATTGCGCACTGCTGGTCTCTGCGCACAGAAAATCTGCGTTGCGCACAAAAAAAAATCTAACCTGAATTGAAATTAAAATTAAAACTTTAACAATTCTGTTTTGCAGTGTTAGTCAGTAAGTGACTGCCTGCTCCCATATGGGATTAGACTGATGCCACCTTACCCCATAGTCCAGCCAATGATGGGATTCACATTTGGATATAAGCAGGTAATCAACGTGGTTGACAGGCTATGACAGCGTCCTTATGTGCCGACACCGGTGTTTTAGCTAGTAAAGCGGCGTGGCTGATGTGGAGTGAAGCCACGTTAATGACAACGTGAACAACCATTGGAGATGTGAGCAGGACAGACGGAACAATTGACGGGAAAAGTGTGGACTTCATACCAGTTTTTAAATTGTGTTGATAGGCCACGTAAAACCAAAGTTATGATAAAAAATATCTGCAATGTTTGGTTTTCTTCCTGAATACTATCGTTGTTTATATTTACTGTGGGACAAACGGTAAAAACAGCGTTTTAGAAGGGAAATGTTCAAAAGCACTCTCCACCTGTGAGCAAAAACAAACCCCCACCCCCTCTCTCTTTCCTATTTGTCCAAAAAAGTACCATGTTGACCAATCAAAAAATAGTATGGACACGTGGCATCTAGTTGTAAAAAAATGGGGGAAAGTTTTAGGAGTGACGTCAGTGTTTTGAGATGTGAGAGATTTGAGACGCTTAGCGCATTTAAAAAAAATTGCTGCAAAAAACTTTGTTGTTTGACAAACTGAGTAACTTTTTTGAGGAGTAACTATATAATTAATTGCCCAGCATTGGTCGTTATATACTGTATTTTGCAGACAGAGAGTTACAGGACTCTCTCCCAGACCACAGACTCATACTCATAATACAAGTCAGAGCTTTATAAAAAAGAAAAGAAAGAAAAAAACAAAGTTGTGTTTTCAAAATTGGAGTTCAAGTTATTTTTACTTCCAGTAGTGTTAACATAGTACACAGGCCAATGGCTAGATTTTTTTTTTTTTTTACATTTTCATTGTAAATGAGCTAAAGCAGTTTAAAAGTAGTCTAACATAAATGTAAATGCTGTAATTTGATTATTTTAATAAACCATGTAACTTGGATGGATTCGATGCTGGCGTGACCACAGTGCACACGTCTGATGTCGCTCACGGTGGTCCAAGGGTTCGCTCAGGGAGTTTGTGTGTTCGCTCAGACACATGAAAAATTTGAGGAAACATTGCTGAGCACTTGTTGGCCCTTTTGTCTTCACTCTGCAGCCTCCACTCTTGTCCCAAACCATCTTCATTGTGTTTAGGTCAGGTGACTGTGGAGGCCAGGCCATCCTTCTTGGTCAAATAGCCCTTACACAGCCTGGAGGTGTGTTTGGGGTCATTGACTTGTTGAAGAATAAATGGTGGTCCAACTAAATGCAAACCGGATAAGATGGCATGTGGTAGGATGTTGTGGTAGCCATGCTGGTTCAGTGTGCCTTCAGTTTTGAATACATCCCCCACAATGTCACCAACTTAAAACAGCAGGAGAATCCAAAAAAACCAAAGATCTCAAATTTGGACTCATCAAACCAAAGCACAGATTTCCACTGGTCTAATGTCCATTCCTTGTGTTTCTTGACCCAAACAAATCTCTTCTGTTTTTCCTTATTGTCTAGTCATTGTTTCTTAGCGGCTATTTGACCATAAAGGCCTGATTCACACAGTCTCCTCTGAACAGCTGATGTAGAGATGTGTCTGCTACTGGAACTCTGTGTGGCATTTATCTGAGCTCTAATCTGAGGTGTTATTAACTTGTAATTTCTGAGGCTGGTGACTCAGATGAATTTATCGTCAGCAGCAGACATGACTCTTGGTCTTCTCTTACTGGGGCGGTCCTCATGTGAGCCAGTTTCATTGTAGCACTTGGTGGTTTTTGTGACTGCACTTGGAGACACATTCAAAGTTTTAGCATTTTTCCTGACTGACTGACCTTCAGTTGTTAAAGTAATCATGGACTGTTGTTTCTCTTTACTTAGCTGTAAAGAATTCTAACTGTTGTCAAATAGGGCTCTCAGCTGTGTACCAACCTGACTTCTGCACACACACCTGATGGCCCAACCCCATTAAGAAGGCAAGAAATTCAACAAATGAACCCTGACAGGCACACTTGTAACGTTAAAATCATTTCAGGTGACTACATCAGGAAACTCATTGAGGGAAGGCCACAGTCAACAAAATAAAGAGTGCCGAAAAAGTTGATTCTGTTCATGTGGATGTAGCGTTTTGTGGGAGAGATGTTTTTTTACTCATCCAAGTGACTTCTTCAATCTCAGCTGACTGCAGGTTTCCCCAATCTTATAAAACAGTACATTTGCATAATGACTGAAACCAGCCCACTGAAGAAACAATGGGCTGGGAGGTAAGACAATTTGGACATTAGTGATCAAGGAGCTGACCTCACATGTGTTGCTCAGAGAATTTTTCATCAGTGTGGTACTCTCTTTGGTTTTGTAGAGTTATTTTCCTCAGATATACTTTTGTTGGGATCTGACACTGTATAAATTATATGCAGCACATAGCTTATGTGTGTCTGTACAACTTGTCTTCTACTTTCTTCAGTCTATGAGCTTCAGACAGTGGAGGTGACACGGGGGGTGAAGCGTGTTCTGCTACCCTTCAAAACCAAAGCTGACCTGCTTGAGGACATCATAGTGGAGTGGAGACGTTCAGACCTTGAAGATGTGAAGGTCCTAATGTATGAGAACCACCAAAAAAAGCATGAAGATCAACATCAGGACTACAAAGGCCGCACTGAGATGAAGGAAGAACTACTGATAACCGGGGACCTTAGTCTGACCCTAAATTACCCTCGGCTTACTGACAGTGGAGTCTACACCTGCACCGTCTACAAAAAAGATGGAGCCATCCTGAAACAGAAAGTAGTGATACTCAGTATCAGAGGTCAGTAAACTTATCTGAGGTCAGTAAATTTATAATTCGTCTGTATTTACAGCTCATGTTGTATTTTATCAGACTACAAGGTGGAAATAGTTGAAGTAACAAAGGGGAAGAAGTCTGTGCTGCTGCCCTTTAAAACCACTCTTGATTTACCCAATGATGTCACAATCGAGTGGAGACGTGGTGATTCCAAAGTTACAGTCCACACCTATCAGGATGGCCAAACTCAGCCAGAAGAACAGGGAATGGATTACAGAGGTCGCACAGAGATGAATGAAGAGCCATTGAGGACTGGAGACCTCAGTCTGACCCTGAAAGATCCCCAAAACACCCACAGTGGTTTCTACATGTGCACAGTCTCCCAGGGTGAAGACATCCTGAGACAGAAAGGAGTGACGCTTACTGTCAGAGGTCAGTAAATGCATCACAGAGGTCAGTAAATGCAACTTCCTTCACCTTCTACTACTTTAGTGGAGGAACTGCTGTGAAAACAGTAAGCGTCCATTTCTGTTGAGTGTTAGATGGGTCGGAAAGAGATTCACATAATACCCTTTTCTGAAACTGATAATATAACAAAACAATATTTAAACATTATCTATTATAATGTCATTTTTGGTTCTGCTTTGTGTTGAAATGAGGAAAGGTTCTGATAGTTTTCTTCGATTTCACTGGCTGCAATCTTGATTCCAGTGATTCAAATATTCTTGATGAATCACACCTGAGGTTAAAGACACATTAAGAGCCACATGATGTGTGTAACCTCTCCACTCTGCTATTTTAAATTTGTTTTGTGTCTTATGCTTTTATGTTGCTTTTATTATTCTGCTGCGTACAGTGTCCTTGAGTGTTCTGAAAGGCGCTTTCAAATAAAATGTATTATTATTATTAAGTTAACTGAGACTTTGAATCACAGTTGTCTGTTTCCTCTGCAGGAAAACATGGTGCAAGCTTCACAGAGCTGTTTCAAGGTTTCCGAAAGAAGAGAAAATCCATAGCCGATGGACCTTCTTCCTCTGTGTAAAGTTAACTTCCTCCCTCTTTCTCTTTGTCATGTGTTGCAAAGTTGGTTTGAAATGTAAAGACTACTACTGGATCATTTAAAATGAATTCTTAATGCATCAGCGCACATCCTGCAGGTCTAAATCCAATATTTGGATATTTTACATCAGAACCTGAACACTGAAATCATCGTTCATCCTTCTTTCAATCTCCTTTACTGATCAAGTTTGTCTTATTTCTATTATACATATCGGAAATGAACCAAGTGAATCATTATTTGATTGTCATGTTAAACTGGATATAGCAATGTTATAGATGTCGATCATTTGGTTGCCCTGACCGTCTGTTTTGTCTTCCCTGGACCAGGATTTATGAATCTATTCCTCTCACGTCTAATGAAACAACTTGATGTTAAACTGAGGAGAGCTGGCAGGTAAGTCATCGTACACAGCCGTTCCTCTCAGAAATGTTTGATTCAAATTATATGTAGATCTGGATTTGGTTCGTTGTGTATCCCTGACTGAATGTTCTCTCTCACATTTGGAACAGGATGATCCTCATCTGATCATCTTCTGTCTTCCGGAGTACCACCAAATCTATATTAGACTCAGTTTTCTCTGAATATTCTTCTTTGGTTCCACTTTTAGAAAACATAATTTCCTCCTGCGACATCATGGATAATTTTATTGTCTCAAGCAGTTCCAGTGACCCACTTGGGACCGCTTGAGGTACCCTTCATGTCCCTTTGGAGCTAAATAGAGATAAGGCTGGTTTTCCAGCTCGTAAAAACAAATGAACATGTGTCGACCGTCAGTATGATGCTCACAGACTGCAACATGTTCCAGTGTGAGGTGAGTTTATTGATCAAGTCTGCACCTGGAGGAAATGTGTCTCCTGTTTCTTTACACTATGACACGAAAGAGCCATATTTTTATACATTTTATACATATTATTTTATTTTATACATTTTATACATTTTTATATCTGTGGCACTGTGTGTGATTGTAATCATTCAAACCGGTTTGTGAAGCAGTTTAAAGTAAAGCTGTGTAAGCTTGACTTTGTTGTATATATCAGATCAGCTCTTTCAGTATTTAATCTTTTCATTTATTTTCATGAATTTATTTTATGAAAAAGCAATTTCTACTTCCATCTTTCTCCACATTCACAGTTCCAGCTCATGTTTGTACTGCAGGTTATCAGACATGACCATTAATGCTGAAGCAAAGAAGAAGTGACACTGACCGATAGTGAAACTGAGGCACTGACCAAAGAATTGGATAAGAGGAAATAAGCTTTTTTACTCATCTCAGTTCAGGATATTGCTCAGACGAGACACACAAAAACACAAACCAAGTGTTAAAAATAAACACCAAAGATCAGGTGACATTTGTTTCCAAAGTACTTTATAAATAGTATTCTGTGTATAATAGTTTAAATGTATGTTTTTAAGTTGAAAATATAGTGTATGAATGAAATATGAAATAAGAAAACTTACATATGGTTTGTCTGTGACATCCCTGAGTTGAGTTTCTAGATACTGGAAACCAAACCAGTACTGTGCCATAATGACTCGTGAACCAGCCAAACCTCTGCTGAGTGGTGCTTTCTACCGTCAGGCGACATTTTGTCTGTATCACATCTGTTTTTTCACAAAGTACTTTGTTTGATTTATACATGCAGTTTTGCTGTTTATGGTTTTATAAGAACTAGCTGGTGGGATGCTAACAGATCAATGTCATAAAACACCAAAGAATCACTGTCTTAGAGACAGGACGCTGACTTGAACAGTTTATCATTTCATCATTTTATATTAATGATAAACGTTCAGAATATTTTTATTTTTGATATACATGCATGATTTATGTTACATCCATAAATGGTTTTATATTCATATAAACATGACTGATGAGTGTGTAGCTCAGTAAAGTTCCATTAAATCTGTCCACACTGTTGTGGGTTGTTTTGATTATTTAATACTGCTTATCAGGATTTTTAAAATGTTTTTATTCGATTGCATTTATCGGTTATATGAAACTATAATTTCATGTCTCTGTAAAGTTTCTTTGTCATTGCTTTTTAAAGAAGACATGGGCATAGTTGCTCATGTTCTTATGTTATACTCATAAAATAATGTTGTATAAAGCAGAAAAGGTCCACTCTATTTTTTCTATTGTTTCATACATATTTATTTTATTAATATTGTGGATGCAGGAAATATATCTTTATTTATAGTTTTTAATGACAGACATAAATTATATAAAACAAGTTATTAACAGCTTCAGTGAGGCTCTGATGAAACAGCTTCAGGGGCTTCACAGGAAGTGAACAAGAAAAAAACAGAATTACGTTTTCCTTCTAATAAACGAGAAGCTGAAGCTTTCGGTGAGATGGTCGCTCTCTCTGATCACGTGTCATAAATTTTCATCAGACTTCAAGAAGATTGACATGTTTCAGGTCACTGCTGCACTGAAACATTAATTTGGATCACTCAGAGAAGTCATGCTCAGTGGTGACATCAACAGCAACGTCCTCATTCTGCCCACCCTGGTGGGTCATCTCCATGGAAACAACAACTCTGTTTCCTGTGGACAGAGTAAAAACATCAGTGACCAGTACTATGAAACACATCTAACATAACTAGTGTGCCTTTAGGTTTCCTGGATTCACTTCGTTTAGCACTCACACAAAGAGTGAGTATGAAGAAAGTGTGAAGACATTTTACTTCCTTTGCATACCGATTTGATCATCAGTGGACCCAGATGCAGACACACTAATTAAAAAACGGCTTTTATTAGACACATGAATGACAGGTAAACAGGAGAGTATCTTAACAGACACTCAAACAGAAGATAACTGAAAACTGGTGCTATACATACAAAAAGACACAATGAGGACGAATCAGGAAACACCAGAAAACAGCAACAGCTGAAACTAATCAGGGACACTGAGATAAGGAAAGCAAAACTAAATCAAGGACAGAAAAGATTTAAAAAAAGCAACAACAAAAGTACAGTGACATAGAAACACCAAACACAAATGAACTACAACTTTAACCACGATAATTGTACTTCTAAAATGTTCCAAACGTAAGAAGCATGAAGACTAAACTGAGAAAATAATCCAGGAACAATCTACTCCTACACCAGTAATAATAATTATGATAATGTAAACTCAGAACACCATGAACACAGGTGTCTAAACTCAATGAAGCAAAACTAAAAACAAGGAAACACATCACCTAGCTCACAGTGATGCACATGTGTGCAGATATGTACCTGAGCGTGTGGCGGAGATCCGGTCCAGGTAGATGGACAGCAGCAGACCGGTTGTGATGAAGTATGGACAGAAGACCAGCAGGTGGAAGAGAAGTCTGAACACAGACAGAGAGGAAGGAGGAGGTTGATGAGGAGTTGAGGAAGAGCTGGTTGGATGAGAAGAAGAGGGAAGAGAGGAGCTGGAGCGCATGGTTTCAAGATGAGGAGGAGCCACAGAAGATCTGAAAACAGTTATAGGATCTGTAGGAGGAGAGGTGAGGGAGTGATTTCAATTCATTAAATCGTATTGTCACTCAAAGTAAAATGACTTGGTCCAAACTTGGCACTGCACCCTCAGAAACACTGCTGAAACTGAATGGCTGTTGATAGGGAATTGTCTTAAAATATGATTCAACTCTTCCTCAGTTCTTCGTGATAACACCTTTCCTCCACCTCATAGTGCTTTCCATCAAGGTCAAGGAAAGTGTTTAGGAAGATGTTAAACAGGTGACTTTTGTACTATATAACCACAATGACAATGACATGATGTCAGTGTACCGACCTCTGATCTTCAGGAGGCTTTGAGGAGATGCTCCTGCCAGATCAGTAGCACACCAGTACAGACCCTCATTAGACTGCTGCACATTGGAGATGGTGTGCTCTTTATATCCAGATCCAAGAAGACGTCCACTGAAGAAGAAGTAAGCTGCCACCATGTCACCATTGCTTTGTCTGCAATGCAGAGTGACATCACTTCCTGTTATCACAGGAAGTGCAGGGATCTCCAGGATCACACCTTTTTCTGTATAAGAGACAAAACGATTCATAAAGAGAGACAGAGTTACACTAACAGAGCAGTAAGAAGCTAAAGCTTCAGCAGGGGTCATCAGTCACCTGTGACTTTGGAGTCAGTCAGACAGTACAGCCCCTTTGGTATGGCGTTATTCTTGTGCTACTATTCTGAGTGCACGTAAAAAAAGAATTGCAGGTGCAAGTGTTGCATTTTGAGGAGAAAATTATTTTAAGCTAAGAAAAGCTAAGTTTGAGTGAACAAAATTCATTGCTGCGTGGAAAAACTGTATTTCAGTGTTTGCTATTGTCCATACACACACACACACAACAGCAGCCCCTCTCACTCAGTTTTTGCATTTGCTCTTGCTCACAATGTGTTGCTCGCGCTCTCAACATTTCTGTCCGTGCGCGCTCAACTCTTTCTGTACACTGTTGTATTTGTGCTACAGAACCAGCCAATCAAAGACTTGGATGCAAAAAAAATCTGATTGGCTGTTTTGTTTTCAAATCAGCTTGAAATGACGAAATTCAATATCCCAGAATCCATTTTGTCCAAAACTCAAACAAGGCAGTGGCGGAGGAACACAGAGTGGCGGAGTTTGAAAAATTTGAAATACAAAATCTATTTAGTTTTGGACAGTGAGGCTCTTTAGTAAATCCAGCAGTGTTAAATGTCAAATAGAGGTTTTGTGCCACTACAGTGAAGATGGACCTCTTTGTTCCTTCTTTAATATTTGTAACAATGGGATAGATTTCACTGGCTCTTCTAGTTTATGTGACTTGAATACATTAACAGGGGAAGAATATGTATTGTTAAAGTAAGATATAAACTACAACCTTTCATTGATCTCTATGACATTTCTATTACACTAAAGGCAAAGAGGTTGAATAAGGAAAAAGATCACTTCCTTCAGAATCAGATCCAATTTTATTATCATCTGTATAGAAATAAGAGTTACTTGAGAACCAGCTGAATAACAGAGACACAAACGGAGTGACACAGAGACAAACCCCCACCAACACACAGAGTCATACAGATACAGCTGGAACATCTGCACTAGTGATGTGTTGGTCGCGAACGAAATGGCTCTTAGAGCCGGATCTTTGACATGAACGACGCGAGCCGTGGGTGTTGTTCTTTTTCTTTCTCTCACCCTCTCTCTCGCACTTTTTTCCGCTTCACTCTGCATGCGAGCCTTGTGCTTTACGCTGGGATGAGGTAGTTACACTCACAGTAGCACAGGAACAGAGCGGGAGGGAGAGAGAGAGAAAGAGAGCCAGAGACAACAACGTCACATTAGAAAGGTATAGTAATCATCCACAACGATTTTCAGTTGTGGATGATAAAGGATTCAGAAAGTTTATTCAGGCCTATATGACAGAGAATATGCATCTTCTCTGTCAGTGCACCCCAGGGTGGCTGTGGCTACAACGTAGCTTGCCATCACCAGTGTGTGAATGTGTGGATGACTGGATGTGTAAAGCGCTTTGGGGTCCTTAGGGACTAGTAAAGCGCTATATAAAAACAGGCCATTTACCATTTCTTTTTGTTTTCATATTTTAATTTATATTTAATTGTGTTGTGGTTTTCAATGTTTTGTGTTTTTTCACTTTAAATTTGTTTAAAAGGAAAAAGCTGAAAATTTTAATAGTTAAAATTTGTAATGTGAATAGTTGGTCTTTGTATTATATGATTTATTTATTAGATTATATGTGGAGTGAATAAATAAAAGTACATTTACTGTGGCCCCTAGAGACAAAGCACGTACAAACTCCAAAACGTAAAAACTCCAAAACCTGTGCAAAACACAACAGAAGTGCTCCAGGATGCTAGGCGCAGTGTTGAGCTTTTGTTACCTAGTGGCAACACAAGCCAGCAAGTACCAAATACCGGATTTGGTGTGTGGTAGTAACAAGTAAATTAACATTTTTTTGAATTATTTGAATATATTTGAGTGCTTGTGTATAAATACACTTTTTAGTGAGCCGAGCCAAAAGAGCCGGAAATCCCATCACTAATCTGTACCTGAAACAGTGATGTTAACTTCATCACTATGCTGTCCAGATGAGCTTTCACAGAAGTAAGCTCCATCAGAGGGGCTGCACAAATTGAGATTACATTGAGAATCATCAAGAACAAGGCCTGCAGCTGCTCCACAGTCCTCAGTGAGTCCTCCTCTGGTCCTCTTCACTGTCCATCCATCAGCTGTCTGTTTATCGTCAACACAACGCAGAGACACTTGACCACAATTACTGAAGAACTGCTTTGAGTCTGGTTTAGCATGCAGAGAGACTGGAGGACAAACAGACAGAGTAAATTTATTTGTGTTCTTGTTGGAGTCTCACTGATTGTTTTCACATCATCAACTCACCTGCAGAAACAGTCAGTGCAGACAGCAGCAGCACAGACACACCTGCAACATTTGAAAAGTCCACAGAGTTAAAAGTCTTTAAAAAAATCTGCTATAGCTCTTCTTCTAGGAGATATTCAACTTAGTTCAATTTAGTTTTATTTATACAGCGCAAAATCATAACAACCATCGCCCCAAGGCGCTTTATATTGTAAGGTAGACCCTACAATACTACATACAGAGACAAACCCAACAATCATATGACCCGCTATGAGCAAGCACTTTGGTGACAGTGGGAAGAAAAGACTCCCTTTTAACAGGAAGAAACCCATGGCAGAGCCAGGCTCAGGTAGGGGTGGCTATCTGCTGCGATATCCACTCTTGATGTCTTAGATGGCTATATTTAAAAGCATGATCTAATCTGATCATGCATTGATAAAGTTAGCCCAACCAAGTCATCAGCCTGTAAACTGCTAGAAGCACTTTACAAATATCTGAATAGAGGAAGTCATTCCTCACTAAAGGCACCTGAAAAGGTTTTAAATCGTTAGCTAAATCCTAAATCTCAAGTTTGATTGACTTCACAAAGAATAATGAGTTTGTTTTCAGTTTACAGGGCCAGAGCTCCTTTACTGAGTTTTTAATCCCTCAGCACTTCTCATCAGTGATTGGAAGATACAAATCTTTCCACATTGAAGATTTCTTCAGTGACTTATCTGAGCACAATCACACAGTGGCTTGCAGATGCTAATTCTGCTGTCTTATTAGCTTTCACAGCTAACAAAAATACTGTCTCAATATTTCCCCTATAATTGAGCAATTCATTTTGAGCAGTTTTAGAGGTTTGCTTGGCAGCCTGAGTCCTTAAAAGAATAGCAGCTTACTGGCTGCCCAAAACAGAGAGCTGGTTCTGGGTTTTTAAAAATTAGCCAATTTAGCTCATTCACATCCTTTCCTTTAAACTGTCAGGTGCTGAACTCGGTAGGACCAAATTTTAAACAATCTGTTTTAAGATGACTATCCATCTTCGTGAAACCCAGAAGAAAAAAAAAATATATGGTCCCGGGTCAGTTTAAGCAGTGTTTTTGAGTTTGGGACTTCAGCTCCCAAGTCATCTTGTGTTTCATTCTGTAATCACAGATATTCTAAAGATAATTTTGTTTTAATGCTCCTGCCAGAGAGGAGTTTCCTCCCTCTGTTTTGTGTACTCAAATGATTATTTTTTCCATTCTTTCTAAACGTTTCTACCACTTCACTACTTTACTGTTTGGCAGAATCAGAGAACTATGTGTTTAGTGTTTGTGGTTTGATGTTAAAAACAGCATGACGTATTTAACATGAACCATCACCCTGAGACTCTATCCACCACAGCTACCAGCAGCAGAGACTTTCTGAAGTGGTGGAGGTGGGAAAGCATCGGAGCCGCTTGCCAGCCAAGGTGTGGAGGGTGTCGTTGTGGGAACTGCCAGCCAGGGGGTAAAGAAATGATGCTCGCAGAAGAGAGGGAGATGGAGATCGTGAAGCCTTGGGTCTACTCCAGTCAAAGTGGGAGGGAGGAGTCAAAGAAAGAGTTGCCTCGATCAGAGCCAAAGACTATGATCCTGCCAAACCAGCTGACGGAAGATGACAAAAAAGCCCTTGGCCTTGGCTACACCATCAATGATGACAAACTTCATGTCATGGTTGCAGTGAACTTTTCAAAGAAAAGGAGGAAAATGCGCCTTGGTCAAGACCTGCTCAGAGAAGAAGTCGGAGAGCAAACACCTGATCCACTAACCAGGCGAGAACTGCTAAGCCAAGTCTCCGGCCTATATGACCCACTCGGTCTTGTGACTCCTGTCAAACAGAAGGGTGCCATCCTGGTAAGGAGAGCTTTCCAAGAAGCAAAAGTAAAATACTGCCTCGAAGAAACATGGGACGCAGCCTTGTCTGAAGGTCTCCGAGAAGACGCCATAAAGCTTCTAGAAGAGTATGCTGACCTGAAGAAACTGCATTTCACTAGAGCCCTGACTCCACCAGATCCCTGCGCAGAGCCCAGTGCCATCACATTCTCTGATGGCAGTGAACACGCATATGGCGCAGTGATGTACCTTCGCTGGAGTTGCAGCCATAGTGTCATCGTGAGACTAGTAGAGTCTAAAGCCAAACGGACTCCTCTCAACCATAAAGGTGTCCCTGTTAAAGCAGAGATGTGTGACGCTGTCTTTGCTGCCCGTCTGAAGACCTACTTCCAGAGGCACTGCAGAATCCTGGTCAAAAAATTGTACCGCCTCGTCGACAGCCAGACCGTCTTGGGTGCAATCCAGCGTGAGAGCTATGGTTTCCAGACCTTCAGAACTGGAGGGTTGCCAAAAGGTTCATGAGATCCAAGACCAGAGACCAAGAAAAATGGGAGGTAGTACCATCTTCGGGTGTCCTCACAGTCAGCGAGAAATGAGATGCTTTTCGAGACCTTTGCCTAGCAGCACAAGAGGGCATCAACTTCCCAAGCACCACAACACACAGACTAGTCATTTATAGAGACCAAACAAGTGGACTTCTAGTTTGTGGTGGTAGAATCCAGACCTTCAAAGAAGACCGCAAACCCATTCCCCTTCTACAATTCCAAGCCTGGTTATCCACCCTCCTTGCCAGAGAAGCACACAGCGAGGGACATGCCGGAGTGGCAGGAACCTTACTGTGGATGAAAACAAAGGCTTGGGTTGTCAGAGGAAGAATTATTCCTCAAAAGGTCGTTGACCAGTGCAACGTCTGCAAAAAGGCAAAGGCAAGAACCTGTGAGCAAGTAATGGGAAACTTACCTGAAGAGAGGTCAAATCCTGCTGCACCATTCGACTTCACAAATTATCCTTTCAAAAGGCTGAAAGAAGTACAAGCCATGGTCAACAACTTCTGGAGGTCCTGGAGCCAATTCGCTGGACCAAACCTGTTCATCCACAAGGGATCGTTCGAGATGTACATGTGAGGGTCTCTCCAAGTTCCAGCATTGCAGTCAAGAGTCCAAAATCCGCTACCAGAAGTCCTGAGCTGAGCACCATTTTACATCGGGACATCCGGCGTCTTGTGGTCCTTTTACCGGTGGAAGATCAAGCCAGGGACCAGCCCACCTGAGTGCGATCTTTCCATGCAGTGCTGAGAAAAGATTGAGTGGGAGGTGTCGCGCTGACCTAGTAGGTGTGGCTGTTACTCTTCTCTTCCTCCTCCTGCCCACTACCTGCTCTGTGCTGCTGCTGATTAGACCTTGTGTGCAATCTATAACTAAGCGCGGCCTGGTGTGCACCGCTCCGCCAGGTGAGCTGAATTAAAGCAATCAAGGGCTGGCATGTCCAGTAGACCTTAAAATGCATGCAGCAGTCATTTGACCTGGGTGCGACATACTGAGAGGACAGCAAACAAAGCACAATCCACTTTCCACTGTGAGGAAGACTTTGAGCTAGACAGGCTATCGGTAAGCTCTTGGACTCATATTTGCTGCTTATATGTTTGGGAACTATGGAAGCTCAATTGTGGAAATGCATTTATGCTTTGGGAAATAGTTATTGCATTTAAGTTTAAAAAATTATTTTGGTATTAAAATGAATGTATAAGTTTGAATAAATTGTTTATGTAGATAGTGTTTCCCACATATTTATGTTAATTAATACTAAAAATAGCTACCCTAAATCCTTGGTTAAATCTTAAAACTAGTGTAAATATGTTTGGTTTAATTTAAGGAAAATAATTCTTTGTAAAAGAAAATCCTTGGTTAAAGTCTCTAAAATATTTGCAAACTCTAAAATGTATACTTTAAAAATGTAATTGTTTATAAAAAGTGTAAAATGCAAGGTAGACACATTTTGTATATTTGAAAACCACAGTTTATTTCATCTTCGTTGTTTGAAATTACTCAGCTCTGTGATTAAAAGCCAATGAATGTAAAACTAACTTAAACTGGGTTAAATGATAGTTTAGCTAAAGCTAAATACTTTTGTCTATGTTAAATGGCTTTACTGAAATGTATATATTTTTGTTATTTTATTTGTACTCTGTATAATGCATTTAATCTATCTGAATGATTAACGAAATGTTCTTTATTTTTGTTTTTAAAGGTTTTTCACCTATCTATCTAGCAAAACAGCTACCTAAGGAACTGGTCAAATAATTGAGTGAAATTCAAAGTCTGGTCTTTTTCAAGTGTGGGCACCTCACAGACAGAGAACACTTGACAATCGGTATGGTCAAGACTGAACTGATAAAGACAGGAGACGTACAGTTTAATACACTTTTATCATGTATTTTAATTGTAAAGATGAAAGATGAAGCACATGTCCCTTTCTAGTTTCTTAATTTAATTTTCTTTTGGTGAAGCTGTCTGTACTTTACACCTACCTAGAAAAAACAAGCTGACTTCCTGTTTTTACCTCCTGTAGCACCAAGAAAACTCAGAGTATCTGTTCTTTAGCTGGACTCACTCTGATTTCTGTGGGAGCTGAAATTAGTGTAGGAGCTCTGTGTGACTCACCAACGAGCAGTGTGACAGCTGCAGTCTTCATGTTGTCTTGTTGATGACTGAAGATTAAAGTGTGCAACAGAATCTCACTTCAGCTCTTAACGGCAGCATGTTACCACATTAAAGACAGAAGTCCCAGAATGAAAGCTCTTAGTAATCAGGGCTTTGCTACCCCCCCCCCCCCCCCCCCCCCCTTCCCTGTTGATGCCCAACCTGCCCCCCTAGCAAAACTTTGATCCGCCCCTGCACAGTTACCAGCTGTCAGCTACTTAGAAAAGGATCCTGGTGTTATTTGTCTCTCAGACAAAGTTCATGATTCAGTAAGGACATCTCCTGGTTTCATCTACATGTTTCTCACATATATATTGTGTAACCAAACTGATATCATGACAATTGGATAACTAGAAAGTAATATTAAATAAATTCTAACAACAGCTGATCAAGCTTAAACATGCTGCTGTTGTTCATCCGCTGGTTTCCCTTTTTAGCGCAAAGTGACCGATAAACAAACAATAGAGAAAAGCTTATCAGTGATCATTTTCATGATTGAAATAGCAACAGGAGAGAGAGGGGGAGAGAATGAGAGAAGAACAGGCAGCTGTGCAGCATAAAGACGCAGAATAACTCCAGCTTTGTGTTTTTGTTTCATTCTAGCTGAAGTACAGGACAAACTGTGTTCCTTCTCAGCTCAATACGAAAGGTGCAGCATTTTCCCTGAATATTGGACGATTCTGTTTTTTAGAGGACAGTTGGCACCTCTACTAACTATTCTAACTAACTAAGCATTCTTTGCTAAACTTCTCTTTTGACAGAATTCTCTTAAGAGACTATCCAAACTCTGCAGCTTGCTTAGAGAAACAGCAGCTATGCTTTTTAGATGAACCACAAGGCCAGACCACATCCTACCATTTCTTGCCATCATGCAGGTTTCCAGCCAACCACAGCCTCGAATGTTATGCAATACTGGTTGTTCACAAAAACAATACATGAAGCTGGACCTTATAGAGTACAGACACTGCTTTGTTCCTGTTTACTTAAAGTTTAAAAATGTTCACATATATAAAAATACACAAATCCAGTTTTGATATACTGTATAAAGTCTGGAGGACTACAGAATGTGGTGAAATGGGTAAAGAGGTTACAAGCTGATAAAGCAATCAGTTTGAATCAGTACTCAACACCACACTGTTCTTGGACGCTTTTACATGTATCTGGCAAGGTTCAGGTTCAGTTTCTTCAAATAACGCATCAGGCTTGATTTAGGATTTTGTGTCACAGATGACATACTGATTAAATTCAAGTGTAATTCTCAATTTATGTGAAGCATTGTTGACAACTGTATGGTTTAAGACTTACTGAAAGGGAATTGTAAGAACAGAGTTTGGCTGCAATCATTATGTTAAGTTATTGTAAGCTTGAAACACTCACACTAACTATGATGAATAAACTAGTGTAGGAAATTAAGAGTACCTGTAAATGCTGTGAAGCTCTGTGTTGGATGATTTTCGTACAGTTGTCAGTGTCATTACTATGTTTCTGTCATTTCTGTGAACATGAAATACTTCAGGGGTATACATCCAGCTGTGTAGCTGACAGGATGTCAGAACAGTGTTTGCTCTGCTTCAGAAGGTCAGCAGTCTTCACAGGAAGCTGATTCTAGTCAGGTGTAAAGTTTCCATTACTGTCTTAACAGCTACATGATAATCTCCTTTGGTCTTACAGAAGAAATGATCGGAATAACCTGTCCCTGTCACACTGCAGCTTTGAGGGTGGATGGTGATGAGTGGGAGGAACACTGGTGGAGTCTGAGATCCACAACTTTATTGTTATTATTATATTATTCTCAGTGTTGGGCAAGTTAATTAATTATAGTTACTACTTACTTCTTCAAAAAAGTAACTGAGTTAGTAACTGAGTTATAATATTCTAAAAGTTATTAATTACTTGAAAAGTAACTATTTTGTTATGTCTTGATGCATTCTCAATCATCCAGGAAAGTAAATCTCCAAAAGTTGAATCTGTTCATCTGGACGTAGCGTTTTGTGGGAGAAACGTTTCGTCACTCATCCAAGTGACTTCTTCAGTCTCAGCTGACTGCAGGTTTCCCCAAACCTTATAAACAGTACATTTGCATAATGACTGAAACCAGCCCACTGAGGAACAATGGGCTGTGAGGTCAGTTCCTTAATCATAATTATGCAAATTCCCATGACCATTGATCAACAATCACTGACCAAAACCCACTGATCAAAGAACACTGATCAATGGCCATGAGTACCATTCACAGAGAGTTGGGGAATGGCTGCAATCACAGCGTTGTAAGATGGCGAAAGATGTACCCTTAGGCCCCCTCCTCGATTCAGAGATGGTCTTTCCCTCTTCACGTAAATGGCCTCCTTGACTCCGCGCTCAAACCAGCGTTCCTCCCTGTCCAGGATGTGTACATCCTCATCATTGAAAGAGTGTCCACTGGCCTGTAGGTGTAAATAAACTGCAGAGTCCTGGCCTGATGAGGTTGCTCTTCTGTGTTGTGCCATCCGCTTCGCTAGAGGTTGTTTGGTTTCCCCGATGTATAAATCCTGGCAATCCTCCTGGCACTCCTGGTTGAAAACCACAGTTTATTTCATCTTCGTTGTTTGAAATTACTCAGCTCTGTGATTAAAAGCCAATGAATGTAAAACTAACTTAAACTGGGTTAAATGATAGTTTAGCTAAAGCTAAATACTTTTGTCTATGTTAAATGGCTTTACTGAAATGTATATATTTTTGTTATTTTATTTGTACTCTGTATAATGCATTTAATCTATCTGAATGATTAACGAAATGTTCTTTATTTTTGTTTTTAAAGGTTTTTCACCTATCTATCTAGCAAAACAGCTAGATAGATAGCTGTTTTTGCGTACACTATGTTACTCTGTTTGTGTCGGGGGACCCGATCCTTGGGGTGGACCAGTTTTTGGCGCAGCGTGTTTTGGGGTTTAAAAGCCACAGAGACCCGGTGTTTAGAAAAAATGCGTCTCAACTGTTCCGATACTCCTGACACATATGGGATCACTACAGGTTTTCGCCTGGGCGGCGGTTGTCCTTCTCTCCTGGATCGGCTGGAGCTTTCTTTAGGTGCCTTTCCCGCTTTGACAAAAGTCCAGCTGGGATAACCACATTTACTCAGGGCCTTCTTGATGTGCTGTTCTTCTGCCTCCCTGGCCGCTGTGTCAGTGGGGATGGTGTTCGCTCTGTGTTGTAGCGTCCTGATGACACCCAGTTTGTGCTCCAGTGGATGATGAGAGTCAAACCTTAGATACTGATCCGTATGTGTAGGTTTACGGTACACGTCAGCCTTTAGATGTCCCCCATTACTGATGGAAATCTCACAGTCTAAGAAGGCTAACCTGCCACTTTTCATATCCTCCCTGGTGAATTTGATGTGTCGGTCCACCGAGTTAATGTGATCCGTGAAATGTAGTACGTCCTGAGATTTGATTTTCACCCAGGTGTCATCCACATATCTGAACCAGTGGCTTGGTGGTTTTCCAGGGTAGGATAGCAAAGCCCTCTTTTCCACTTCTTCCATGTACAAATTGGCCACGATGGGTGAAACTGGGGAGCCCATGGCACACCCATGTTTCTGCCTGTAGAACTGACCCTTGTATGTGAAGTAGGTGGAATGAAGACACAGTTCCAAAAGCAAACACACTTGGTCGATGCTGAGAGTGGTCCTGTTGCTGAGGTTGGTGTCATCCTGTAATCTCTTACGGACTACCTCCAACGCTTCCGTGACTGGGATGCAAGTGAAGAGAGATGTAACGTCGTACGAGACCATGGTTTCATCTGCCTCCATAATGACATCTCTCACCTTCTCAACAAAATCCAGGGTGTTCTGGATGTGGTGTTCAGAGCTGCCCACCAGCGGGTTGAGGATCGAAGCCAGAAACTTGGAGATGTTATAGGTGACCGAGTTGATCATGCAGACAATAGGTCTTAAAGGTGCACCCTGCTTATGTATTTTCGGTAAACCATACAGACTTGGTGTAGACTCCCCTGGGTACAGCCTGTGGTATGAGGTCCGGTCGATAGCCTTGTCTTGTTCCATCTGCTTCAGACAGTCTATCACCCTCTTCCTGTAGCCACTTCCTGGGTCTCGTTTCAGGGGCTCATAAGTATTTTCATCACTGAGTAGTGACAAAATCTTCTCATGATAGTCTTTCTGGTTGAGCAATACTGTGCACCTACCCTTGTCTGCCGGAAGGATGATAATGTTGTTGTCATCACTAAGTGAAGTGAGTGCCTTCCTCTCCTCCATGGTGATGTTGGATGCTGGGGGCTTTGCATTGCTGAGACAGGCCGAAACTTTCGTCCGTAGTTGCTCTGCTTCCACTTCTGCAATATTGTTGTTGCGAATTGCTGTTTCTGTGGCTGTGATCAGCTCCACTAGCGGGATTTGTCTCGGTGTGACGGCAAAATTCAACCCTTTGGCAAGGATGTTTTTCTCTGTTTGGGTAAGCTGTCTGTCAGACAAATTCTTCACCCACTTGTCCACATCCTCTGTGTCGGGGAAACCAAACAACCTCTAGCGAAGCGGATGGCACAACACAGAAGAGCAACCTCATCAGGCCAGGACTCTGCAGTTTATTTACACCTACAGGCCAGTGGACACTCTTTCAATGATGAGGATGTACACATCCTGGACAGGGAGGAACGCTGGTTTGAGCGCGGAGTCAAGGAGGCCATTTACGTGAAGAGGGAAAGACCATCTCTGAATCGAGGAGGGGGCCTAAGGGTACATCTTTCGCCATCTTACAACGCTGTGATTGCAGCCATTCCCCAACTCTCTGTGAATGGTACTCATGGCCATTGATCAGTGTTCTTTGATCAGTGGGTTTTGGTCAGTGATTGTTGATCAATGGTCATGGGAATTTGCATAATTATGATTAAGGAACTGACCTCACAGCCCATTGTTCCTCAGTGGGCTGGTTTCAGTCATTATGCAAATGTACTGTTTATAAGGTTTGGGGAAACCTGCAGTCAGCTGAGACTGAAGAAGTCACTTGGATGAGTGACGAAACGTTTCTCCCACAAAACGCTACGTCCAGATGAACAGATTCAACTTTTGGAGAACTATTTTGTTACTTTTAAAAGTCCAAACTGTCCCATCGGGTTGTTTTGTTGCTTTTTATTTATTTTAAAGGTCCAGGGTATAATTGGCCATTTCTAACTATTGATTTTCCCTCCACATTTTCCCTTTAAAAACTGTTTACTTTGCCCTTTTTGGTATCATCCTTTTCAGCACAACCTCACGTGTCTGAATTTACAGTTATGTTTCCATTTTGACATACTGTACTAACACAATTGATCTAAAATCAGACAAAAAATGTTAAATATGAGTAGAAAACGTTATATTTTTACTGTAACAGCCACAAACATGTTTAATGAATCATATTTCATAACTTTAAATGCAAATATAAATTGTCAATTTTAAAATCATATACACAAGTTTTGAAAACAACATCACAAACCGCAGGTCTGACAGCAGCAGATGTATCACTCCTGTTCTCTACCTGGAGACACTTCATTGTTCTGACACACAACACAAAACTACCCACAACACTACACACTAACTACACAAGACAACACATCACTCTTAAAACTTTCATCTCTTCCTAAACAACCAGATGTCATGTTGCCATATCATTTTTTGATTGGTCGACATGGTGCATTTTTCCACCAACACGATAGGGCAGGGGTTTTTTTGCTGATAAGCGGAGAGATCTTGTTCTGTAACTATTAAACGTAACTAATGAGGAAAAAACGCCACATATATATTGTGTATCATGACTCTGGTTTTGCATGGCCTATCAACACAATTCAGAAACTGGTATATATCATCTTGTTGCTTTGTCATCTTGAAGTGGTCATGTGATTTGCTTACCACGACTACTTTATTCTTCCTCAGTCAAACAGCAGCACTCGTGCGATTGTTTTGCCCCCTTAGCTCTAGGTGTTGTGTCAAAAAGTGATCGTCAGGCAGAAAATGATCACCGTCTGTAGGAGCGCGTGCAGCTGCTTAAAGCTGTTGCACCAGGATTGCTTACATAGACAGCTACTTCCGTCCAACTGATATAAGATGCGGTAAGCTGAACACAGCTTCAACCGTCTGTTTGTTGAAAAATAAAAACAAGACCGCGTTTTCTTGTTAGTAACTGCAACGGCGTTGTAACGATAGGAATAGTAATTTGTTAGATTACTCGTTACTGAAAAAAGTAACGCCGTTACTTATAATGCCGTTATTCCCATCACTGATTATTATTGATCTCTACTCAATCTTACCATAGCTTCCTCTGTGCCTCTGAGCTGCTCTTCTCTTGGACTCCAGCCTAACACCCTGCTGCTCTCTATTGGTCGTCCATCCTGCAGCTCTGCTAACTTCATAGGCTGTGTACCAATCCAGCGACCACACGCTCTGGAGTACGCATTTTGAGACCTATTACATCACAGCGATGCAACGACGGCTGTCCCAATCCGAAGCGGACTCCAAACGCGCTGTCAATTTCCCCATATTTGAAGTGTGTGAAGCGTTCCCCGATTGAACAACAGCACCGTAAAATAAGAAGAATGGCGCCTAATTACAGAGTTAATAAAACAGACTTTGTAATATCGCACGTGTAGATTCATCAGCTAGATGAAGTGTTTACTGACAATTGACAATGATAGTGGACATCATCGTCACTATTCCAATCAATCCTCTCCATACAGACAAGCATAAACACACTCGACTATCACTAAATCAAATTTAACACGTTTGTAATGGCGCTAATTCAGTTTACAATAGGTTTCATTCGCTCGGTCAGCAGGTGGCAGTATCCTCGCACACTGAGGAGTAAACTGCCATTAAACGAACAGAAGAAGAAAACCCCTGCACATGTGCGGTATGGATCGGGTAGACCCGATTTGTAAGGTCCGACTTTGCACATACACAGTAAGGATCGTGGAGTCCTGATCTGTAACTATCTTTTTATTTTTCGTTTTGCCTATATTATATTGAAATGTTTCATTATTGGAAACATTTTTAGATACACTTATTATTCTTAACATCTTAACAGATACTCTGACCCGTAACTATCGTAAAACACTTCGACCGGAAGTGGACACCTGTCGCGCATGTGGGGTACCGATTGGGTGTCCGGTACAGATCGGGTAGTGACAGTCCGGTGTACAATTCGCGGTCCCATATATCCCACAATGCATAGCACGGGGGTGGGTGTGAATACTTTTGCCGAAAACTACGACAGATGGCGGAAGCAGAGGTGCCAAAGAGTAAATTTTTCAAAGTAATTGCTGAATATGATGTAACTAATTTATGTGAATGTTTAATAATGAAGAACATTAAAACATTACTGTTGGCCACATGTTGGCAAAGTTATGTGACATTAGCAATGTTTGTTCTTTCAGCATTTACTTTGTTTTAAAGACTTGACTTTAAAATATACGCTGTTCAATGGTTGTCCTTAATCTTATAGAAAATGTGATGATTTTATGGATAATTAAAGTCAGTCATATATCCGCAAATACAACAAGCTGAAAGTCAGTGATGCTCATTAATATCACGGCACAAGCCGGATTCACTGCACTGTTAATGTTAGCTATGTTATATTGCTGCCTCTGTTCGGTGGTGTCGAGCCAAACGGACTTTAACGTGTGTTTGAACGAGCTGACGGTTCACTCGTTAAGCTGAAAGAAAGATGCTTTAATCACAGGAGTCACACATGTGTCCACTGGACCATCTGGAACTCTTCTTGTTTAGCACTCGTAATAACACAAACACTAAATCCTCCTTCTCTTGTGCTGTTTTGTAGCAGTGTGTACACCTGAGACTGTCACCTGTCTGTCCTGCACTCTCTCTCTCTTTTTCTTTCTCTCTGATTGTGGAATAAAAGTATGAACATTTATTTGTAAGTAAACACTTGTGTTTGAATCCTGCAGCTTATCACACATTTGATTTCCATGTGCGACGACTGCGAGTGAGGACAGACTAAGGCTTTGCACCCCTGATGATCCACCAGGACAAACTCTTTATATCTTACTAGAAAATGGGAAATGTGGAAAAATTTGAAAAGTGCAATTATACACAGAAATATGGGGTATAAAGTAAATATTTGACTTGAACACCTGCTCATCTGCTGTAGATCATTTTTAGGCCTGCTGATTATCCCTTCATATTCCAATTGTTCAGTATCTCAGACTTCTTGGGAACACACTGCACATCATGCTAACATAGACCAGGTTTTCACCTAATAGGTCTGAGAATCTCCTTTTTGGTCAAAAAATGCTAGTTTCAAGTATTGTTTTAAGAATCACATTTTTTTTCTTTTTTATATATTTAACCAAAGAACAAAGGATATGTTTTTGTGACAGGCTGTTTGTAAAAAACAGCTTAAAGATCTAAAAATGGTTCTTTGCCAAATACCTGTGATGTGCAGCAGTGCTATACTTTATAGATTGAGGGTTATATTCAATATTGTGCTTCCAAGGAGCGTGGCTTACTGTCATTTCTGCAGTGCTCTTGAGCAATACTTCTCTAGTTTCACAGTTTTCAAAGGAATGTTTGTGAATCAGTGATGTGTTTTCACAGCAAGAAGCTCCTAAATTCGATTCCACTACCTGGATGAGACATTTCTGTATGGAGTTTGCTGCCTCCTGTACTCCAGCTTCCTTCAACAGTTCAAAGACATGCAGTTAAAGGGGTTAATAGGTACTATAGGCAACAGACTGGTGACCGGTCTAGAGGGTACCCCGCCTCAGCTGGGATAGGCTCCAACCCCTCCACCTTTGATTGATGGATCATAACTTTTGCACAGCTTTGTACATCACATTCCCATGATGCATCACAAGCTGTTTGATTTAGATCTTAGAGGATTGTAATGTGGACAAAGGTTTTACACTCACCTCTGAGTGTAAAAAGTGCATACACACTTTTGTGGAAAGTGTGTATGCAAAGTGGAAATCTTAACCATCATGCCATTCCTATTAAAACAATGTAAAATCAATGGTAAAATTTGTATTTATAACATAAAATATTATCCATTGCCAAAGTATTTCTTATGGGTTGAATATTCCTCTTTTTCCATCAAACTCCAAGCAGGTTCTTTGACTTCTCAGCATGCTTGATTTCTCTCTGATTCATAGTGGTTCGTGACTGTGGAAAGCAGCTTTTACATTCACCTCTAACCCTAAGCATCACCACTTTCTGCCTCATGAGTTTTTTTTACTTTTGTTGTAGACAGTGCAGATGTAGACCCCATGATCAGTAAGTTGGAGTTCTTTCAGTTTCAGACTGAATTCTCCAGTTCTCAGAGGCTCTTCATTCATCTTAATGCAACCTCTGTAAAGCTGGTCCATAAGAGAGGCTGGTTTTGGCTACTCTGATACAAGAATATCATCCTGCCTTTGTGTTTCCACTGTGACATCATCAGGCAAGTGAAGAATGATTTTACAGGGCAGCCAGACAGAGTTCTCCCATTGTGCCACTTCCACTGTATCCACCTGGAGAGCTGATAGGAAAAGAGAATTATTGCAGTTCTTCAACCTTTATCTAACAAAGTAAAGCAAAATAAGAATCTTCAAAGACATGATTAACATTGTTGGTGTGTTTAATGTTGCTGCCCTCTCTTATGGATCATACTTCCACAGACCAACTGTCTTTACACTGTTCTTATTCATAGCTGCCCCCATTTCCTTATTCCTAGCCTAGTCTCAGCTTCTTGATTCACAAGCACATCAAAGAACCATTTCATTTTCTCAAAACCCTCTCTTCACTTAGTACATTTCCATGTCTGTCCTCAATCACCCTAACCTGCTGCACATTCTTTCTAGCCCCACTTTTGTTTTTGCCATAAGTCCTTTTGACCTTCCTTAGTGAACAGCCTCACAGAATTCCCTTTAAGCCTTTTCCTTCTGCACCTCTGTCTTCTTTCCTCTGTCCAGAGGATACACTAAACACGTTCTTGGCATTCTTCCTCAGCTGTATTTTAACAGTCATCTGGTAACTTGGGTAACTCTGTTAACTACAACCTAGAGCCTGCCTCCCTTCCTCAGCTCTGTGGAACATCACTTTCACCTTTAGGCATCGATTCTGGCTTGATGTGGTACCTTCTTCTTCACTCATTCTACAGACTACCATTTGACGCTGCCCAGCTACATTCCTCCCTGATTCCACCGTGGAGTCTCTTATCTGTCTTAGAGTTAAGCTTCTATATTACTCTATAAACACTATACTGGGGCTATACTGAGACCATAGAGCACAAAGTAAAGTCCCCTATCAATCTTCAATCTTCCTCCACTATTCTTAGCAGGATAAAGAGCTGGCCCCATGTTCCAGGACCAGGACAAAAACTGCATTGCTCCTCCTTGGAACCACTGGCTAAAGCCCAGCCACCAGGTGCTCTCCACCAAGCACTCAGCCCTAGCCTGGCTCCAGGGTGGGTCCCCCCATCCCAGACAATGATAACAAGTCCCTTGACACATTTTTAATCATAGGGATTTTTCTGTTAAATAAAATTGACATATTGTCACACCCAGGGAACCACATATTCCCTGTTATTACAGTAGTAGAAGAGTGACATTTTTTAATTTTCTCCTCTCAGCTTTTTAAGATGAATGAAGCAGCTGTAGGTCTGCTCTTTGTCAGCCATGAAAATTATAATATACAGTTACACACTTACTTACCTTCACCCCTCGTCTTCCTCTGATTTCTACGGTATTTGTAGACACCAAAGACAGCAGCACTCAGGGGAATCAAACCTATCAGGACACCTAAGAAAACTTTGGGCCACACTGGTCGAGTTTCTGAAATCAACACAAACATAAACAGCTTCAACATCACCCAATATAATTTCATGAATTCACTTCAATCTGAAGACTACCTAAAGCAAAGAGCATTGACCGTCAGTTCTACTTCAGTGTGCTTCTGATCTTGTCGATATTTGCAGACAATGCAGGTGTAGTTTCCACTGTCGGAGGTTCCTCAGAGTGACGTGTTTGTCTTCAGTCTGCAGGGTGTCAACGAAGTTAGGTAACGCTTGCTTTGATCTTTCTCTGTGATGGTCTTCATCCACAGCATAATAAAAATAAGGAGACAGTGTTATTTCCTTTGTAATAAATTCAGTAAAAACAAATGACTGATTAAAAATAATAAATAAGAATACCGGCGGATTGCAGCGCCTACAAGCAGCAGGTACACCACCTGTCCAAACGTCAGAGTTAGTCGTGGGCGCGTGACGTGGTTGTTTGGAGCACTGTTTCGGAATAAACAGAGCCTGTGTGATTGAATAGAGCTTGAGTGGATTTAAGAAAGTGAGTGACTGAGGTGTACCAATTGGTTTGTGTCATGTGTGGGGTTTTTTTTGTTTTTGTTTTTTTGCTTTCAGTTGAGGCAGCTGGCTAAAATGAAGCCAATTCTTCAATAGCAGCACTTTGAGACAGTGATCCAGGCCTTTGTTAGAAATCAGCTGGATTACTGTCTTGCACTTTACATAGGGGTCATACATACATTACTCATCTACAGAAGTTGCAAAATGCTGCAGCTTGTCTTAACTGGCACTCGACAGTTTGAGCACATTTACCTATTTTACATTAGCTTCACTCCACTTGCTGCCCATTTCTTTTAGGATTCATTTTAAATTTATTTATTTGCTTTTAAAGCTCTCCATGGCCTAGCACAATCTTATCTCTCTGAGCTGCTACAGCCTTATACACCCACCCAATCTCTCAGATCAGCTGCTCCTAAATGGACTGAGATTGTGCTTTTGCTATAGCAGCTCCAAAACTGCCTTTAGAAATTAGACAGGCTTCTTCTCTGCCTGTTTTTAAATCACTTCTGAAAACCCATCTCTTTATCCTGACCTTTAATACTGTGTGAGATGTTGTTTTAGTTTTCTTTTTATTTTAGTTGTTTTAGTTGAGTGTATGCTGTTTATTATTTATTTATTTTATGCTGTTTTTTTAATATAGGGCTGTTTTAATGTAATTTTTAATCCTTTAAAAAAATAAGAAAAGCGTCTGGACTTCTTTAAGTTGCTTGAAGAAGTTTCACCTCTCATCCGAGAAGCTTCTTCAGTTCTAAGGATCAAATGGTAGAGAGTCCCAGATTTAAACCCAGTGGGAGTTTCCCCCAAAGAGGGACAAAGGACCCCCTGATGATCCTCTACCTAATCACATGAGCCATGGTTTGAAAGCGGGACGTGAGTGGGCGTTAAGGCGTCTGGGAAGGGATCTCAAACTGGATTATAGATGTCAAACAGTTGGTGTCGTAAACCACCGCCTCTGTTCAAAGATGGTCGCTCACAGTGGACGTAAATGGCTTCTTTCACTCCTCTTTCAAACCATCTGTCCTCTCTGTCCAAAATGTGAACGTTGGCATCCTCAAAAGAGTGACCTTTATCCTTTAGATGCAGATGAACTGCTGAGTCTTGTCCCGTGGAGGTGGCTCTTCTATGTTGTGCCATGCGCTTGTGAAGTGGCTGTTTGGTCTCTCCAATGTAGATGTCTGGGCATTCCTCGCTGCACTGTACAGCATACACCACATTGTTCAGTTTGTGTCTTTCAGGTGAACCAGTTTCTGTCTGAGTGTGTTGCTGGGTCTGAAGTACACCGGGATGTCGTGTTTGGAGAAAACTCTCCTGAGTTTCTCTGATACACCGGCTACATAGGGGATGACGATGTTGTTGCGTCTGTCTTTCTTATCATCCCTCGCTGGTGTCTGATCTTCTTTTCTGTGCATCTTTGCTGACTTTATAAATGCCCAATTAGGATAACCACATGTTTTAAGTGCTATCCTAATTGGATGTGTGTGTTCCCTCTTTTTTCCTTTCGGGCTTAGAGGGAACATGTTCTGCTTGGTGGTGTAGGGTCCTAATTACTCCAAGTTTGTGTTCCAGAGGGTGATGGGAGTCAAAGAGGAGGTACTGGTCCGTGTGTGTGGGCTTCCGGTAAACTTCAATGTTGAGGTTGCCATTTTCTTCAATGTGCACAGCGCAGTCCAGGAAAGGCAAGCAGTTATCCTTTGTGTCTTCCCTGGTGAACTTGATGTTTTTATCCACGGCGTTAATGTGGGCAGTGAAGGATTCCACTTCTTGTGTCTTGATTTTGACCCAGGTGTCGTCTACCAGTGGCTGGGTACTCTCCCTTTAAAAGAGCCAAGAGCCTTCCTTTCCACTTCCTCCATGTAAAGGTTGGCTACAATAGGTGACACGGGGGAGCCCATGGCGCAGCCATGTTTTTGTCTGTAGAAAGCTTCGTTGTATTTGAAATATGTAGTGGTGAGGCAGAGGTCTAACAGTGTGCAAATCTAATGCTACTGCTACTAATCATGGTGTGGTCCCCCCACATTCTGTATCGAGACTTCAAATCTTATGGACTTCAAATCTTATTATCTTGTCTAATGGGAGGGACGTTTCCACGATGCGTGTAACGAGGTTTGCTTCATTTATGGGAGGAGCTGAAAATGATGATGTCCGAAGCCTCGCTGCCCGGCTGTACCACGTGACTGGTTCAGGAAGTGGTTCGAACTTTGCCGCGCGCTGTGACAGTGATATAAACCCCTCAGACTTCATTTAAAATGTGGGTATTTGATAGAGAGTTGCAGTTATTGAGAGTTAGAGACAGTTTGGAGAGAGTTTGGAGGTTTAGGAGAGTGAGGAGAGAAAGTCAAGAGAGAATGGAGCCAGCTAAGAAGAGGAGGATGTCCTTCCTCGTGTGGGAACATTATGATCTTATATCTCCCAACAAGGTATGTAAACTTTTACAATCTCAAATAGATGAAGACCTGGTTGGCATGGTGATTGAGGACTCCCAGCCATTTAGCATTGTGGAGGACAAAGATTTAAAAGACTTGTTAAATCATTAAATCCTAGCTATGTTCTCCCCCCTAAAAAGGTCATAAAAGCAACGAAAATTTAGTTTTTACAGAATCAAATGTGAACAGGCAGGACTGAGGCTCAAAGCCTCAGTGTGTAGCTGACATCAGATATGAGGACCTCCATCAACACAGAGGCCTATCTTGTAGTCACCTGCCATTTTGTTGATGAGTCCAGCACATTAAACACCGTTGTTTTAGGAGTGCAATATTTTCCTAATGCACACACTGCAGAAAACATTGCACAAGTGAAAGGCTCACTCATGACAGAATGGGCAATTACTGACAAAGTCACATGCCTAGTAATAGATGGGGCTGCCAATATGGGGGCTTTGGCAAGGGAGCTACAACTCAAACATGCCATATTCATAGCTCACACCCTGAACTTAGTGATTAAGAAGGCCCTTGACCAGACCCCTGTGCTCTTGGATTTCCGAGCCAAGTCCAGGAAGATCATAGGATATTTCAGGAGCAGTACCACTGCCAGTGGCTTAACTACAGTTTCTTTAATGCTACTGAAGTGCAAGGGCGTCGATTTGGCATGGACGGAGGGGACACGTCCCCACCAATATCCAGCGATTATTGAATTGTCCCCACCAATAATTTGATCGCTTCTTGTAAAAAAAAAAAAAAAAAAAAAAAAAAAAAAAAAAAGATCTGTCAGCGTCTCATTCACCCAGCGGTGCAGAAAGAGTTAAAATACGTTCTCTACTGGAGTCCGACCTCATGTGACAAATATGGCCAATGTGATTGGCTGAGCCTTTCAGGGAGCTCTGTTTAGTTTCAGCAGCGGCAAACCTGCGCTGCGAGGAGGAAAGGAGGATGGCAGCAAAGAGGAAGAACGTGCATATAAGAAAGTATTTTTTAAAGAAACCTGTAAGTCACTTAAAGCCAAGTTCACATAATAACGTCATAATAACGTTACAGGCTATGCTAGGCTTTGGCCCACATCAGTCTAAAATTGTATGCAACCATGAATTACGGCTTTTGGACACTAACTGCACAACAAGCAGCACTATTAGTTCTTTCAGTCTCAGAGCAACATTTCTAATTTTGATTGAAACTGTAAGAAAAAACGGCAGCCTCGAGCAAGCCACGATATTAGTTTAAAGAGGCTGTTAAAATTATACGTTAAAATGTTGGTGACACAATAATTTCATTCCTAGTGGCACTGACATATTCACAGGGTTAATTTTTGAGACAAAATATCATGAGGTAGTCATGATTTTGCAAATATTCCACCTTGTAGTGCAGTTTGCACTACAATTGTTAGGCTGCTGATGTAAATTGATTGATTAGTGTAGATTTGACAAAGAATCTGAATTGTCTCACTTTTTATATGGCACGAATCAATGTGTTATTTTATCAAGAGGCAATATGTCCTAGTGCAGTCAGAGGGGAAAAGTCAGGGCCAAAGGTGAGGCACATCAAGCACAGAATAATAATTTTGTGGTCATCTTAGATGAGTTTTATCGACAAAAACCACCAGTTCATTTAGTGTTCCCTTAGTGCTAATGTATAAGAGAAGTTGGTGTACTATAACTGAAGTAATCGTGTTAAGATAAGATTACCTTTCGTTTTGTCACAGCAGAAAGTGGACAGTGCAAAGTTATATAGCAAAAATTAGAATACAATAAGAATAATATACTGTACATGTGACGCCCAAAAGTGTATGGTCACAATTATATTTTTTTTGTGAATTGTTTTGATGTGAAAGACCTGATTTTATGGTGGTATTGCACTTTTCATTTAGAGTTTTGAACAATGTAATTGCGTGGCATTGCCACAAGGGGGAGATAGCGCTGACTGCGATAGGTCGTTGCAACGCTTCTGTGCCTCAGACGAGGAAGAGCCTGCAGACCGAACGCAACTCATGTCTCCTGTCTCTGCTTTTCTGTTAAAAATACAGGTTAGTAGTTCAAGTTTGCTCACAGCAATGTACATATAAAGGCAAGAAACCTTTTTCTGTCTTTGGTTAGAGACCGCAAATGTTGTGAGAGAGTGTGTTTTCACCAACTGAGAGTATGCTAACTATACCGCCATTTGTAATGGAAGCCGCCATTTCACTCGTAGTCTAAATAGGCAGCTGGTCTTATTATCTGTTTTATTTTGTGACAAATGCAGCTCTTAGACACTTCTTTTATCCTGACATTATTTGAAGTTATAGTTGATTAGAACCTGCCCAGTTCTTATGTGTCAAATGTAAATAGTCTGATGTATACTGTTTGTGGATGACTGTGAACTGTTTGTGAACAATGCTAGAGTATTTTTGTTTATTGGTTACTAATGTAATATATTGTTTGAATCTGTTAAAGTATAAAGAAAGTATAATGGTGACATAAGCGGGTTAATTGCAGTGTTAAGGGTACTGCACAGAAATGTTTGTGATGCTGAACAGCAGTAACATTTGGTTACAGATTTATTGTAAATATGGACACTCATACAATGATTATTTTGTAAGTTTATTCTTGCGAGAGTGCAAGGTGACCAAAAGAGTTTGAGCTATGGACTTAATTGAATGTGTTTTTGTTGTTAAAAGAGAAATGTGTGTGTCTGAATGAAAAGAAAAGTAACTGTTTAATTCTGTTAATAAATCAGACGAGGAAGAGCCTGCAGACCGAACGCAACTCATGTCTCCTGTCTCTGCTTTTCTGTTAAAAATACAGTTTCAAAACAGGCCCATCGAAGGCCTGTAACATACACAACTGTACAGAATAGAATAAAATAGAATAAAATATACATTGGGATAAAAATAGAATACAAATGTTATATACACCTGAGTAAAAATACAACTTACAACGTCTTATTGTGTGTTTGATCAGCTGCAAAAGTCTTTGTTGTGGAGTCTGACAGCAGTGGGGAGGAAAGACCTGCGAAATCGCTCCATCCCACATTTAAGTCCTTAAAGTTATATTCTTTTATTGTATTTACAATATTTGAAGCTATTTTTATTTTTGTATGATACCTGATTTATGTGGAATATGGCTGAAGTAAACTAAAGTCTAAAATACTTAGTCAGTCATTTGTTTGATAGTAATTTAACATTATATAATTCACATATAAAACTATAAATTGTAATTTTAAATGGTTTAATAGCGTGTAGAATAGCATATGTAGGCAAGTATATTTCTCCTTTTTTATCAAGAAGCAAAGAAGAAAAGGAAAAAAAAAAAAAAGAAACAGGGCGGGGTTCGGTGGTTGAAACACCCGTCCCCACCAATGCCAAAACCAAATCTACGCCCTTGCTTAAGTGTATAGTTCTGCTCCCTTGACAATCTACTGTATGCTTTTTTAATTGCATTTCGTAAGGAGAGGCTTTCAGTGGTGCAGGAACAACTAAGGAATCCTCAACTCAAACAAATACAGGAGGTGGAAGCCCACTGGAACAGTACTTATAATATGCTGCAAAGGCTGTTCGAGCAAAGGGAGCCAGTGGGTGCTGCTTTGGCAAGTCTCACAACAGACATCCCACCTATTTCATCTGAGGAATTTGGTATAATTTCAGAGTGTCTGGCTGTCCTAGCACCATTTAACGATGCAACCACTGAGCTCTCTCAGGAAAAAAGGGTGTCTGGGTCAAAGGTCATACCTTTGCTCACTATGCTGGATCATTGCCTCAAGGAACAAATGGAAAAATCACAATCGATTGGGTCTTCTCTGGCTCAGAAGCTGAAGATGCTTTTGAGAGAGAAGCTGGATAAAATACAAACCATGAGCATTATGTTCCTTGCGACATTGCTGGACCCAAGGTTCAGAAAACTTGTGTTTCTCAGCCCTGGAAGAGCTAGCAAAGCAGAAAAAAGACTGAAAGCAGAATGTGCTTTCGTAATTAGGGCCTCCACCACCTCCACTTCCTCTGCACTACCACCACAGCCATCAACGTCACAAACTGTTGAGGCTGTTTCCCACGATACTATTGTTATTGCATTTGAGTTGCATTTATATAAACTGATTGTTGGGATTTCCTCTGTATCTATTATTGAAGGATCTACTGTACAATATAAAGTGCTTGGGCGACTGTTGTTGTGATTTGGCGCTATATAAATTAAATTGGATTGAAAATTGAATTGCTAGAATCACATAAAACTCTCCTTATTGTTTAGGTAACAACCTGTGCCGTCACCTGGATGAAAGGGTCAGGCAGACACAGACACAAAATGTGACAGCAGACACGAATATTGAGGTCCAACGGTACATGATGGAGCCAAATATCAAAAGGCTGGAGAACCCCCTTAAATACTGGGAGAGACAAAAATATGTCTACCCTCACTTATATAAGTTAGCACTGACATACCTGTGTACCCCTGCCTCATCTGTGCCCTGTGAGCGAGTGTTTTCAAAAGCAGGGGAAATATTGTCCAAAAAAAGAAATCGCCTACGACCTGCCACAGCGGAGAAACTGTTGTTTTTCAATAAAAACCAATGATGTGTCCCCTAAACACTAATCACTGTCCATACTTCAACGTTACAAAAGCACAACCACTGTCCATACCCCAACCACAACTCACCTCACAGTATATGATCATTTCTATTTTAAGCATTTCCAAATAATCATTTTCCATACTGCCAATATAAATATACACAGTATACTGCCATCACTATGATATACATGTTTTACACACTCCTTTTGTTGTTGACATTTACAGGCTTTGTGCAAAATGCCACACTCTTCAAATTCATGCCAATTAATATTTTTACTTCCAGTAAAAATCGGACCTAAATCGGGCCATCTGCCGCTGACTGAATAGTGCTCCAATTCAGTTTCTGCAGTATTTTGTGGTGCTGCGGAAGCAGAGACTAAGGGGCCACGAATAGGGCAGCTTGTAGCAACGATACTGTAATTAATCTAAAGGGGATGCCCTCCACAGATTATTGTATGGGTCTGCATGACAATGTAACATCCTTGATTGTTGGTTATTCTAAAGATTGCTCTGTCTGTGACAATGTTTTGATGGGCATTATGATCAAGAGCAGGCATGTACAGCACAGTGATGTTTTAAGGGCTGGGATGTAAATTTCATATGGCCGAACAGACTCAGTGCAAGTCTGAAATCCTGTTCTGGGTGGAGACTAAAAAGACTGTATTTTTCCTTCCCGTAACAGAGGAAATTAACTGTCCCTCCATAACTATTAACTCACTTTCTGGGAACTCTGGAGCTATAGCTGGAGACAATTCAGAGACTGTTACTGATTTTGAGGGCTGTAACTATGTATATTAGGTCTGTTTTGTCAAAATGAGATTGTGAGGCAGCCAGTTTGAATTTGCAATTTTTTGCTCTTGAGTTAAAGGAACTAAAGACCGAGAATAAGGACTTTGAACTTGTGTTTGTGACAAAGGATGAAGAGATGTATTTGGGCTATGACAGGCTGGAACATGAGGGGAACATTTACCTATTACAAGACTGCAGTCCTATCATTTCTAGGTCCGCCATGGACAATTTGTTTCTGAACCCAGAGCCAAACTGTGAACTCATGAACAATGTTTTCAAGAACAATCAGGTGAAAATGTTTTGTGTCTTGCTAAATTAGCCTTCTACTCCGAAACTAGAAGGCAGTCCAAAACCACTTCCTCCAAGAATGACACTCTGTCAGAGTCATGTTATGAGTCAAAAGGAGCTGTATTCAGCTGCTCTGTGGGAGCATTGAAATCATTCATAGACGATGTTAATGATTTAGTGAAATCACAGACTTACAGGTTTCAGGTGTTGCTCCCCTAGTCACACAATACAAAACTAGTATTTCTAAGAGACCCATGTTCAGCAAATGTCAGATTCCTTTAACATGGAGGTTAACATTGTATGTGATACTGAACTTAAAACCAGTAATGTAGTAATGGAGTGATGTTTCCACAGTAAACGATGTAAATGTCTTTCATATGGCCAGCTTAACTCATATTAAGTCTGAGACAATGAATGGGTTTGAAAACACTAAGACTGTTGACTCAGACTCTGAGAAATCAAAGACTGTTGGATCTGTGATCATTAAGACTGTTCACTTCATGGGACACTTGTTTAAAAATTATGGGCACTAAGGACTGTTTTTCACCTGCCCCCTCAGAGCATGGAATTATGCAACTGGCTTCAGCTCAGCCACCTGTTCAGGCTTTGACTCAACCACCTACTCCATGTCCACTACAGCCATTAGCACAGCCTGCAGCTAAGTCATTATCATGGCCATTAGCATAGCCATTAGCGGAGCTTGCAGCTCAACCTTCTATTCAGCCAGAGGTCTCCGCACCTGCTGGCCCTACCTCAGCTGGGGGATCAGGAGGAGCCAGCCAGCAACTACTTTCGTAAATTGTGGAATCAGCTGACCTCATCCAGCCTCCTCATGTTTCCAGTGGACGTTCTAGAGAAATACCCCAGCCGTCGGTTCCTGCTGGAGGGTCTGAGGACCCGCTTCAGCCATCTTCATTTCCTGCTTGAGGATCCAAGGAACCGCTTCAAACATCTTCAGTTCTTGCTGGAGAGTCCGAGGTATCACTTCAGCTGTCTTCAGCTCCTGTTGGAGGGTGTGAGGGATTGCTTCAGCTCTCTGTCTCCATTGGAGGGTCTCAGGCAGGGGTCTTCAACTCCAGGCCTCCAGGGATGGTGTCCTGCAGGTTTTAGATCTCACCCTGGGTCAACACACCTGAATCAAATGATTAGTTCATTACCAGGGCTCTGGAGAACTTCAAGACATCAGACATTTAAATCAGCTGTGTTGGATAAAGGACACATCTAATACCTGCAGGAGACCTGCTCTCGAGGCTCTTCAAGACTGCTTTGGGTCAACTGATTGGAACATATTCAAGGAAGCAGCCACCTACAATAACATCATAGACATTGAGGAGTACACAGACACGGTGAGCTCATACATCACCAATTGCATTGATGATGTTACACAAATGAAAAGTATCACAACCCGAGCCAACCAGAAGCCATGGCTAACAGGAGATGTCCACAAATATAACAGGACACCAGAGTACATTCTCGAGCATCTCACACTTCTGATAATCAGTTGTCTGCTTGACGTTTATTCAGCTGTGTAAAAACTATAACTTTCATCTCAGCCAAACTGATTTATCCAGAAATAAATAAAATACTAAAAAAACCCAAACAATAACATTTTTAAGTTATCTAAGTGACTTATATATCATGTTTAACCTGAGTAGTGAAAGACGGCGGTGGGTTTGAAAACGATTTGCCGGGAGTCCGGTGTTCTCACGGGCTCTAGTGGGCCTTGAACCCCGGCTAACTATTGAGCTGGTGGGTAACAGACGTCTCCGAAAATGTCGGAGCGCTTTTGAAAATATGTGGTGTCTTGATAAACTGAGGAGATGTTTGAGGTTTACACAGCTACATTCTCACCTGTAAATATGTTAAACTTTATTTTGTGACCCAAAAAGAATAATAAGAGTAATATTAAAACTAACTAGCTGCCGCCATCATTGACAACTGAGCAGGGCTGCACTATGAATTCTGGGACACAGCTGCTTCTTCTTCGGGGTTTAACGGCAGCTGGCATCCTTGTGTATGCAGTGCTGCCATCTTCTGTTTCAGTCCGTTATTACACTCTTAAATCCTACTACATATTCCTGCGGCTTTTGGGGATCTAACAAAACTTCAAACGACGCGTCGACTATTAAATTAGTCGTCGACAATTTTAATATTTGATGTAATTGTGACTAGTTGACTAATCGTGGCAGCCCTACAGACAATAATTAAGTTATAGAGTATATTTATGTGAAAAACGTGTATACTTACTGGATTTGAATCATTTTAACCATATGTAAGCACCTGCATATGTTTTTGGGGGAAACAAAAAAAAGGCTTCAATTTTGCCACCCCATTTGATTTCTTTGCCACCCCTAGATCTGCCCCTGCTCCAGACCACAGACATAAATATAAAGATAAAGGACTTTATTGTCATTGTAGTTATACAACAAAATTTGTTTGGTAGCTCACAGAGGCCAACAGTAATAAAACAAGAAGCAGCATAGTAACATAATGACCATAGTAAAAGTATAAAGTAAAAAGAAGGCACTTAGGACAGTAAAAAACAGAGAAAATAAAATAGTATTTACAATATTATTTGAGTGCAAACAGTATAAGATAATATATCAGTATTCACAATGTGGTAGTTGAGCGCAAACATGAATGCCCCATGAAGTTTCTAAGATGATAAATATAACGGTAATTACAGTGTGGCGATTTAGTGCAAAAATTAATGCCCAGTAAATGACTTCATGACTACAGTAGCAGCAGACATGATATGGGGTAAAGGAGAGAGAGGGAGCGTTAGCTATTGTGTTTTGGGGGAGGGGTGACACAGGCTACAGCTCTGGGGAAAAACTTGTTCTTTAGTCTTTTTGTGTGGGTTCTGATTGGTCTATATCTCTTCCCTGATGGGAAGGGTATGCAAGTCTGTGACCTGGATGGGTTGGGTCCTTGATGATGCAGCTAGCTTGCTTCTGTAAATGGCTAGCATAGACCGTGTCGAGATTCGGGAGTTTAGTTCCAATGATTCCCTGGGCAGTTTGACGGTCTGGGTCCGGGTACTCCTGTGTTAATAGTGATAGCAGATGAAGGTTGCCCACCCTGTCCTTCTTTGGCCTGTTTGTGAGGAAATCCAAAACCCATGAGCAAAGTGTGGTGGTTAGTCCCAGGTCATTCAGCTTGTTTAAGTTTGTATGGCACAAGTGTGTTAAATGCCGAGCTAAAATCTACAAATAGCATCCTAACATATGTATTAGGATGCTCCAGATGAGTAAGGCTGGTGTAAAGTGTGATTGAGACTGCATCCTCTGTTGATATGTTCCTGCAGTAAGAAAACTGTAGGCTGTCCAGGTCAGCAGGGATGTTGGCTTGATGTGTGAAAGAACGAGTCTTTTAAAACACTTCATTATAATTGGTGTCAGAGTGACCGGGCGATAGTCATTCAGACATTTTACTGACTGTTTTTTGGGCACAGGAATAATGGTAGCTGATTTGAGGCATGTTGGGACTGCAGCCTGCTGCGGAGGCAGATTGAAGATGTTGGTAAACACCTCCAACAGTTGGTGTGCACATGACTTCAGCGTGCGTCCTGGATACGCGCGCTTTCCGCTTCAAGCTGCTTCCGTTTGTGCTGCTTCCTGCTTCTACCAGCAGGCGTCTCTGCAACGTGATGTCATGCCGCACATGTTGCTGTTTCTGTGTGGAGTCAAGAGGTATAACATGGTGCCACCGCATTTAAAATACAAAATGTGAGTAACTGTATTCCGTTACAGTTACCGTTCAAAAAGATTGTATTTAGAATACAGTTATTTTGTTGAAATAAATGGATTACATGGCGGTATTTTCCTGTTTCATATTGTGGCGGGTCAGGATTGTTTGGGTTTTGTTTGAGCTGCTATGTTCTCTTGATCCAGGTGGCAGCGTTACGGTTTTCATGGTTACAAGGTGATGAGCTCTCTCTGCAACTGTGTGTTTCCTGGGTGAGAGAGAGCACATTTTTGTTGTTGTTGTGCAAAGCTAATAGGCAGAATGCTACAGGCATAGCCCTAAAGAATGTAGCCTCATGAGCAGTGTAGTCTGTGCTGCAGGGAGAATGGACTACCATACCCATTATGTGTCTGTGAGCAAGAGGAGGGAGAAAAAGGAGAGTGGAAAAGTATGAGTTGTCATTAAGCAGAAATGGGAGCTGGAAGCACGTAAATATAATAATAACCACTGCAGCCAAGAAGAGTGCCTGATGAGCCCAGTTGTAAGTACGCTATTAAGACTCGACTGTACACTGTGTTCGTGTTTTCCTCCGAAACAATAAGTGCTATTGGAGCAGCCTTTCAACACCTCTCTGTCTCTGGCAAGCAAAGTCGACCCAGACAACATAGTAAAACTATTTTTCGGCTACGAGCCCGACACGTAACCCACCGTATTAGCCAGAGGGCCCTTTACTACGGTTCGGACCTTTAGTAATAGTAATAAATCACACAGCAATAGTACATTCATGTAATTGTACTATAGTACATGTAGTTTTTTTCTGCTCTTGCTCTTGACGAAGGCGGTCATAGTTTTTTCCTCTCCCTTAGCTTCCCCGCTTAGCCTCTTGTGTCCTTGTCTAGTCTCATGGTTTTTTTGAATTACTTTTTCCTGGAACACTCTCTCACAGTCTGTTTTCTAAAACCTAAAAGAGGAATTATGGATTTAATCAACTGGTCCCTGAATGCAATTGACACCCTTTTCTCAATGAGAAGTCTGGGCTTGGGTGAGCCTGACTGCTGAAGATATCTACCTATTCGGAACCATGATAACAGGGGATTGAAATGATGGGACGAGGCGTGAGTTCTCAAAATGGGCTCATTGAGTGCAGCACGGATAAGATCTCGGAGAAGCTCACGGCTGCCGTGAATACTTAGAATAAGACCTCTGAGTGCAAATTGGATCACATCTGGACGGACTCGCTCAGAATAACACCTCTGAGTGCAAATTTGATCACATCTTTAAGAAGCTAAATGTGTTCGTGAGTTCTCAAATCCAGCTCTTTGAGCACAAGAATGACAACATCACGGAGTGTAAGGTTGGAGAAGCTCACGGCTCTCCAACGGGAGATTGAGAGACTGGTGTCAGACTGTTAGAACAGCTTTGAAATTCATATGAGTTGTTCGCACTAAAGTAAAAACCACCATCAATTCATGTGGATACCCCTTCGGCGCCAGCTGCGTTCTCAAAGCTGGAGCTGAACACCAACACCCTGATAACAGACTGTGTTTTCTCATTCTATGCAAGGCCACCTGGGTTGGCTGAAAGACTGTTTACCTAGCTTAGCAGGGCGAAGGACACTGTCTCAGCTGAACTCTGGACACATACACACACACATGCACACAGACACACAAACACATGCAGATGTACACTCACCCCCCCCCCCCCCCCCCCGCTGCGCAGATGAACTGTGTGGCATCCTCGGTTATCTGTTCAACCTGAGCCTGTCACTGGGGAAAGTACCACAGCTGTGGAAGACCTCCTGTGTGGTACCGGTACCAAAGACCTCCCATCCCAAGGACCTCAGCAGCTACAGGCCGGTAGCCCTGACATCGCATCTGATGAAGACCCTGGAGAGGTTGGTTCTAAACCATCTGCGCCCCCTGGTGAGGTCTTCATTGGATCCGCTGCAGTTTGCTTACCAGCCTGGCATCGGGGTGGAGGATGCCATCATCTACCTCCTGCACCGAGCTCTGACTCACCTGGAGAAGCCTGGAAGCACTGTGAGGATCATGTTCTTTGATTTCTCCAGTGCTTTCAACACCATCCAGCCACGGCTTCTGAGAGACAAGCTGGAGCTATCAGGAGTGGACCACCACATGTCCCAGTGGATACTGGACTACCTCACAGGACGCCCACAGTATGTGAGGTCACAGGGCTGTGTCTCTGACACGCTGGTCTGCAGTACGGGGGCCCCACAGGGAACTGTGCTGGCACCGTTCCTCTTCACCCTCTACACTGCAGACTTCTCCATCAACTCCCCACGCTGCCACCTACAGAAGTTATCTGACGACTCTGCCATAGTCGGCCTCATCACAGGTGAGGACGACTCAGAGTACAGACAGTGGACTCTGGACTTTGTGGACTGGTGTCAGCAGAACCACCTGCTGATCAACGCCGGGAAAACCAAGGAGTTGGTGGTGGACTTCCGGAGACGCAGACCCACCACACTGACACCGGTGAACATCCAGGGAGTGGACATTGAGATAGTGAACTCTTACAGGTACCTGGGTGTTCACCTGAATAATAAACTGGACTGGAGCCACAACACTGATGCTCTTTACAGGAAGGGTCAGAGCAGACTCTACCTGCTGAGGCGACTGAGGTCATTTGGAGTACAGGGAGCGCTTTTAAAGACCTTCTATGACCTTGTGGTGGCATCTGTCATTTTTTACAGTGTGGTATGTTGGAGCAGCAGTTTATCGGCAGCTGAGAGGAAGAGGCTGGATAAACTCATCAGGAAGGCCAGCTCTGTTCTGGGATGCACCCTGGACCCAGTGCAGGTGGTGGGAGACAGAAGGACTCTGGCCAAATTAACATCTCTGATGGACAGAGTCTCCCACCCCATGCATGTAAATGTTGCTGAACTGCAGAGCTGCTTCAGTGACAGACTGCTGCATCCTCGATGCATGAAGGAGCGTTTCCGCAGGTCCTTCCTCCCTGCAGCTGTCAGACTGTACAATCATAACTGCTCCCAACAATCATAGATGTTTACATCAGCACTGTAACAACTTTTACTGTTATAACTGCACATTACTTTTCTCAGCTTATATATACACTAACTTATTGAAAGTTACATGTCTACTTTTTAATGCACAGGTACAATAAACAATCTGCACTTTTCTAATTATTCTAAATATTCTTAACTATTTAAACATCTTTCAGTATCCTGCTATGTTTGCACACTATGTGTACGCTAATTTAAACAACTGTACTGTACTCTGCTCTGGTAACTATTGTCCATGATGTAAATATGTAAAAATTGTGCTTCTGTTCTGTGTCCTATTCTGTTTGTATATGTGTGTTTTTGCTGCTGATACAACCAAATTTCCCCTTGTGGGACAATTAAAGGATTATTCTATTCTATTCTATTCAATTTCCCTCAGGGTCAACCTTCAGGATCAATAAAGTTTTATTGAATTGAATTGAATTGTAAAAAGCATAATAAGATCAAGTTCAAATGTTATTCGCCACATGCAGTGGCAGGTTGCCCTGCAGTGGAATGAACCTGCCCCCCGACCTTACACACACAACACAGACATTACATGGGGATACAAGTCAGAGAATGGTTGCATTACAGAAAAACCACTGAAATGTACACTGCAACGGGAAAGTACAAGAGGAAAAAAAGATACTTCTACTCATGCTGGGCTATAGGAGGACAGCATGAGAACAGGAAACAAAAAAACTCCTCTGCACATAAAGCTCATAAATGTCCACAGTACAACATTATGGAGCACATATCCAGCAACAGGGTCGGGTAGGGGATGAGGAGTAATCCGAAGCAAACAAAGCAGCCATCCTGCCACTGCGCCATCTCTCCAGCGCGGGCCCACACCCGCCCGTGTTCCCCAGGAGGAAACAACCATCGAAGGCGTTGGAAGGGGAGGGGGGATGAGTGAGTGCTTATCAGTGTAAGTGTATGTGTGTGCGTGTCCGTAGTTCAGCTGAGACAGTGTCCTTCGCCCTACCAGGCTAAGTAAACAGTCTGCCAGCCAACCCACACAAACCCATAAAAGAACCTCAGCTCTTCAACAAGTTTCAGCTTGGTCCAGAACACCTCCTTGGGTGTCAGGTGCATTGGTACTGTATGACCAAACTCCACTGGTGGAGCTCCCCTTATGGCAGACAAACACCTGATGAAGAAGGGCCATGGATCCTGTTATTACAGGTCTGATGAAGGTCTGATTGCAATAAAATGGTTTGACAAGAAGTGTGTCAACCTTCTGAACAATGCCTTTGGGTTCAAGCCTCTTTAATCGGTCAAACGGTAGAGCAAAGAGTGCAATGCAAAGATCACAATTTCATGCCCATCACTCATCCCTGTATATAATTAGCATATGGGAGGAATTAAACTTTCTGATATGCTATTACACCTGTATAGCACAAGTTACAAGTTAAGGAGATGGCATATTTTGCTTTTCAGATACATCTTTGTCTTGAATACCTGGTCTACAAGAGGGATTGTGCCCTACTGAACCAGAAACAGATGGCTCTCAAAAGGTTTCCACCTGGCTGTGTCTGAACCAATCTAACAAGCCAGCCAATGCTACACCCTAAGACCCCAATGACCAAAAGCACAAGTAGATGTGCTTGGTTTGCACTGTTTCATTTTTTTTTAACAAAACTGATTTTGCACAGTTGCATCCGATCTGAAGTGGCCTGAATTTGAGTATTTTGTGCTGTAGCACATTTTTCACATTTGCAGATGAAAAAACTATGTATGTTGTCGACTAAGGAGCTTGGAAAGAAAAGCGTCTGGACTTCTTGAGTTGCTTGAAGACGTTTCACCTCTCATCCGAGAAGCTTCTTCAGAAACTCCCACTAGGTGTAAATCTGGGACTCTCCACCACTGATCCTTAGAACTGAAGAAGCTTCTCGGATGAGAGGTGAAACGTCTTCAAGCAACTCAAGAAGTCCAGACGCTTTTCTTTCCAAGCTCCTTAGTCTACGATGACCTGGATGACTGAGAACCTTCACAAACATATGTATGTTGTCGTTTGATATAATACTTTCCTTTGATGGAATGAAAACAGCAATGTTCACTGGCATGCTACTAGAAATAAACTGTATCCAATGCCCTGGATAGTTTTTGTTATTAATTTAATTATATTTTGGCCCTTTATTAGATTTTTTTTCAACTGTATTATCTAATGTACTTGTATTTGCATGACATTTCATACTTTTACCATAAAGGGATATCTCAACATCTCAACCGTTTAGTAGAGATCAATATTATATATAGAGAGAGATGAATATTTAAAAACTACAAGGTCTATTGAAAAGAAAAAATATTGATTGTGGTTATTACTCACCCAAATCAATAAGAAATGCAAACAAAAACATTTTCCATTGCTTTTTTCTTGGTGAGGACCTCAAAGGGATATATCGCAGAGTCCTAACCTACAGGTTTCCGCTGCGCAAGCGAAATCCTTTAGTGATCCCATATATGTCAGTAGTATCGGAGCAGTTGAGACGCATTTTTTCTAAACACCGGCTCTCTGTGGCATTTAACCCTTTAAGACCTACCATAGAACCAAGTCCGCCAGAGCTTATATTATATTTTTACATGTGGTAGTGCCATTTTTGGGAGCATTTCAAGTTGATATACATCAATACAACCATTATAGCCCAAATTATAATAATATGTATGCATTAAGTGCATAGTAATTACATAAATTGCAAAAAAGCGCAATAAACTACAATAAAATTAAAAATCTTTTGTTTGTTTTTTTTTTTACACATTTTTCACACAGGTATAGCTCTGTCTGAACTACATGATGTGTTGAGTGTGTTTCAAAACAAGGACCCGGCTCGTAGATGAAACTGCACCGAGAAACTCTTGGCTCATTGGTCGGGTCACTAAGGCCATACTGGATGAATATGGACTTGTTTGCAGGGTTCGTGGGAAGACCAAGACCAGTGAACTGGATAGACCGATCACTAAGGTCTGTCTACTCCTGGAAGCAGTAAGAGTCAGTGATAAAAGAATGCACTTCAATGGTATGTCATGTAATGGTGACCCCTGACATCAGAAGAGAGAAGAAACTATGTTCTTAGGACTGAATCCATCCATCCATCCATCCATCTTCATCCGCTTTATCCGAAGCCGGGTCGCGGGGGCAGCAGCCTAAGCAGAGAAGCCCAGACCTCCCTCTCCCCAGCCACCTCCTCCAGCCTATCCGGGGGAACACCAAGGCGTTCCCAGGCCAGCCGAGAGATATAATCTCTCCAGCGTGTCCTGGGTCTGCCCCGGGGCCTCCTCCCGGTGGGACATGCCTGGAACACCTCACCCAGGAGGCGCCCAGGAGGCATCCTTGTCAGATGCCCGAACCACCTCAACTGGCTCCTTTCGATGTGGAGGAGCAGCGGCTCTACTCTGAGCCCCTCCCGGATGGCCGAACTTCTCACCCTATCTCTAAGGGAGAGGCCAGCCACCCTTCGGAGGAAGCTCATTTCAGCCGCTTGTATCCGCGATCTCGTTCTTTCGGTCACTACCCACAGCTCGTGGCCATAGGTGAGGGTAGGGACGTAGATCGACCGGTAAATTGAGAGCTTCGCTTTTACACTCAGCTCCCTCTTCGCCACGACGGACCGGTGCAGCGTCCGCATCACTGCAGCCGCAGCACCAATCCGTCTGTCGATCTCCGGCTCCCTTCTCCCATCACTCGCGAACAAGACCCCAAGATACTTGAACTCCTCCACTTGGGGCAGGAACTCATCCCCAACCCGGAGTGGGCACTCCACCCTTTTCCGGCTGAGAACCATGGCCTCAGATTTGGAGGTGCTGATCCTCATTCCCGCTGCTTCACACTCGGCTGCGAACCGTTCCAGTGCGAGCTGGAGGCCTTCACCCGATGAAGCCAACAGAACCACATCATCGGCAAAAAGCAGAGATGAGATTCTGAGGCCACCGAAGTGAAAGCCCTCCGCCACTTGGCTGCGCCTAGAAATCCTGTCCATAAAAATTATGAACAGAACCGGTGACAAAGGGCAGCCCTGGCGGAGCCCATCACCCACCGGGAACGAGTCCGACTTATTGCCGGCAATGCGAACCAAACTCTTGCAACGGTTTTATAGGGATTGAATGGCCCGTAGCAATGGGCCAGACACCCCATACTCCCGCAACACCTCCCACAGGACACCCCGAGGGACACGGTTGAATGCCTTCTCCAAGTCCACAAAACACATGTAGACTGGTTGGGCAAACTCCCATGCACCCTCAAGTATCCTTGAGAGGATAAAGAGCTGGTCCAGTGTTCCGCGACCAGGACGAAAACCGCATTGTTCCTCCTGTATCCGAGGTTCGACTAGCGGACGAACTCTCCTTTCCAGCACCCTGGCATAGACTTTCCCAGGGAGGCTGAGGAGTGTGATCCCCCTGTAGTTGGAACACACCCTCCGGTCCCCCTTCTTAAAGATGGGGACCACCTCCCCGGTCTGCCAGTCCAGGGGTACTGCCCCTGATCTCCACGCAACATTGTAGAGGCGTGTCAACCAGGACAGCCCTACAACGTCCAGAGCCTTCAGGAACTCAGGGCGGACCTCATCAACACCAGGGGCTCTGCCACCAAGGAGTTGTTTAACTGCCTCAGTGACCTCGCCCCCGGAAAATGGCGGGTCATTCCCCTCATCCCCAGACTCTGCTTCCTCCTCGGAAGACGTGTCAGTGGGATTAAGGAGGTCCTCGAAGTATTCCTTCCACCGCCTGACAATTTTCTCAGTCGACGTCAGCAGTGCTCCGCCAGCACTATACACAGTGCAGGTAGAGCACCGCTTTCCCCTCCTGAGACACCTGACGGTTTGCCAGAATCTCTTCGAGGCAGTCCGAAAGTCTTTTTCCATGGCCTCTCCGAACTCCTCCCACACCCGAGTTTTTGCTTCAGCCACTGCCCGAGCCGCATTCCGCTTGGCCTGTCGATACCTGTCGGCTGCCTCCGGAGTCCCACAAGCTAACCAAGCCCAATAGGACTCCTTCTTCAGCCTGGTGGCTCCCTTCACCTCTGGTGTCCACCATTTGGTTCAGGGATTACCACCACGGCAGGCACCAACCACCTTGCGGCCGCAGCTCAGTGCAGCAGCTTCGGCGATGGAAACGCTGAACATGGTCCATTCGGACTCAATGTCCCCAGTCTCCCTCGGAATGCTGTTGAAGCTCTGCCGGAGGTGTGCGTTGAAGGTCTCGCGGACTGTGGCCTCTGCTAGACGTTCCCAGCACACCCTCACTACGCGTTTAGGTGCACCGGGTCTGTCCAGCATCCTCCCCCGCCACCTGATCCAACTCACCACCAGGTGGTGATCAGTTGACAGCTCAGCCCCTCTCTTTACCCGAGTGTCCAGAACATATGGTCGCAGGTCTGGTGATACGATTACAAAATCGATCATCGACCTGCGACCTAGAGCGTCCTGGTGCCACGTGCACTTATGGACACTCTTATGTTCGAACAAGGTGTTCATTATGGCCAAACTGTGAGTTGCACAGAAGTCCAATAACAAAACACCGCTCGGATTCAGATCAGGGAGGCCGTTCCTCCCAATCACGCCCCTCCAGGTCTCGCTGTCGTTACCCACGTGAGCATTGAAGTCTCCCAGCAGGACAACAGAGTCTCCAGGTGGGGCACCTTCCAGCACCCCCCCCCCCCCAGGGACTCTAAGAAGGCTGGGTACTCTGAACTGCCACTCGGCGCATAAGCGCAGATGACAGTCAGGACCCGTTCCCCGACCCTGAGGCGCAGGGAACAAACTCTCTCATCCACCGGGAAAAACCCCAACGTACCGGCAGCAAGCCGAGGGGATATTAGAATACCCACCCCAGCCCGCCGCCTCTCACCAGGGGCAACTCCAGACTGAGACAGAGTCCAGCCCCTCTCCAGGAGACTGGTTCCAGAGCCCAAGCCATGTGTAGAGGTGAGCCCGACTATATCTAGCCGGTACCTCTCAACCTCACGCACTAACTCAGGCTCCTTCCCCACCAGGTTGGTGACATTCCATGTCCCTATTGCCAGTCTTGGCAGCCGGGGATCAGTCCGCCAGGGCCTCCGCTCCTGGCCGCCGCCCGGCACACAATGCACCCGACCCCTGTGGCGCCGCCTGCGGGAGGATGGGCCCATGTCTCCTCTTCGGGCTGTGCCCGGCCGGGCCCCATGGACTAAGACCCGGCCACCAGACGCTCGCCCTCGGGCACCCTCCCCGGGCCTGGCTCCAGGGCGGGGCCCCGGTAACCCTATCCCGGGCAGGGTAAACTGTTCCCTCGATTTTCTCTTCATAAGGGTCTTCTGAATCGCTCTTTGTCTGGTCCCTCACCCAGGACCAGTTTGCCATGGGAGACCCTACCAGGGGGCAAAAGCCCTCAGACAACATAGCCCCTGGGATCCCTGGGACACACAAACCCCTCCACCACGATAAGGTAGCGATTCACGGAGAGGAGGACTGAATCCCTATGGTGTTAAACTTGATCATTGTGTTAACCCTCTGGTGTCACCGGAGGTGCCGGCATGTCAGAATCACATGACCAATTTAAGACGACACAGCCACAAGATGCAGCGACTCAGAGTCTCCTTTTCAATCTGGGTCGAAAGAGCGGACTTCAAACTATATGCCAGTTTTTGAATTGTGTCGATGGGCCACGTAAAACCAGAGTTATGATAACAAATACATGCGATGTTTTTTCTGAACAAAATAGTGGTGTTTACAGCGGGAAGAACTTTAAAAACGGCGTTTTGTATAGACAGCAAACACTCTCCGCTTGTGAGTGAAAAAAGAAAAAGAAAAGACACCCCTTCCCTATTGGTGTTAAAGTTTACCATGTCAGCCAATCAAAAAAAATGATATGGTAACATGTGGAACTTGGTTGTTTAGGGAGAAGGGGAAGTTTTAGGAACAACTCCGCGACGGAAAGCGGGCAAGCGAAAGAAAGAGAGAGATTGAGTTTTCATATGTAAGACATTAGTGAAGTTTGGAGATGGGTCTGTCTAGCACAAACCCGCCACTAAAACGAGACATTTCAGCTACACAGCAAAGCAAGACACGAGCAGGCAAAGTTCTTTGTGTTACTCATATATGAGGGAGAGAACTCCCTCATAACACTGCTCTTTTATTGAGGTTACATGAATATGCTTAGGCTCATTAACATAGGTACACATGTGAGCAAAGACTACTGTCTTTGTGTGTATGTAGGTGTGTGTGTGTGTGTGTGGGGGGGGGGGGTCATGTTACCTCATAAACAACTTCCCTAAACCTGCTGGTCTGGAAGTCCAGCAGTCCATCTAAACAAAAGGCAGTTATACTAGAACAGATATAGATGTGTTTGCTATACCATATATCAGTAAAAGAAGATATAACCTCTCTCATGACCCTAGGATCTGAGTGTGTATGCCAGAACACTCAAACACTTCTGAATTCAGGGCAAACTATGCTAAATTAGCATTTTTAGCTAGCAGCTACAATAAGCGTAAAAGTTACTGTACCGCTATCATTTGTTAACATGATGCTTGTTCTTATACATGTAATACATGTATTACCAACCTGAGAGTTTATCCGCTGGTCATTCGACATGACGGATGTCTTCTGAAGTCTTAATTCAGCTCAAGACGCTGTAGATTCCTATCAGTAACGCTATCAGTCCGTAGTTCTATTAATCTGCGCTTGAACCGGAACCGGATGCAAGTTCCAAAAAACTGAATTTTGGAACTGAAATTGTAGAACTGAAACTGAATGGTGAGAAGTGAATCTGATTATTCGAGAGCTGAATTTTTAAAGAATAAAATGCAGTTTCAAAGCAAATCAATTCATTTTCAAACCATAAATTCAATTTCAAGTTAGACTAATTCAAATTCAGTTTTCAAAAGCTTTTATTCAAGTTACAATTCAGATTCAATCCGAGCAATTCAAATTCAAATTTAACTTATTCAAATTCAGTTTCTGATGGCACAGATTTCTGCCCATATGCGTTGCCATGTAAATAGTTTGCATTTCATGTGTATGTACTTGCTAAGTACATGTGAACAGATCTTGAATAAAAAAAATAAACATACTTTTCTTTTCTGTTTCATATTTCATATGCTGGTTTGCCTGCAATAACGCCAAATAATAAGCTACTCCGTCAACATGACGTGGTTCTGCAGCATCACACATTAGGATGTTTTATCTAATTATCTATGACCTCAGCGCATTCAAAATAACACTAAAAGCCTATTAAGAGACATATGAATTTATTTAGAACTCACCAGAAAGAAAATGCCGCAAGCAAACCAACAAAAAATTGGGTATGGCAGAGAACTCGATATCCGCTTGTCTGAATGCTGCAATCCAAGCCTGACGTCTTCATTTAGTAATATTAGATACATGAGATCCCTCCCGTTGCCTCCAGGAAGGAAAACAATGAAAAGGGAGCCCATTTTCCAGCTTCTTGCCTTCCCTATCGTGTGATCTAACGTTGCAACACAGCACGTACGAACCATAGCTGACGCTTCTGTGTGCTTTCTTTGGCCTACTGTCATGGCGGGAGGGGGCGTGGCTCCGCTCCTGTGACATCACGCTCCAAAGCCCTATACTGAACACAAACTATTTTTTTGGGACTGGCACAAATAATTTGTGTGCCTTCTTATTTGATGCGGAACACCTGATTGTTCTGTAAATAGATTTAAATAATTATATAAAAAATGCCTGAGGCCTTTTTTGATAAATAGTACCATATAACTTTGTTGTTTGCAAAACGTGTATAATTTTTAGAAATGTACAATTTCTATTTGCATTTCAAGTTATGAAATGTATTCATTAAACATGTTTGTAGGTTTTACAGTAGAAAATATAACTTTTTTCTACTCGGATTTTGAATATTTTGTCTGAATTTAGATTAATTGTGCTAATACAGTATTCCAAAATGAAAAAAATAACTAACATTTCAGATATTGAGGTTGTGAAGAAAATAATGATAACAAACAAGGCAAGATAAACAGCTTTTAAAGGTTAAATATAGAGGCAAAATCAAAAGTAGTCAAAAGTGGCCAATTATGCCCTGGACCACAGAGGGTTAATATTGTTGTAATTGTTTATAAGTCTATAGAACAATTAGGGAATGTATAAGATAAAGGTCTAAATTTCTCCTACTTTGCTCACATTTCACAGAGTGTATATTTGTTAATAACTTGAAATGTATTATTTTGGATGAGGATAAAGTGTAAGATAATTGTGAATTTCAGGATTTACTTTATTCTGTTTAGAGTAATTCTTTCCTTATTTAATTTTTTACATACTGTTCCCTTAATACATGGTAATTGTGCACAGAGGGGGCAGTCACAATCAGCACTATGGAGTAATGGAGGCTTTAACTAGCTTTGGAGGCAAACTGTTTTCTTGCCGTGCTTGGCAGTGTACAGGAACATTCAGATGGATTACTGTAATTCAAGACTGTGAAAATAAATGTTTGCATGTTTATTTTCAACTACAAGGAAGTAGAAAAGTAGTTATTTTCAACTGTACAAGGACATGAGTGTGGCCTGAGTACCAGCAAGTACTTTCTTGGTAATACTGCGACTTCCGTCTTTAATGTGGTAACAGGCTAAAGTGAGATTCTGTTGCTCACTTTCATTTTCAGTCATCATCAAGACAACATGAAGACTGCAGTTGTCACACTGCTCTTTGGTGAGTCACACAGTGCTTCTACAATTATTTATTTCAGCTCCCACAGAGATCAGAGTGAGTCTATCTAAAGGACAGACACTCTGTGAATGCTTAGTTTTCTTGGTGCTACGTGAGGTAAATAAACAGGATGTCAGCTTGTTTTTGTAGACAAGTGTGAAGTAGAGGTAGCTGCACCAGAAAAATTAAAAAAAAAGTTTTTAAGTTAAGAAACTGGAAAGGGACACATGCTTCATCTTTTATCCCATTTTGTACAATTAATATACATGATAAAAGTGTATTAAACTTTATGTCTCCTGTCTTTATCAGTTCAGTTTCGATCATACTGATGGTTCATGTTAAATATGTCATGCTGTTTTTAACATCAAATCACAATAACCAAACACATAGTCCTCTATTTAGGTCAAGTGTAGCAATAGTAGTAGTCAACAGTAGTAGTAGCAACATTTAGAAAGAATGAAAGTAAAAATCTGAGTACACAAACCAGAAGGAGGCACTCATCTCTGAAATGTTCTCTTAAAATGTTTGTCAGAATACCTGTGATCACAACATTACTCAGAGGATAACTTAGGAGCTGAATCTACTAGTTCCAGGTTATAGCCAGTTCAGGAAGTTGAGACAGATTCTTCAAGATTAGGAATCCATCAACACAGGCCATTTTACCATCAATGAAACAAATGATCCTGATGTCACTGACGTCAGTGGGAAAAGAATTAAGCCCTCTAGAAAGTGAGAACTCTTGAACACAATGTAACAAGGCTGCCATGAAAAGGATTCCCTTCAAGAACCAGTGTTCTGTATGTCAACTGATAAACCAGATCCTGCAAATTCAGAGCCTGAACTTCCACAAGACTTCTGATCCATAACAGACTTTGCATGTTAGCATTTGGGTCCTTCTCAGGCTTCTTAACATTCTTAATTCCTCTGAGCTCTGACCACCTGGTTCTCCTCCACCTCCTCACAGCTCTGAGTACGTTAACCTACTGAAACCTAAACCTCAAAAACACTGGAGTAAAGTGAACTATCACTCTTGTAGCAGCGCGAGAAGGGGAGGAAAGGATTTGGCTGGGGCAGGTTAACGCCAAACCTACATCCGGTCGACAAACTACAAATTTTAGCGGCACAAGGGATTACGGAGGGGTGAAACATCACCAACTTAAATGCTATAGTTTTCGACAATGCCACCTGGGGGAAGTTACACCCCAGGAAAAGATGATTGATAGATGTACAAATTATCAAAGGCACACAGGTTCATTATCTGCAGCAGAGGTTGGGAAAGAAATAAACTAAACTACTATTTCAAAATACTTTAATTGAAAATCATCAGTAGAAATAAAACGGTTCATTAAAAGGACAGCCTTCATACAGTAACAGCCCAACAAACAGGTAAACTAAGTATAAAGGGGGAAGACAGACCGCTTAGAGGCAGACTTCAGGAAGGAGTGCTCAGTGTGCCACCGGCTACTCACCCGTGCAACCTCACCGCTGTCCTCTGTGTGTTATGCCCAGAGATGGGCAGTAACGCGTTACTGTAATCCGATTAATTTTTTCAAGTAACGAGTAAAGTAAGGGATTACTATTGCAAAAACGGTAATTAGATTATCGTTACTTTCCCGCAGGAACACTGCGTTACTAAAGCCGTGATTTTTTTGCAAGAATGTCTCATGACAGTGACGTAAGCGAGTGCGATGTTCGTGGCAACAGCTGTCTGCAGATCAACAATGGATAATATATCGAGTGTGGGAGAAAGTATGAGCATGCAGCGTTTTAAGCGTGGAAGTACTGACCTTATTTTGAGTTTGCTTCCATAAAAAGTGACAAAAACATTAGTGTCCGTTGTGCGTGGGAAGAAAACGTCTTTTTACAGCAAAAAAACCCCCTAAACTTCCAAGCAAGCACGGAGTGTGCTACGACGTATTTCCGTAGGATGGAAATTCACAGAGAAACTTGTGGATTCTTCCACTGACCGCCGCGGCACATCTGCACCAGGGCAAACCTCCGCCTACCCCACTCCTGCTTTACAGGTGAAAATAAAGCAACAGGACCGCTAATCTTTGATTTTATTTATTTTCTGCTGTATTTTACTTGCATCTATTTGAAAGAGTGAGTGTAAACACAAAAAAATATTTTATTTTATGTGCTGGAATGTGCAGAAAATAGGTTTAAATGTTAAACAAATTTCTTTCAGTCAGAGAATGTTGCATATAATTAAATGTTTGCATGATGCATGAAGTTAAAAGATTAAAACTAGTAAAACAAGATTTAACCCTCTGGGGTCCAGGGTATAATTGGCTGTTTTTGACTACTTTTTATTTTACCACTATATTTCACCTTTAACATATGTTTTTCTTGCCTTGTTTGGTATCATTATTTTCAGCACAACCTCAAATATCTAAAATTTGAGTTGTTTTTTTCATTTTGGCATACTATATTAGCACAGTTGATCTAAATTCAGACAAAAAATTCAAAATCCGAGTAGAAAAAAGTTATATTTTTTACTGTAAAACCCACAAACATGTTTAACGAATCATTTTCATAACTTGAAATGCAAATATAAATTGTACATTTCTAAAAATTATGCACAAGTTTTGCAAACAACAAAGTTATATGGTACTATCGGGGCGACCGTGGCTCAGGGGGTTGGGAAGGGCACCTGTAACCGGAAGGTCGCCGGTTCGATTCCTGGCCTCTCTGTCCTGGTCGTTGTGTCCTTGGGCAAGACACTTTACCCTACCGCCTACTGGTGTTGGCCAGAGGGGCCGATGGCGCGATATGGCAGCCTCGCTTCTGTCAGCCTGCCCCAGGGCAGCTGTGGCTACAACCGTAGCTTGCCTCCACCAGTGTGTGAATGTGAGCGTGAATGAATAATGTCATTGTAAAGCGCTTTGGGTGCCTTGAAAAGTGCTATATAAATCCAATGCATTATTATTATTATTACTATTTACCTAAAAATACGGCCAAGGCCTCAGGCATTTTTTTATATAACCATTTAAATCTATTTACAGAAAAATCAGGTGTGCTGCATCAAATAAGAAGGCACACAAATTATTTGTGCCTGTCCAAAAAATGTAGTTTGTGTTCAGTATAACACAGAGGAGAACACCACAGGCATAAACCCTGCAGGTCTGACAACAGGAGGTGCATGAGTGCAGTTTTCTATGTGGAGACAGCGTTTACACTGGAATCTGCCTTTGACGGCTTTTTTAGATCAAATATGAAATTCAGTGGTCTAACTGACACACAATAAAAAACAATAACTACACAACTAACTATAGCCTCCAAACACGCTAAATGTCACTAATGTCTCACATATGAAAACTCTCTCTCTCTCTTTCTTTCGCTCGCCCGCTTTCCGTTGTGGGTGTCACTCCTAAAAACTTCGCCTTCTCCCTAAACAACCAAATGTCACATGTTGCCATATCATTTTTTTGATTGGCTGACATGGTAAACTCTAACGCCAATAGGGAAGGGGTATTTTTTTGTTATTCTTTTTTCACTCGCAAAGGGAGAGTGTATGCTAGCGCTGTCTGTAGAAAACCACTGTTTTGTTCATAAAAAAACATTGCGTGTATTTTCTATTATAACTCTAGTTTTGCGTGGCCCATCGACACAATTCAAAAACTGGTATGTAGTTTGAAGTCCGCACTTTCGACCCATGTTGAATTGGAGACTCTGACGTGCTGCATCTTGTAGCTGTGTCGTCTTAAATTGGTCATGTGATTTTGACCCGCCGGCGCGTCTGGTGACCCCAGAGGGTTAATCCAGGGTTTTTGATTTGGGAAGGATTTAACTGTTCTGGATGGGACCACATCTTCCACGCATTTTCTGATAAATCCGCAGACTGAGTCTGTGTACTCATCGATGTCATTAGCAGCCACGTGAAACATTTCCCTGTACACATGATCAAAACAGTCCCGCAGCATAGCCTCTGATTGGTCCGACCAACAGTGCACCGCCCTCAGGGTTGGAGCTTCCTGTTTCAGCTTCAGGACAGGAGCAGGATGGAGCGGTGATCTGATTGGCCGAATGGGGCGTGGGGGAGAGTTTTGTATGCATCCCGCAAAGAGGTGTAGCAGTGGTCAAGTAGCCGGTTTCCACGAGTGTTGAAATGGATGTGTTGGAGGAGTTTCTGTGAAACTTTCTTCAGGTTTCCCTTGTTAAAGTCCCCGGTCGTGATAAATGCTGCCTCTGGGTGTGCAGTTTTCTCACTGCTGATCGTGCTGTACAGTTCCCTGAGTGCTCGGTCAGTGTCGGCTTGTGGGGGAATGCAGTCCCGCATCTCTCGCTGGAATGAGAACTGTTCCCGAAGCTCGTACAGCTTGTTCTCCAGAGACTGCACATTAGCCAGTAATAAACTGGGTAGCGGTGGTCTGTTAGTGTGCCGTCTCAGTCGAACCAGAACGCCAGATCTTCTCCCTCTGTGTTGGTGTTTGCGGCCTCCAGGGCCAGAGAACAAAGGCGTCTCAGGTGAGATGAATGGGGGGTCTGCAAATGGAGGGTCCGTGTTGCAAAACTTGAACTCCGGAAAGAGATGAGAAAATCAATCTCTTATGTCCAGTAAGGTTTGTCGGTCATACACAAGGAGAAATGTGCTACTCGTGAAAACATAAAATAAAGGTAAAATTAAACACAAAGAACAGCTGTTGCTTGGGGGAGCTCGCGACGAGGCTGCTATACTTGGTGCCATCATTATGTGATATAACTGGTATTTAAAAGGGTTAAAATTCTGAATTTGAATGGCATTTTGATTTTCATGAACAGCACTGATGCCAATTTAAAAAAAATAATTTTGGCCATTTTGGCCACGAAAAAGCTGAGAGGGAGTTTTTGTGTTTTTGCTCTCCCTGCACAAAAATAACAATGCATTATAATCAGTGTTGATGTAAATCAATTACATGTCCCAGACTCTAGTATTAATAATTCAAGAAATTCCAGTAGCACTGCAATTATATAAAATTGTGAGATTTGAGGTTGTCTTCCAGCTACTGCAGTGGACAAACAAACTGGTGTTTAAACGGTTAAAAATTTAAAAAGTAATAACTATTTTATATTTATGAAAAGAATTGAAGTTAGTTAAAAGATTTATGCAGAAAAAATAAAAAAAAAACCCAAAAAATTAAAAATAATTACAGACCTACTCTGTTGGTGGCCACTTTTGAGAAAGAATAAGCTGAAAGGGTAGTGATTTTGAACAAACCCAGAGGGTTCAAGGTGACTCTAGGCTAGAGTCTGTGTGTGTGTTTTTCATTTGAGTTGTATGTTTTCTGTAGTTCTTTTGTCTTTTTCTTTGGAGAAGGTCCAGTTGTGTGTGGGACGCTAGGCATGTGTAGTGTTTTCCCTTTCCCCGAAGCATGCACGTGTGTACACTGGGGTATAGGTATAATACGGTTAGATGGTTAGAGCGCAGTGAGGATTGCCCTCTCGGCCACCTTGGACTGGAAAAGACTGCATAATGCCTCATGTCGCAGTGAAGCAGGGTTGTTCCTTATAACAGCCTCTAATTATCAGCTGGTGAGGAGTGGATGTTTGCGCTTCATTTGTGGACATCACGTAAAAAACAACCTACAAACCAACCTACTACATGACCTGACCCAGGAGAGAAAGAAAGACGTTAAAGACTTTTAACTTCATTTTTTTGTTTTTCACTTGTTGCAGGTGTGTGTGTGCTGCTGCAGTCTGCACTGACTGTTTCTGCAGGTGAGTTGATGGAAGTGTAAAACAATCAGTGAGACTTCAACAAGAACACAAATACATTTACTCTGTTTGTCTTTGTGTCTGTCTGTCCTCCAGTTTTTCTGTCTATCAGTCCAAACCTTCAGCAGTTCTTCAGTGGATCTTCTTCAGTGTCTCTGAGTTGTGTTGATGATGGACAGACAGTTAATAGATGGGCAGTGAGGAGGACCAGGGGAAGACTCACTGAGGACTGTGGAGCAGCTGCAGGCTTTGGGAAGGTTCATGGTTCCTCCTGTGTTCTTGACTTCATGAAAGTTTCAAGTGAAGATTACTGGTGTGAATCCAGTTTTGGACAGAAGAGCGATAATATCTCCATCAGTAGTTCAGGTACAGACAGTGTTCCCATAGGTCTCTGTAAAGTTGCCCCCAAATATAATGCTGTGCGTAACTTTTCAAGAATTACAAATAATCTGTCGGATCGAACATTTAACAATGTTAGCTCTCACTGTAGTCTTATATCACTTGGTCTTGCTGTTTGAGTACACTGGTGTTGTCTCTTGTTTTTGGATGACATTTCCTTGGCCTGTACTATATCTGTGAGGAGACTGGCAGTTCTTTTTGACCAGGATGAGTCCTTCAACATAAATGTTAAAGAAAGAATTTAGGATTAATTTAAGATTAAAAGAGACTGCGAGTCACTCCTTGTAGTCCAACATCAGTGTTTCACAAATATGCTCCTTGAAGAATGGTCAAAAATTCCCATAAAACCTCTAAGCCTGTGGAAAACCTTTCCAGAAAAGCTATTGCTTTAAAGGGTGGGCCGGCATCATGTCGAACCCTCTGGAATTCTGGATTTTGGCTTTCAGACATGGTGCAGAAGTCAGAAGTAGGAATTTCTGAGTTTCCAGTAAGAACTTGAATCTGGATTACTCCCAAACATAACAGTGGTAAAACTATAAAACGAAACTTTTATTCTGTATTTCCAGTGTTGTATATTTGTGTCTCACTAAATAAACCATTGTGTACTGAGGAGTAGGTGATCATAGACGATCCACATAGTGGCAGTGACGGGCAGCAGCTTTCCGTAGTGCCTGACTGTCTTGTTCCGTTGGAGGACTGCTCGGACAGAAAATGAGTATGTCATCAAGATAAACAAAGACAAAATGGTTCAGGAAATCACAGAGCAAATCATTGACCAGATTCTGAAAGACAGCTGGGGCATTGGTTAACCCAAAAGGCATGACCAAATACTCAAAAAGCCCTAGGGGCATATTGAAAGCTGTCTTCCACTCATCCCCCTCTCTAATGCGGACAAGGTGGTAGGCTTGCGGAGATCCAATTTGGTGAATATGGTGGCTCCATGGAGGGGTTAAAAGGCTGAGCTGATGAGGGATAATGGACAATGTTCCCTCTAAGCTGCACGCGTGCGCAATTGCGCACTGCTGGTCTCTGCACACAGAAAATCTGCGTTGCGCACAAAAAAAAAATCTAACCTGAATTGAAATTAAAATTAAAACTTTAACAATTCTGTTTTGCAGTGTTAGTCAGTAAGTGACTGGCTGCTCCCGTATGGGATTAAACTGATGCCACCTTACCCCATAGTCCAGCCAATGATGTGATTCACATTCGTATATACGCAGCTAATCAACGTCGTTGACAGGCTATGACAGCGTCCTTATGTGCCGACACCAGTGTTTTAGCTGGCAAAGCGGCGTGGCTGATGTGGAGTGAAGCCACGTTAATGACAACGTGTACAACCATTGGAGATGTGAGCAGGACAGACGGAACAATTGATGGAAAAAGTGTGGACTTTATACCAGTTTTTAAATTGTGTTGATAGGCCATGTAAAACCAGAGTTATGATAAAAACATATGCAATGTTTGGTTTTCTTCCTGAATACTATTGTTGTTTATAGTATTCAGGAAGGAAACTGTAAAAATGACGTTTTATAGGGAAAACGCTCGAAAGTACTCTCCACCTGTGAGCAAAAATAAAACCAAAAAAAGCCCATCCTTTCCTATTGGTTGAAAAATGTACCATGTCGACCAATCAAAAAATGATATGGACACATGGCATTTAGTTGTTTAGGAAATTTTAGGAGTGACGGCGGTGGCTTGAGATTTGAGAGATTTGCGGCGTTTAGCGCAAATCTTGTGTAGTTAGTGTGTAGTGTAGTCAGCGGCTTTGTAGTGTGTTTAAGAACAATAAAACAGGTACTGAATGTTACAGGTGTTACAGGACTGAGGTAATTGGCATCAGCAGCAGCGGTACGGAAGTCAATAATGAACTCGGCGATGCTGCGGTTTCCCCGCTGCAACTCTAGCAACCTTTCATCAGCACTGCCCTCCAATATTGGATGAGTAAAGGTTTTTAAACTCACCCAGAAAATCATCATATGAGCAGGTTGGAAGGGGATGGGCCAACAGGTAGGCCTCAGCCCATAACAGTGCCTTGCCCTGAAGCTTAGCCACCAGATATGCTACCCGAGCTGAGTCACTAGCAAATGAGCTAGGTAAATGTGTGAACGCAAGGGAACATTTTAATAAAAAGGCAGTACAGCGACTCTGCTCCCCGGAATAAGGCCTGGTGATAGGTTTGTAGCATAAACCTATTCGCTGGAACGTTAAGGACAATTTGCTACACATTAAAAGCAAGACACAAGTAGGCAAAGTTCTTTGTGTTACTCATGCATGAGGAGGCCTGCCTGGAGCCAAGTGTCGTTCCACCCACTTGACCTCCGTCAGAATCTCAGCCAGGTTCCCCATAGCACTACTTTTATTGTGGTTACATGAATATGCATAGGTTCATTAACATATGACATCTTACATAGGTATACATGTGGACAAAGAATACCTTGTCTGTGTGTGTGTGTGTGTGTGTGTGTGTGTACCTGTGAAGACTCCCAAAGCTGGTCCCAGGAGTCTAGCGGTCCATCTAAACAAAAGGCTCTTATACTTAACCAGATACAGAGTAGGTGTCCATGTATACCATAAATCAGTAAGAGCAGATATAACCTCTCTCCTGACCTTAAGTTGTGTGTGCATGCCAGAGTGCTCTGGGAGGCACACAGAGTCTCCACAGACTACTAAGGATCAAACCTCTACCAATCTACTACTAATTATAAAACTCTAAGCATATATGAGTAGATATTTCTAAGCATAAATGACAATCATCAATACAAATCTAACACTCGGGTTCCGGGAATGCAGCGTCATGGAAAATGGAACCTGACGGTGCGGTCTGTGCTGTGGATGACTGGGAGAATATGTCTGTGAAGGTTCTCAGTCATCCAGGTCATCGTTAGTCAAAGGAGCTTGCAAAGAAAAGCATCTGGACTTCTTTAAGTTGCTTGAAGACGTTTCACCTCTCATCCGAGAAGCTTCTTCAGTTCTAAGGTCAAATGGTGGAGAGTTCCAGATTTAAACCCAGTGGGAGTAACCCCCCAAAGAGGGACAAAAGGACCCCCTGATGATCCTCTACCTAATCACATGAGCCAAGGTGTGAAAATGGGTGTGGGTCCCAATCAGCCAGTGTTTCGGGTGAGCTCATTGTGAAACCTGGCCCCACCTTATCATGTGATTTCCTGAGGTCAGATGGCCCAGGATGTGAGTGGGCGTTAAGGCGTCCGGGAAGGATCTCAAAACTGGATTACAGATGGCAGACAATTGGTGTCGTAAACCACCGCCTCTGTTCAAAGACGGTCACTCACAGTGGACATAGAAGCCATCCACTCACAGTGGACATAGAAGCCATCTATGTCCACTGTGAGCGACCATCTTTGAACAGACCATCTTTGAAACGTGTTTTTCTGGTCACTAGCGCCACAGCGCAAAATTTTTTAAATGGACCAAGAAATGTCGCTCTGTTGTTTGGACAATTTAAATTCTCGAGGAGCTAGAACAACCTTATCGTCATCGCCCGCATGTTTTGTACCTGAGGCTCATCAGAGACAATCATATCCAGATAAAATAATTTCCTTTGACCTGCACGCATTTAGGAATTACTTAGCTAATTACACGGATAATTGACTCATTGCCGGTGTTGTGCCAAAAAAGTGTTCGCCTGCCAAAACTGTTTTCCAATGTTTCCATGTGTAATATGTGTAATATCTTTATGTATGTTGGTAAATAGACTTCGGTGAACATGGTTTACTAAGGGGTTTTATATATACAATAATTACCTGTTGTTCTTTATAACTCTGGTTATAATGTAGGCACAATTGATGTATTTGTTGCGCTGTCTGCTGTCCTCTTGGCCAGATTACTCTTATAAAATAAATTTCTAATGTCAACAAGATTGTTTTTGAACTGGATAAATAAAGGATATATAAAAGTCATTGCCAAAAACTGATTGCAGCTTCTACTGATGGCTGGTGGCTCAAAGTAACTTGATATCATTAATGAGATTACATTTGACATTCCACATATTATAGACCAACAAGTTATTTATAGCAGGTTAAATACGAGCAATCAGTTTAGGGCAAAAACCGGAAATCAGTTTTTGGCAGACAATCATTTTTTGGCACAACATGGGTCATTCTTACACAGCAAATTCAAAAGTGTATTGGTGTTAGTAGTCTTCTTGCAAAAGTAGAGTTAATTTTACTCTAAGTAGAGTCACATTCTTTTAATGTAACTCCGAGGTGTAAAATGATAGTAGTTAAAATCGAGTGTTAAAAATGAGTGTTTCTATGTCAAATCTGGAGGTGTTACAATGGAAACTTTAACTCTTGACCTCTTAACTCCGAACTCCTAGAGGGGCTATGACACTAATAGAGTATATAAATATGGCATTTTAAGGATACTTCCCCTGAATTCAGACACAGCTAGAGGTTCTATCTTGAATGTGGTGCACCAATATTTTTAAGGGTACAAAAACAAGCATCATCCTCTATTGTTAGGGATACCCAATGGCTCTGCCTTGCTAAAAACCAAAACAACACTTTGCAACACCACGTACAAGCGGGCAGAGTGAAGTATGGGGTCATCACACAGCCCATTTTCTCTGTTCACCAACTGGGGCAGGGGGCCCCAGAAGACCCAGCCATTTGGTCGGGGTCTAGGCTGGCACAAGATCCCAAACAGGATCCCTATCCCTCTTCTCCTAAATTATAATAATAATAATAAGAAGAAGAAATGCTAATAAAAATCTAATAAACTACGGGATAGAAGTGGACCAGTATAGGAAAAAGTACACTTGGGTAAGTAAATCTGTTGGGGATTTTGTTTGGCCTTCAGACAATAATTCAAAGTTGCTACAGTGCTGGACAAGAAAGGCAAAACCCCGCAAAAAAGTATATCCAGTTTTTCCTCAGTCTCACTCTCTCAACTGTTTGGATGTTTCTGGAACAAGGCTCCAAATTCACTGTACTGTATGATTGATGTCACAAGAGACTGATGACCCCTGCTGAAGCCTTAGCTTCTGACTGTTCTGTTGGTGAAACTCTGTCTCTATTTATGAATCTTTTTGTCTCTTATGCAGAAAAAGGTGTGATCCTGGAGATCCCTGCACTTCCTGTGACAACAGGAAGTGCTGTTACTCTGCGTTGCAGACAGATTAATGGTGACTTGGTGGCAGCTTACTTCTTCTTCAGTGGACGTCTTCTTGGATCTGGATATAAAGAGCACACCATCTCCAACGTGCAGCAGTCTAATAAGGGGGTGTACTGGTGTGCTACTGATCTAGCTGGACCATCTCCTCAAAGCTTCCTAAAGATCACTGGTAGACTGGTATCATTTCCTATCATTGTGGTTATATAGTAAAAAAGTTATCTGTTTTACATTTTCCTAAATATTTTCACTGACCTCGATGGAAAGCATCATGAGGTGGAGGAAAGGTGTTATCATGAAAAACTGCAGAACAGTTGAATCATATTTAGGACAATTTCTTGTAATCGTACATAACCTCCTCAGACCCGAACTCTTTCATGGTATGTATTTTTATTTCTCTTTGCTATTTGGGCTGATTGTGACCTGATGAATGTAAAAACATAGAATTATCTTTTTACCTCGTCTAGTTTCCGAGAAGACTGTTTCAAGCCCTTGTATAGCAAAATTTAGTATTGCGGTCTAGACAACCCAAAATGTGATGCCAGGTCCTAGGAGGTTTTCACAACCATCGGTTTCAAAACACGAGCAGTGTTTCTGAGGGTGCAGTGACAAGTTTTGATCAAGTCAATTTACTCAGATTAAACCTTTAGAGTGACATACTGATTTAATAAACTGAAATCGCTCTTCCTACAGATTCACCTACAACTGCTATCAGATCTTCTGTGGCTTCTCCTCATCATGAAACCATGCCCTCCAGCTCCTCTCTTTCCTCTTTTTCTCATCTAACCAGCTCTTCCTCATCTCCTCCTCCTTCTCTTCAACCTCCTTCCTCTCTGTATGTGTTCCGACTTCTCTTACACCTGCTGGTCTTCTGTCCATACTTCATCATCACGGGTCTGCTGCTGTCCATCTGCTTGGATCAGATCTACACCACACACTCAGGTAGATACCTGCACACAGGTGCAGCACTACTCACATCCTGAGTTAGGTGATATGTTTCATTGTCCTTAGTTTTGCTTTCTTGTCTTAAAATACCTGTGTTCATGGTGTTTCAAGTTTACATTATTATAATTATTGTTATAGTTCTAATAGTAGATATTTCTTGGTTTTCCTGGATCGTTTTCTCAGTTTAGTTTTTATGTTTCTTACGTTTTGAACCTTTTGAAGGTAAAACTATCGTAGTTAGAGTTGTAGTTCAGTTTTAGTTTCTTGTATTTCAGCTTTTACTTTTATCCTCTTATTGTCTTGTATCTTTTTGAATATTTGCATTTGTCTTTGTGTTTGGTGTCTCTATGCCACTGTACTTTTGTTGTTGTTTTTTATTTGTCTTTTCTGTCCTTGATTTACTTTTGCTTGCCTTATCTCTAGGGATGGGCAGTAACGGGTTACAGTAATCCTGTTACATTTTTCAAGTAACTTGAAAACACTGCTTGTCTCAGTGTCCCTGATTAGTTTCAGCTGTTCTTGTTTTGCAGGTGTTTCCCTGATTAGTCTTCATCTTGTCTGTGTGTATGTATAGCAAGGGCGTAGATTTGGTTTTGGCATTGGTGGGGACGGATGATTCAACCGCCGAACCCTGCCCCCCCCCCTTTGTCTTTGCTTCTTGATAAAAAAAAGGAGAAATATACTTGCCTACATATCCTATTCTACGTGCCTTTAAACCATTTAAAATTACAATTCATAGTTTTATATATGAATTATATAATGTTAAGTTACTATTAAACAAATGACTAAGTATTTTAGGCTTTACTTTACTTCAGCCATATTCCATATAAATCAGGTATCATGACAATAAAAGAACATGACTTTAAGGACTTAACAACATTAGTTCAGTTATAGTACACCAACATCTCTGATACATTAGCACTAAGGGAACACTGAATGACCTGCTGGTTTTTATCCATAGAACTACTCATCTAAGATTACCACAAAAGATCTCTCAGCAAAATTATGCAACATTTTAGGCACACTGTTGCCCCAATCAACTCAGTGAGCTGGGATTTTTTTATTCTAAATGTGAACTACTGTTACAGCAACAGACATGGACTACTGGTGTCCCACACAACAACTCAATGTCCACTATGTGAAGCAGCCAAACACATGCCTTCTCCTCTCATTAACTTAGATAAATTGCTGGCACATTTGTTTTACATCTATACTGTCCAGTCTCTCCTGGTGGACATACAGCAGCAATGTTTAATCTCATTTGAGTCATTGTTTACCTTAGCCATCTTTTTAGTCTTCTGAGAGCACTGAAGCTTCTATCAGCCTCAGTACATGCGTTTTATTCTCAGATTAAAATTATTATTATGTGCTTGATGTGCCTCACCTTTGGCCCTGGCTCTTCCCCTCTGACTGCACTAGGACATGTTGCCACCTGATAAAATAACACATTGATTTGTGCCATATAAAAAGTGAGACACGTCAATTCACATTCTTTGTCAAGTGTACACTAATGAATCAATTTACATCAGCAGCCTAACAATTGTTATGATAACAAATACTAGTTAATCTATAGCACCAAATCATCTGTCAGTCACAAGTGACCTCGCCTCTTCACCTCTGTCTGAGCTACAACATGGCAGAGCTGCCTCTGTCACCTGATAAATAACAGTGAGACATTCCAAATACATGCAGTCACACATGTGCTTCAAATAGGGTCATGAACCACCAAGTCATTATCCTATTTCACCTGTGATTGTGTATCACCATTACTCTCTGAGCTTTGTGTTGGTTCTTCTGTCACCTGACAAATAGGACATACATGACAAGAAGAATAAAATGTGGAGCTGCTTCAGTGTTTCTGTCAATTTGTGCAGATCTTGACTCATCAGTAATGTTTGTAGGGTGAGTGCATTTTTAAAGCAATTTGTGCAAACTGCACCACAAGGTGGAATATTTGCAAAATCATGACTACCTCATGATATATTTAGGGCTGCCACAAACGATTATTTTGGTAGTCGACTAGTCACTGATTATTTTTGCGATTAGTCGACCAATCAGATCATGCATCCATAGGACATAAAACGTGCAGCTTATTGCACCAGCATGCATCTGCTCTTATATAACTATGATTAACTTACAGCCTTAAGTGTCTAAGGTATGTGCTAACTAAAAATAAAGAAAACATGATAGTTTATTGACTAGATAGACTGATAGACTATTAAATTTTAATGACATTTGCAGATTGTTTCGGTGGAGTTTAATAACTCAGCCGTCTGCTTCTTGCTAACTAAAATATGACGTGACACCTGAGTATATTCTCGAGTATCTCACACATCTGATAACCAGTTGTCTGCTTGACGTTTATTCAGCCAAACCAATTTACTCAGGAAAAAATTAAATACTAAAAACAAAACAAACAATAACATTTTTAAGTTATCTAAATGACTTATATATCACGTTTAACCTGAGTAGCAAAAGACAGCGGTGGATTTGAAAATGATTTGCCAGAGTCCGGTGTTCTCAAGGGCTCTAGTGAGCCTTGCCCCCGGTTAGCTATCGAGCTGGTGGGTAACAGACGTCTCCGAAAATGTCGGAGCGATTTTGAAAATATGTGGTGTCTTAATAAACTCAGCAGATATTTGAGGTTTACACAGATACATTCTCGCCTGAAAATATGTTAAACGTTTATTTTGTGACCCAGAAAGAATAATAAGAGTAAAACTAACTAGCTGCCGCCATTGTTGACAACTGCGCTGGGCCAGGCTATGAATTCTGGGACACACCTTCTGTCACGGCGAGTTGAGATGAGCCGCGTGGAGATGAAAAAGGAGGATCCAATTGCAGGCACTTGTAAAGGTGTGAAGGTGGTTTATTGAATAAACGACAAAGGGAAAATGGCAAACGAAGACAAACTAAACTATACTGGAAAACAACTAAACTACAGCGGAGGAACCAGAACATGAACGAGAGCAGGCGGAAACAGATGACGGTAGACAGCAGGGAAACACACAGACGAAGCAGGGTGGATACACAGACGGACCAGCAACTACAAAGACAGAGGACGCGACTTAAATACACACAGAGAAACAGGGAGATTACACACAGGTGGGGAACACAGCTGGGAGTAATCAACAAGACGAGACAGAGGTAAAACTGAACACACACATGAGACGCAGACCTTCACAATAAAAGAGGAAAGGAGAACACTACACCAAGAGGAATACCTGACACTGAGAGACAGACAGACAGAGAATGACACATGGAACCTGAACTAAACTAAACGTGAGATACAACCGAGAACAAATCTTTAAACATGAATAAACAGAAACATAGAATTCAAATAATAACCAACATATCACAAAATGATCATACAAGAATAAACCAAAACATTAGAACTCAAAATACTGGGTCGCACCGACCCAGAACCGTGACAGCGTCTTCTTTTTCTCCCTGAAAGGCACAGCCAATCACTTTGACCATATTTGTCACATGATGTAGGAGAGAACGTAATTTAACTCTTTCTGCACCGCTGGGTGAATGAGACGTTGACAGATCTGTTTTTTTTCTTTCTATCGGGTTTCTTTTTCTTTACTCACAGAGATCAAATTATTGGTGGGGACAATTCAATAATCGCTGGATATTGGTGGGGATATGTCCCTTCCGTCCATGCCAAATCTACGCCCTTGATGTATAGCACCAGTTTTCAGTTGTCTTTTGTTGTAGTGTCTGTTTAGATACTCTCCTGTTTATTCATCACTTGTGTGTCTTGTTTCTGTTTTTGATTTTGTTAGTTTTTTATGGACTATGGCATCAAAAGGCTGTGTTTTAGTTTGTATGTCTGCATCTGGGCCCACCGATTATCTTGTCGTGAAGCAACAAGACAATCAGGTGTAATGAGACAAAGGAAGTAAAACTTTCCTCACTTTCCTCACACTCACACCTAAGTTGATAACCAGCTATATTAATAACCATCTTTATGTGAGTGCTAATTACCATTGCTGTGTAAGTGAACCCAGGTAACCTGAAGACACTCTGGGTATGTTGGACGTGTTTCATAGTACAGGGCACTGATGTGTTCACTCTGTTCACAGGAAATAGACTTGTCGTTTCCATGGAGATGACTCACCAGGTTGGACAGAATGAGGATACTGCCGTTGATATCACCACTGAGCATGACTTCTCATCTGAAGCAAAGTGACCTGAAACACGTCACTCTTCTTGAACTCTGATGAAGCTTTATCACAAGCAAGCACAGAGAGAGGGAGAGAGAGAGAACATCACACCAGAAGCTTCGGCTTCTCATTTCTCAGAAGGAAAATGTAATTCTGGTTTCCCCTTGTTCACTTCCTTTCTTTTGATTCGATTGAAAATGTGTTGTTTCACGCCTTTTTTTTACATTTTTGTTTTTTTCAACACAGTCAGCCTGAGGAGGCTTTAACTCATGTGTTATTTGTGATGGTAAATCAGGTTCAGCTTAAATCGGACAAATTCAGTATTAGGAATCTGCCTCATTATGTAAAGTAATTTATGTATATAATGAAATAGATCCAACGTCTTTCTTTAACATAATTGCAGACTGAAAAGATGATACCTTCCCGAAAGAAAAAGTACTGTAGGTACTACTATTACTAGGGTATATTACTAGACTTAATTTGAACTACTATACAGTTTACAAAAAAAACAAAAATAAAATAAAAGCTTGCTCTTGCTTTTGACAAAGGCGGTCACACTTTTTCTCCTCTCCTCCTCCTCTCCCTTAGCTTCCCTGCTTAGCCTCTTGTGTCCTTTGTCTAGACTCATGGTTTTTTTTTTTTTTGGTTTGGTTTTTTTTTGTTTGTTTTTTTTTTTTTTTTTTTTGGGGGGGGGGGGGGGGGGGGGTGTATTTCTTTTCCCTGGAACACTTTCTCACAGTCTGTTCTCTAAAACCTAAAAGAGGAATTATGGATTTGATCAACTGGTCCCTGAATGCAATTGACACCTTTCTCAACAAGAAGTCTGGGCTCAGGTGAGCCTAAGTGCTGAAGATATCTACCTATTTGGAACCATGATAACAGGGTTCTTGCTGATCGGAGCTGGCTTGGCCCTGGCTTATCAAAGAATTAAGGAAGCGGAATCGGCTGTTCAAACCCCCACAAGGCTGCCCGCTGGGATTGAAATGATGGGACGAGTCGTGAGTTCTCAAAATGGGCTCATTGAGTACAACACGGATAAGATCTTGGAGAAGCTCACGGCTGCCGTGAATACTCAGAATAACACCTCTGAGTGCAAATTGGATCACATCTTGGGGAAGCTCACTGAGGTCGTGAGTTCTCAGAATTTATTCTTTGAGCACAAGAATGACAACATCATTGATAACATGATGGAGATGTTCAATTCAATTCAATTCAATTCAATTTTATTTATATAGCGCCAAATCACAACAAAAGTCGCCTCAAGGCACTTTATATTGTACAGTAGATAGCACAATAATAAATACAGAGAAAAACCCAACAATCATATCATATGACCCCCTATGAGCAAGCACTTTGGCGACAGTGGGAAGGAAAAACTCCCTTTTAACAGGAAGAAACCTCCGGCAGAACCAGACTCAGGGAGGGGCGGCCATCTGCTGCGACCGGTTGGGGTGAAGGAAGGAAAACAGGATGAAAGACATGCTGTGGACGAGAGACAGAGATTAATAACAGATATGATTCGATGCAGAGAGGTCTATTAACACATAGTGAGTGAGAAGGTGACTGGAAAGGAAAAACTCAATGCATCATGGGAATCCCCGGCAGCCTACGTCTATTGCAGCATAACTAAGGGAGGATTCAGGGTCACCTGGTCCAGCCCTAACTATATGCTTTAGCAAAAAGGAAAGTTTTAAGCCTAACCTTGAAAGTAGAGATAGTGTCTGTCTCCCGAATCCAAACTGGAAGCTGGTTCCACAGAAGAGGGGCCTGAAAACTGAAGGCTCTCCCTCCCATTCTACTTTTAAATACTCTAGGAACAACAAGTAAGCCTGCAGAGCGAGAGCGAAGTGCTCTAATAGGGTGATATGGTACTACAAGGTCATTAAGATAAGATGGGGCCTGATTATTTAAGACCTTGTAAGTGAGGAGCAGGATTTTGAATTCAATTCTGGATTTAACAGGAAGCCAATGAAGAGAAGCCAAAACAGGAGAAATATGCTCTCTCTTTCTAGTCCCTGTCAGTACTCTTGCTGCAGCATTTTGGATTATCTGAAGACTTTTCAGCGAGTTTTTAGGACATCCTGATAATAATGAGTTACAGTAGTCCAGCCTGGAAGTAATGAAGGCATGAACTAGTTTTTCAGCATCACTCTGAGACAGGATATTTCTAATTTTAGAGATGTTGCGCAAATGGAAGAAAGCAGTCTTACATATTTGTTTAATATGTGCCTTGAAGGACATGTCCTGGTCAAAAATGACTCCAAGGTTCCTCACAGCATTACTGGAGGCCAAGGTAATGCCATCCAGGGTAAGGATCTGCTTAGATACCATATTTCTAAGATTTTCAGGGCCGAGTACAATAACCTCAGTTTTATCTGAATTAAGAAGCAGGAAGTTAGCGGCCATCCAGGTCTTTATGTCTTTAAGACATTCCTGCAGTTTAACTAATTGGTGTGTGTTACCTGGCTTCATGGATAGATAGAGCTGCGTATCATCTGCATAGCAGTGAAAATTTATGCTCTGTCTTCTAATGATGCTACCTAGGGGAAGCATGTATAATGTAAATAGAATTGGTCCTAGCACTGAACCCTGTGGAACTCCATAATTGACCTTAGTGGGTGAAGAGGACTCTCCATTTACTTGAACAAATTGGAGTCTATTAGATAGATATGATACAAACCACTGCAGTGCAGTACCTGTAATACCTACAGCATGTTCTAATCGCTCTAATAGGATATTATGGTCAACAGTATCGAACGCTGCACTAAGGTCTCCAGGTTGCAGGCCTGGATGTGCTGTCTACACTGGCTGTCTCTCACATTTACCCATCCCTGTTGCTTGTCATGTGTTTCTTTGGTGTATTAGAGTTTTTCATGTGCTATGTGCTGAGGTGTTTTTTTCTGTTCTAAAACTGATCTCCCTATTGGAGCTCAGTCTGGGGGGAGTTATTTTTTTTCTCCTTATCGATCCTCGTGTGGTGCATTTTCCATTGTTATACCTCTCTGACCTGTCTTCCCCATGTGATGTTTTTGTATTGTGATGCATATATGGTCGGAGGGTAAGATGGCGCCGGCATTGCGTGCAATAGGTCGGTAGCCTTATGAAATTTCCCCTTGTGGGACTAATAAAGGTATATCAAAAATCAAATCAAGATGACAACATAGATTGTAAGATTCAGATAATTGTTCATCAAAGGTAGAAAGTTTAAATGAGAAAAAAAAGGGAAAGTATTTCCTTGAGCCCCCCTTTACCTGTTAATGCCCTACCTGGCCTCTAGGCAAAGTTTTGTTAGACCCGCCCCTGCACAGTTTCCAGCTGTCAGCTAGAAAGGATCCTGGTGTTATTTGTCTCTCAGAAACAGTTCATAACTTCCCTTCAACTCATTCATGTCACCTAAAAGGTAAACCTGTTTCTCCATCACCTGTTCAGCTCTGATGATTCAGTAAGGACATCTCCTGGTTTCATCTTCATGTTTCCCTCTCACTACATATCCAAACCGATATCATGACCATCAGCTTTACGGCTGTGGCTCCAGCAAACATCAGCTGATACTAGAAATTAATATTAAATAAATTCTAACAACAGCTGATCAAGCTTAAATGTGCTGCTGCTGTTTATCCGCTGGTTTCCTCTTTCTGGCGCAGAGTGGGTGATAAACAAACAGAGGCAGACTTGTGACAGTAAAGCCAATCACCTGATCATTGATCAGTTTCATGATTGAAGTAGCAAAGGAGCAGGAGGGGAGAGGATGAGAGAAGAAGAGGCAGCTGACAGCGTAAAGACACAGAATAACTCCAGCTTTGTGTCTTTTTTTTATTCTAGGTGAAGTACGGGACAAATCGCGTTCCTTTTCACTTACAGAACTTTAAAGTTCGACCTCCTCGGCTGTAATTGGCCCACGCCAAAGTCACTCATGACTAACTGGCCAAAACAATAACAACAAAAAACATTGGCCCATAAAAACAAAAAATCACCATCGACCCACTGGCCAGGTTTTCACAGTCTTTGTGGCTGGGGGAGGGGGGTTCTGTATGCAGGGATCAGCAGCATGGATATGTGGTCTGACAAACCCAAGGTGTGGTTGCTCTGTAACCTTTTTGGATGTTGCTATAGTCTTTGTCCAGTGTGTTTTCCCCCTTGTTGCACATTTAATATGCTGTTCAAATTTGGGGAATACTAATCCCCAGATTTTATTTAGCATGTTTGAAGTCACCAGTGATGAAGTGCATTGTGTCGGGATGGGAGTTCTGCAGACTGCTTATTGCCTTGCACAGCTCATCCATGGCCAACTTAGCATTAGCATAGGGTGGTAGGTACAAAGCCGCTACAATGACGACGGTAAACACGCGAGGTAGGCAGACACGTCTGCATTTCACAGTCAAAGATATTACATGTTGATTGATGCAGCACCACCCCTCTGCTATGGTGCTGATTTTTACCTGTGAATCAGGAGTGAGGAGCCTCAGCTGTGCACACAAGAGAAGAAGCAGGGAAGTTCAGGTTTATTTCCCCCTCATTAAGTGAAATGAACATGAATTTAACAGCAAATCATGTTTAGCCAAGCAGCAGGATGCACAAGCAGCCATGAGTGAACTAGCCTGTTGTAGTGGACCAGCTGAACTGGTTAAACTGAGTAACATCACAGCACCTGTCTGGTTCTTTAACTCCTTCAAGTTGATCTTTTTTAACTGTTATCACCATATGTGTAAAACTCATCTTTTCTCTTTAAAACAATCAAAATTATTATTTTTAATATAGATCCATCACACTGAACAGAAGTCAGACACCTCTACATTTCTAAAAGTGGACACATCAAACTAAAAAAATCTATAGATGTAGAAACAGCACCACAGGCCAGCGGAAGATGAACTGTGCCTTTAACCTAAATGACATTCACAAAATGTAAGAAGTATAGTTCTCAAAGTTCATGTTACAACACAGTTATGATGCTTTTTATTCTCTTCTAACATCATTTTGATCTTCTTAGATTCTCACATTTGATTTTCTTTTTCCAGCAGCTGTCAGAGTTATACAAGATACACTCTTCATGTCTTCATTTCATGCTGCTCAGTGCAATGAAGTTTGCACTGTTCACTGTTACGCAGGTTAAAAAAACCTTCAGTCTGAAACTTATTTAAAACCACCGGTAAAAATAAGAACATGAGCATCACTGCCACATCTTCTTTAAAAAGCAATGACAGAGAAACTTTACTGAGATGCGAAATTATAGTTACATATGACTGATGACTGCAATGAAGTAAAAACACATTTTCATTTTCCATATAAGCAGAATTAAATAATCCAAACAACCATACACGTAATTCCATAAATAACTTGTTGATTTTCTTTAATCATTTCAAGTATTGCCAGCAAAGTAGTTGCATGTTTAATCATCTGCTAATGTACCCCCCCCCCCCCTCCCTTCACCAAATACTTGGTATTACCCAACCTGATTTCTCTACAGAACCTTCACTACTTGCTGTATGTTTGTTTGCACAGACGCTCATGCTAACTAAATGTTGTCTAATTGAATTGTTGAGACATCAATCATGAAAAGAGGTGCATAGACAACACTTTTTAATTGTTGGTCGAGACCACCTACTTGCAAAAAGAAAAAAAAGTCATGACCAGAAGGAGGTAAATACTACTGCAACGACACACAAAATTCATTATTCCGTTCGATACTTTGTTGTCACAGTCCAATATGTTTTCAATACAAAAAATGCCTTTTTTAATTTGTAATTTATTAAAACTAAATATTTTTTTTTAACTCAAAAGTACAGTTTTTAAATTAAATGTTGCTGAAACAACAAAATAATTTAAAAAAAAATTAAAAAGGAGGCACAGATGACCAGGTAACAGACATAAAAAAAAACCAACCAAAATAATTGTGCATGCAAGCACACATTGTCAGAACACTGAACTGATCTGTATTTGGTTCATGTGGTTTCCTCACAAAGGGTAATACGGTAAGGGTGGCAGTCAGGCAAATGAGCAAGTGAGAACGCAAGAATATACAGTATAGGAATAGAATTTTTTTTTAATTTACAAGTGTCAATAATGTTGTCATTATGTGCAATACAGTCATTTATATATTGTTATTTCAGAGAGTGACAAGTATTCTTGTCATGGTTACCACAGCGATTTGAGCCCCATGTCAGGAACCAGTCAAACAGAAATGACAGTGAAAGAGAAGAATTTGTTTCAGACATCATCACCTGCACAAAGCCTGCACAACCTGATCCTAAGTTCATAGTAGTGCAGATGTGAGCTACATGTATGCTATTTTTTCAACAAACTTTTTCACAACTTTTCCCTGGTTGCATTAAAATGCCATTTTACAAGTGGTGCTGTGTGTTCACTGTGCCAAAGTTTATTCACATCAGTCAAAATTAGCGAAAATTCAGCTACATATCCATGCCATGAACATTTATGCTCAAAAAGGGAACACTTTAGCTTCACAGCTTTCTTCAGCTGTTGCCAGACAACAGGAGGAAGCAAGGCATGAATTATTAAATCAAATTCTTAGCTTGACAAGGTTTAGCTTTACGAGGTCACGTGGAAAGGAAGGGACATCTATCCCAACATCCTCAAGAAAAGGCAGAAGTTGACATTGTTTTTCAAAAGTGGTTAGAGACACACAAGCAGGATTACACTAGCCCACTCATTCAGAATGAAATATTAGGCATAATGAGCAATAACATTCTAATAAGAATAGCTAACAGTATCCGATGTCTCCCAGTTTGCCTTGATTTTTGATGGGATACAAGACATATAAGAACAAGAACAAGAATCTGTATGTCTTCGTTATGTGGATCATGATTTCATTCCCCATAAGGAATTCATTGGGATGTATTCAATGACCAAAACAACATGAGATTCTCTTTCAAAAGTAGCATTAGATCAGAGCTCTAGACTAACTTTTTGCCATGGTTGCATTGGTGTGCACCAGCACAATAGTTAGGCACACCCAAATTTTTCAATCACATCGCTTAGCTGCCCATACAGACAATGTTCATTTGTAAATGATTAACTAAGAATCTTGTGCTAAAAGTGCTTTGACACTCTTTGGCAATATTGTAGACAATATTAAACTTCATATTCACATCGGCCTCCTCAAATGCGTTTTGCCTGTTTGCTGCTGCCTGCCGCTGAAAGGCAGTGGGGAGAGGGGACATTTGGGCAGTGCATTTATCATGACATATAATGTGTTTTCTGGATACACTGCTGCTTTTTCAGCGCTCAAAGATTGATGGCACTGTGTCAGAGCACTGGCTATGAATTTCAGACGGATCAGGCCTTAACCTAACTAAAAAGTTATCAATCATTTTTTTCATCTTTTCTCATTACCCACAGCTACATCCACTTCTATCGGCCTAGGCTGCTCACTAGGGCTGGGTATCATCACTGATTTCTATAATCCATTCGATTCCGGTTCTCAAAGTCCTGATTCGATTTGGTTCAATTTTGCCTCAGACAGTCAGAAATATTATAATTCTGATTATTTATCAGTACGCACACTAGACTTTATCAGAGATGTGAACATCACAGCAGATGCCTTTGTGTCAAAGTAACTGAGAATGAAATATTCCGCAACCTTGCATAATTTTAGGTTGGAGGTTGGAGAAAACCCGCAGCTCAAAATCTAGTGCAAAAAAGACGTAAAGACAGCTCAGACCCAACGCATCAGAATTAGTGAGCTGTCGGCTTTCAGCCCCGACGGCGTATCCTTGTACAGGCCGTCGGGTGAGAAAGCCAAGGAAGACAAAGCAAATTCTGATGCATCGGGTCCGCTCTGTGTTTTACGTCTTTGTGTGGAATCTGTTTACCTGCTCTCATTTACTGTTTGCTGGTTGTTGAAATAGTTTTGTGAGCTTAAACCTGAGATTCTGGTGTTTCTGGCAAAATACATATATATTTAAAAGGCAATTCAGGAATTAATGAATCGATATCACTTTATTCAAGCTATTCACCACTCTCTATCCACCTGCACTTTTAACTGGACCATGGCCAATGAGAGTCACGCCCCTGACTATCTCTGATTGGATTAGACCATGATAGGGGCATAATTTTTGTCTGTTGTTCACCACACGGAGATTTTCAGGGTTGCAGTCTCTTTTTTTTTGTACTCGAACAGTTGGTCGCACCGGTGCTACCTAAAAAATTTTTTAGTCGCACCATTGAAAATTTGCACTCTAGAGCCCTGCATTAGATGAACTTTGCACACTCAATTTGCCATTGTCAGCACTGCGTGGACAGACATGATGGTGCAGTGAATATGTCTGGCAGATATTTTGGTGCACAGGGTCTTATTAGGGAGAAACAGCAACTAGCTTTATATGTGCATTGTGAAGCACAATGTGAATTTAGTAGCACAGAAGGCATGCAGAGCTTCTGGAGATGTGTGTGATGCCCTTGACTGGGTTCATCAATTAAGGGTTATGTGTGGACAGTGTGGCAAATTCAAACATCAGATAGCTGTATCTGACCACTGAAACCCAACTGCCCTGAAACCACTGTGTGAAACAGGGTGGACTGTTAGACACGGTGCCATCCATTTCATTCACATTATGACTCTATCCTCACTGCCTCAGAGGAAATGGCAGGAACTGACTCTCCCACTGCAGCCACTGCAAATGGTCAGTTTCAGCAGTTTATGCAAGGCATTTCACCATGTGATATTTTTGCCAACAGACAATACAGCAGTGGAGAGCCAACAAGCAACAGTGTCTGTGGTTTTCTGGTATTTAAAACATGTTTTTGTTGTTGTTGTTGTTTTTTTTTTTACTTTAGAGATCATGACCCCCCCCCCCCCCCCCCCCCCCACAATATTCAGCACAATGTTATGGTCTTGCAAACAACCCACAACAGTGTGAAGAGGTGTAATGAAACTTTACTGAGGTACACACTCATCAGTCATGCCTGTCAGTATCAATGAGAACGAGTGGAAAGGGTGTCCAGTTTCAAGTTCCTAGGTATGCGCACAGACACAGACCTCCAGTAGAGCTCAAACTATCAAAGTTCTGGCTCATTTTGACTCAGCATTTTTAGTTTCTTTTGTTTTAATGTTATTCTATATATTCTATGTTATTTATGTTCTGATTCTGTAGTTGTGCTGTTTTGATTATTATTAGTCTCTGTCTCAGTTTATTCTGGTTTAGAGTTAAGTTCTTAGGTTATGTTCTTGTGCCCTCATGTTTAGTGTAGGTTTAGTTCAGTGTCAAGTCTGTGTCTTTGTAATTATCTAATTTCCTATTTTATATTGATAGTCCCAGTCCTATGTGCAGTCAGTCTGCTTCCCTTGGTTTGTTAGGTATAATTTTTCCCAGCTGTTTTTCCCTCCTGTCTCCTAGTTCCTGATTACTCCACTGTGTATTTAAGCTCCGTGTTTCTCTCTGGCAGTGTTGTGTTGTACCCTCTATATGTTGTGTGGTTTCCCTCTGTACGTCTTGTAGGCTTCCAGTTCTATTTCACAGTTTACCTCTGTAGAATTCCAGTGTCCTAGTGTTTAGATTTCAGTTCCTATTTCTAGTTTCTTTGCTTTTCTGTTCTAAGAGTTTTTTGTCCAGCAATAAAAGCTGTGCTCTAAGTTTAGCCTGCCATCTCCGAAAGTCCTGCATATTGGGTCCTTCATCTTGCTTGCAGCGCAGCAAAAACATGACACATGGCCTTGATGGTTTTGAAGGTGGCTCAACAGCGTCTCCATTTTCAGAGAATCCCCATGCTGCTGAGGTCCTGGATAAACTGTCTCAATGACAGCTTTTACAACAGGACAATAGCCCTGATCACTGCAAACTGCTTATTTGATTGGCTACCTCCTTGGACTTTTTAAAGGGGGACAATAATAATAACAACAACAATAATAATAACAATGTTCAATAAACATACAAACATAAACATTTCTTTGCTCATACCTTTCTTGCACTTTAAAATACACTTTAAGTTAAGTTACTGTAGTCCCCATGCGGGACACTTTCCAATTTTGTTATACTATTGTACTGATTGTGCAATGGCAATAAAGAGTAATCTTATATTATATTAAAAATTATAGTATTCTGAACATACATCATTATTAATATAAAATGATTAACTGATAAACTGTCAGCGGCAGTGTCTGGTCTTATAACAAATGAGCAGAGCTTTCAGTTTTTCTGACAGTAACCTACTTCTTTTATCCCACTCACAGGTCTGTAAGGCAGTTTGCTGGTGCAGATGATTCATTAGGGCCTGAGCACTGAGTGGGAAGGCCCTGTTGTATCTGCTCTGTTTATTATTTTTAATATTATTATTATTATTATTATTATTATTATTATTATTGTCATTAGGGCCCCAGCACTGAGAGTACGAAGGCCTTATTATATCTGCTCCATTTCTTCTTCTTCTTCTTCTTCTTCTTCTTCTTATTATTATTATTATTATTATTATTATTATTATTATTGTTCATATTGGGAACAGGAAATGTCATGTTTTAGACTTTGGGGTATAGTATAGTGATGGGTGACATCTGCAGCCTCAAATTTCTCCAGAAAAGCCTTGAGGAGTTGGTCTTGGGTTACAGTGGGTTAAGTGTGAGTTTTCGTGAAAGGGTGTGACCCCAGCAGCATGGCGAACATTGATGTCTCGCCATGAAGAAACAAATTAGCATAACTCAAAGAAATCCGGTAGGATCAGTACCAGACTTTACAGGCGTGATGTCAGACCTGACCTGAACAGACTGATATGCCCATTGTTAGTACAGTACACTCTGATATACAGATTTTTTAATAGGCTAATCAGATCAACCTCAAAAGCAGTGAATATTAACATCAGTGTTTCTGTGAGAAAATTGTGAGTTTAAACTGAACGGCGCACCCTGGTGGCATAGCGGTTCACCATGAAAGACAAAGTGGTTTTTGAGGTGCTTGGAAAGTTTAAAAACTCTTGAAATTTGGCCCACACCTCTAATGTCATGAATGCCTTCTTGTTATGTGATCATTTTTATGGAAAGTTGCAAAATGGCTCCACAGCGCCCCCTACAAAATTTGAAAACATCAGCCCCTGCTCTGTTTTTCATATATGAATCCAAAACCTGGTAAGCTTATGTAAGATAAAAAGATGTATAAAAAAGTCTCTTGGAGCAATATCCCAATTTCCAGAGCATGGAATCTAAACACCTTTGTGATGTTAAATTGGGAAGCTTTTTACGTTCAGGGAAATCGGGTGATCATGGCGGCACGTGGAGTTTCAACTACTCGGCAAAAAGCAGTAATCTGCTGTCACTCAAAAACACAATGTCCAATCTCTCCCAAACTTCGCAGGCATGAATCTCGAGTCAAGCTCGGAAATATTTGACAAGCGATTTGTCAGTAATAGTTAGAGCGCCACCTAGTGGGACGACTATAATTATCATTGAATGAGATGAAATTTTAGCTTGTGGTTCTATGCATGAATTCCATCAATGTGACATCAGATCGGACGTGCTGGTTTTAGGTGTTGGGCGTGGCTCGATGCGCCGGGGTGCGAGGGCCCTATTAAGGCTGCTTGCAGCTTTATTTAGGGACCGAGCACTGAGAGTGCAAAGTTCCAATTGTATCTTCTTTGTTTCTTATTATTATTATTCAGGGGAAAAATGCCTTTTTGAGGGCAGTAACATGCTTAAAAACTCATGACATTTTGCATACATGCCTGTTCTGGTGAAAAATCTTATATTTTAATGGTTTTACGTATGAGCATTGGAAAATGGCTCTGGAACGCCACCTATGCCTTGTTAAATGAAGCCCTATGAACACATAGTTTCAGCTACATGTATGAAGTCTGGCACACATGTGTATCATGTCAAGATGAACAAAAAAGTCAGTGGGACCAAACCCAACAGGAAGTCCGCAATTTGGAAGTCAATGTGACATTTTCTCTCTAATTTTGCCATTTCCACTCCTCGTACTTTTGCGAACTCCTCCTTGGGGTTTGATGTTTTTATCTTCATATTTTGTTAGTGTCAACTACACAGCTGGACCGTATTAAATCACGGAGCTTTTGAGTTTTTGGGATGTGATGTGGCCATAGCGTGGCCTAACCCACCATGAAAGATGAAGTGGTTTTGAGGGGCCACAAAATGGCGCCACAGTGTCGCCTACAATATTTCAAAAAATCAGCCCCTGCTCTGTGTTTCATCTATGAGCCAGAAATCTGCTAAGCTTATGGAAAATACAAAGATGTACAATAAAGTCTCTTGGAGCAATATCCCAAATCCAACAGGAAGTCAGCCATTTTAAAATTAAAGTGTAATTTTGGTGACATTTTCCCCTCATTTCAAGCCTCATCCTTTGACATACTCCTCCTCAGGATTTCATCAGATCAACATGATCTGATGTTAAGTTGTGAAGAGTTTTGTTTTTGGTGAAACAGGGTTGTCATTTTGTCATGTGGAGTTTCAATCACTCACCAAGAAGCAGTAAACTGCTGTAACTCAAAGATACATTGACTAATCTCTCCCAAACTTCACAGGTATGATGAGAATCGAGCTCTGAAAAGTTTGGTATGCAATTTGTCAGCAATAGTTAGAGCACCACCTGGTGGGAAGAGGAGATACTATGTATATTATAGTCATCATTGAACAAGATGAAGTTTTAGCTGCTGATTGTACACATGAAATCGATGAGTGTGATATCAAATAGGATCTGCTGGGCATAGGTGTTGGGCATGGCTCGGCGCTATGGGGTGTGAGGGCCCTCTTAATGTTGCTTGCAGCTTTAATTGGTAATTGTGTGTATGACTTGGAACTTTTTGCAACCCACCAGCTAGTCAGCACCAGACGAAGAAGCCACGCTGAAGAAGCCCAGGTATAATTATTCTGTATTTAATAATTCAGAGTGGACTGTAGCCCAGTTTCAAGTGCTTCCAATTACCAGTATTGTATCTTTCATAGATTCATAGATTAACCTTGCACATCTAAATGTAAATCCAAAGTCTTCTTCTGTGCAGAAGCAATATCACACCTCCAACAGCAAAAACTGCTTACCATATAACTCCACCCACTCAGTTTTGTACTCCTGCCTCCTAACACCATTTAATGTGCAGCTGGAAATCGTGCTTTGCTGCTGCTCCATTGTCATTTATCTGCGCTAGTCATGGGATGCCAGTTTTGATGTTTTCTATCCTTCCATCCACAAAGTACACAAGCAAGTTTAGCACCAGGAAGCCAGCTTTTGCTCTGTCATTTGCAAAATCCAAGTTGCCAGTTTCTCTGCATCTTGTCACGGCCCAGCGGCACGAGGTAAATGGGATGGACACAAGAGCAAGATCCAAACCAGAAGCGAGACACTGATTGAACAAAAACATTTATTTTCCTCGCAATTAAACACACAAGCCAAATTAAAACGAACCCACTACACTAGTGGACGCGTTGTCAAAACTAAGGCAACTAAAGGAAATCTAGAAAGCTCTAGAATACAGCGGGACAGCTGTGGCAGTGGGGAGGTGGAGGCTGGGCCGGGAAAAATGCTATGAAGAGACCGGGGCACTGTAATGAGAGGAGAGCACAGTCAGAGGAGCCCAGCAGTCAACAAGCGATCCTCCACAGTTAAACTGAGTTGCCTTACTTGGTTTCAGGTGAAGGAGGCAGGTGAGAGGCGGGCTACTTAGTAATGCAGTACCAGCAGCTGGTGGCCCGGGTCCAGAAAAGAACGGATGACTGAGGTGAGAACCCCACTCCAGGAGCCAACTCTGAAGATAGGAAAAAGCAGGTAAGTTTTCACACAGGAGCTGGACAGAGCAATAACACACCACTGACTAACATGGGAAAGTAGATACTCAGGCGATGACTGATTGAGTGCGCAGGTCTTATGTGCTGCAGGAATAATTGCCCACAGGTGGTCAGCCAGGAAGGAGCAACCGATCTCCACCCAAAGGAGGGCCGCTTTTGGAAACCTACAGGTACCCACCCAGACCATGACATATCTACTATTGCAAATCAGTAACAAACCCATTTGGCACTGGGAAACCACGTTCACATCTCTGACTCGCAAATGCATCAGCAGGCTTTTCTACCACCAAGTTGCCAGTTTCCCTTCCCTCTATCCCTCGTTCACAAAATGCAGCAGTAACCTTATGGCACTAGGATACCAGGTTTTCTTCCCTCATTTGCAAATGTAGCAGCAAGCTATACCACCAACAATTTGGCAGTTTGTCTGCAGCAAAAAGCAGACACAAACCCCTCTAGCACAGCAAACTTTTGGCACCAAGATGCCAGGTTCTCTCTTCCCTAACTGCCTTTCAAAAAATACAGCAGCTCACTTTTCCACCACTCGATTGGCAGGTTCAGCCTTCTATCTTTTCTCAAAATATAACAGTGGTCTGTATTGCCAGTTGGTCATTTGCAAATACAGCAGTACACATTTGTTATGTTAGTGTTCGTTTTCTTTTTTTAAGGAAGTACATGAGAACGTTTCAAAGATTTAGTTTGCTTCAGCAGTTGAAATTAAGCAGTTACAGTGTGCTGGACCCCAGTGTGAGCCAGTGGTTTGCTTCACAAAATGATCGCCCTGTAAGCGGGCAATACAGTTTTATAGCGCAATAAAAACAAGTATTATTATGACTTTTTTCTTCTAAGAAATGAAGTAGCCAGTCCTGCAGTCACACGACTGGAACTTCTCCCACACTTTATCCACATCTGACCTCGTCTCTCACCTGCTCCTTTTTCTGAAAAAAGATAGAGAAAGAAAAACAGCTCACTCCATAACTTTCCTGGATTAATATTAGCTAGCAATTTGCAGCATATTGAGTCTATTTATTAGCTATGTCTGGGACACTCTGTTCAGACTCTCTTGCCCCCCCAAAATTTCCCCCTGACCAGTTAAGCCCCAACACCCACAGTACTGGGGGCACTGGGGCTCAAGAGTTTTGTAACCATCTATGCTGGCAAGACTTTTTGCAAACATCAACATGCATAGTAGCCACAGAAACCTTATAATCTCCATTAAATGTTCATATCAACCATTTTTTGAACCACCAAACACAGAGAAAACAAGCAGCAATTAAAAGAGCAGTTAAGTTAAATCAGAAAATTCTGCTACACACAAACAACTGAGCCCAGAATTTGCCAGACTTCATGTAACCGGGTAAAAAAATGGCTCGTTAGCTGGCAGAGACCTCACAGATTCAAAAACACCAAGTTTCACCACCCTCTTCTCAAAATTCATGGAACCAGCTGCAAAAGAAGACCACACAAACATGTAACAGAATAAATGTGCTAAGACAGAAATTGGCTTACCCTCCCGGTTTCCTCCACTCTTTTCAATTGTAGCCAATAGCCTGTGATAGGTTTATAGCATAAGCCTATTCACTGGAACCTGCATTGAACACCAAACAGGCGAAGTTCTTTATGTTTCTCGTATACGAGGGAGGCCCGAGCCAAGTGTCGTTCCTTCCACTTGACCTCGGTTGCTCTCGTTTGCGAGGTGTGTGTGTGTGTGTGTGTGTGTGTGTGTGTGTCTGTGTGTGTGTGTGTGTGTGCATTCCAGAGTGTTCTGGAATGCACACAAAGTCTTTGCAGACTATCAAGGATCAAACCTCTACCAACATGACATTCATTATACAACTCTAAGCATATATGAGTAGATATTTCTAAGCATAAATGACAATCCAACAATGTAAATATAACAGCCTGCACAGCTACTGATAATGGAAGGCTAACTGGATGCATCAGAGCCACTTCCTCCAACAACTGCCATTTACAGACACATGACACATTTACATGACACATTTGGGGCCAAGTGAAATCTAGCTTTGCAACTTCTGACTAGTCAAAGTCTAGTGAATGCATGATCATTAATGTCATTCTGTTGGCTAAAACAATTAAAAAGAGGTGTCAATGATGGAAATTGCAAAGCCACCTGCGGTGGCGACGAACTTGTTCCGGGGGCTGCCCTCGATGGCGATAACGTCTGGCTAAAGGCCTGGGAAGGCCTTTAGGCGAGGTAGTGTAGGCCGAGCTGGGTCGGACAGTGCTGTAGAGGCGGCAGAGGCTGGAGCAGGTGAGGCAGAAGCTGATGCAGAGGCTAGACCAGGCGAAGCAGAAGCTGATGTAGAGGCTGCTGCAGGTGAGGCAGAAGCTGATGCAGAGGCTGTTGCAGGTGAGGATGAAGCTGCAGACGACGGCGTGGTAGCCGCAGGTGGTTCCACTGCAGGTGACGGCGTGGGAGCCGCAGGTGGTAGCACTGCAGGTGACGGCGTGGGCCGGACGGGCTCCTCAGACCCCCCAGTGAAAACAGTCACAGGACCAGCAGGCACAGGGGCCTCTGGCACACACGGAGCTGAACCAGCAAGCACGGGGGCCTCTGGCGGGGACAAAACAGAACCATCAGGTTTGGACACCCCTGGCAAGCATGGAACAAGAACAGCAGGTGCGGCCTCTGGCAAGCACAAAAAAGAACCAGCAGGTGCGGGGGACCTTAGGCAAAGTTGACACTGACTGGAGCCGAGCAGCACATAGGTTTGACTCAGGCACCGACAGCAGGGTGCAGTCTTCTGCTGGCTGAAAGAGTTCACAGAAACTCCCAACGAAGGAGGCTGAGTTAACTCTCCCGGGGCTCTCAGCGGAGAAGGATTGCTTAGAGGGCTCCGAGTTCTCAGGTAACACGAGTTGTGCTAGCTTCTTGGTCTCCAGGGATCCAGAGTCAGCTGAGGGTTGAAGCTCAGCCTCTGGGGAGGCCCTGGGGATAGTTACAGTCTCTAGAGAAGCCAGCGTTTGAGGGAACAGGACATTCTTAATGAGTGCATCTCTTTGTTTAGCATGAGTGAGTGTAGAGGGGGCTCAGCAGGAGACTGGGCTGCTAAAGGCTGAAGTGCTGGTTGAGGGGAAAATGAAACTGGTGGTGGAGCAGATGATTGAGCTACGGGTAGCGGGGAAACTGGAGACTGAGCTACAGGTCGGGCGGCTAACTGGGCTAAGGTCTTCGCTGAAAGCAGTAATGAGGGCTGTAAAGCAGGTGGTGGAGTGGAGGACCGACCTGGTGGCTGCTGGGCAGCTAACTGAGCTGAAGCTAAGAGTCAGAGTGGCTTGCTGCAGTGACGGTTGTGGTGGAGTTGGAACCTGTGGTTGAGAAGATGTGAAAACTGCTGTTCACAAATGCTGTCCATCTAATCTGACTGAGCTGGAGCTGTTTTGCAAAGAAGAATGGGCTGAAAGGATTTCAGTCTCTAGATGTGCAAAGCTGGTAGAGACATACCCTAAAAGACTGGCAGCTGTAATTGCAGCAAAAGGTGGTTCTACAAAATATTGAATCAGGGGGCTGAATAATTACGCACACCCCACTTTTCAGTTATTTATTTGTAAAAAAACGTTTGGAATCATGTATGATTTTTGTTCCACGTGTACACCACTTTGTATTGGTCTTTCACGTGGGATTCCAATAAAATTGATTCATGTTTGTGGCTGTAATATGAAAAAATGCGGAAAAGTTCAAGGGGCCGAATACTTTTGCAAGCCACTGTATCTGCTCGGTTTAACAAGACATCACATATCTGAGCAAAAGTGCTCAGATGTTTTCGGAAACGTCTGTTACCCAGCTGCTCAATAGCTAGCCGGGAGGTTAAGGGTCATTAGAGCTGGCGAGAACAAAAAACTCCCAGCACATCGTTTTCAGATCCCCCACAGTCTTTTGCTGCTCAGGTTAAACATGATATATAAGTCACTTATTTAATTTAAAAATGTTATTGTTTGGCTTTTTTCAGTGTTTTATTTATTCCTGAGTAAATCGGTTTGGCTGAAATAAAAGTTATAGTTTTTACACAGCTGAATAAACATCAAACAGAAAACTGATTGAACAGAAGTGTGAGATGATGGAGAACATACGCCCGTGACCTGTTATATTTTAGATAGCACGAGCAGATGGCTGAGTTTATTAAACTCCATCGAGCCAGCCAGCTGATCCAGGTAACATTTCAACAAATGTTGTTAATGTTGTGAATGTTAATGAAAGTCACAGGTCACCAGCTGAGAGCTGACATCAGTGATGTTTGTGTCTGAAAAGGAAGCTGAGGACACACTTGGTGTGATGGACAGAAATCATATTTGTTCTCTTTGGTCATTCTGTGTGAAACTCTTCAAAACTGTTCTATGCTGAAAAACAGATGTGACACACAGATCACCTGAGTGTTCCCTGATTGTCTCCTGTTCAATTCAACTGTATTTATACAGCACCAAATCAAAAGAACAGTCGCGTCAGTTTGCTTTATACACAAAGCTGGTTGGGAGTGATGGAGTTGTCACATGTTGTTGTTCAGGTGAGATCCTGATTGGCGGTGGGAGCTGTGCATCTCTGATCTTCCTCATCCTTTGAGATCTCCCACCTAGCCTTTGCTTCATGCTTCCTTTTTTGGATTTGCACTGACTTTGTGCAATTTAAGATTAGGGACCACATTTCCACTTGCCCCTTCACCTGGAAGCTCAGGTGCCTAACTTCACAGCTAAAATAAATTGAACTGATCTAGCAGAACTAACATTTTGAAACTGGATTTTCTTGGTTTACTGGTTAGTCAGCTATGTCTCTTGTTGCCTGGCAACTGCTGACCCTGAAAGGGAGAATATTTTTGTAAGTACATAACGAGCAGCAACATACCGGTTATATTGCATATTTGCCTCTGCAGGTAGATTCACCGTCTGTAGCTGCCCACAGACTGCCTCCATGCTGTCACCACTCAGCCATATCTTCCTCTCATTACACGCGTCTTTTTATTTGGTACTGACTAGTAAAAACTTAAAACTAATGAGGAGGATCCCTGTCATCTACACTAGTCTTTCTTGAACTGACCCTATTATACCCATGGAAGCAGTAAGGATTAGGGATGGGTATTGTTTAGGTTTTATCCGATACCGGTGCCAAACCAGTACTTTTGAAACGGTGCTCAAACCGGTGCTTAAAGAATGGAGAACACAAAATTGGTCCAAAAACCTCTCATGTTCAGCTGTTTTTTGTAAAACGATAACAATGTTAGCCTTTTCTGCAACTATAGGGCATATATGTTATCACTCTTGGCTGGAAGCAGTGCTTAAACAATGGAAAAAAACATAAACTTTGTCCAAAAACCTCTCATGTTTAACTGTTTTCCACTTTTTCTTTGGTCATTTTAGCCTTTTTGGCCAGGGTGAAGGGAGTATCTGCCATCAAACAAGAAGACAGCCGCATGTAACTACGACGGTGTTTGCTAGTTCATTTTACATGCATTAATGTAATAATGTGGTTAGCCTACTCAACGTGAATTACACACGAACAGCATGAAGCTACTCATGCAGAGGAGAACGGCTGCTGCTGCCATCATCATCGTCATCATTTCTGCTACACTGGCAGGGCTAGGGGCCTGGACTCTCCTCTTCGGGTTTTTGGGGGATGTTGCTAACTCCGGGTCCGATAACAGCCACCATCGCACGGTGTGAGATCTCACAGCAAGCTATCAAACACGGCGCATTTCTCGGCTTTAAAAAAAACGCTATGCGTCGCCAGGTGTTTCATCAGATTTGAGGTGTTACCTCCTTTGACAGTATCACAGTATCAGCTTAAAGCACTTGTTGCAGGCTGCTGAGTTTGCATCTTTTGCTGTGAAGTACAGCCAGACTTTTGACCGCTTCGCCTTGGGCATTTTTAATGTGTAGCTCTGCTCTAAAAGAACGTACGTACCTGGGCCCGCCTACTATCCTCGGAAATGTAAAATGATTGGCTAGAATTGGCTCAGGAAAAAAAAGCACCGAAATAAAGCACCGAAATGTGCTCTGCTTTTCGGTCTGGTTACTACCGTTTATGTCAGAACCTGTGCCATCATGGCACTGGACACCGGTACCCATCCCTAGTAAGGATGTAGTCTTGTTTAGTTTTGTTAATGACACAGTGTAATGTGTCGTGCTGAGGTTAAATCATTTCAGAAGCTGGAATCAGATTATCGTTTTTATCCTGACATGTAAAATATTATAAATGAAAGCCGGCAAACCTTCTTTACAATCGCCCGTACATGGAGCACACCTGTCATGTCATTTGACCCAGTGTTTTGTGTTTTCTCTTATTCTAATATATTTTGGTTGTGGTGTTCCAGCTCTTTGGTTTTTGGTTCTGTTCTTCCTCAGTTTAGTGTTTAGTAATCCCTGCCCGTGTGTTCCCTCTTTGTAAAGTCCGTGTTTCTTAGCCCGTGTCTTTGCATGTGTGAGTTCCTGTTTTATTTTGAAGGTCTGTGTCTCAGGTTATTGTATTCTGTTTTGACTGGCAATAACTGCCAATATAATAGCCCAAAGTTTACTCTGTAAATGAATGAATGAATGAATGATTTTCAGCAGGTAACATCTAAATGTTTGCAGCAGATGGATGATTTGGTCTTGCACATGGTTGTCTCTGTTATGTACAAAAAAGCTCAAGTAAAACGTCACTGCAGATGCTGCCTTCATGATCTTTGAAATGTGTTAGGTCCACCCATACCACAGTGACCTGAATGGTGTGGAATGTTTTAGTGTAGAGATAAAAGGAGCTTTCTGTTACAACAGAATTTACTAGTAGATTTTCAGCACAAGCCTAAATCCGTCTTAATATCACCCTTTAAGTGATTTCATTTAAAAAATATTATATTAAATATCATTTCAGGCCCAGATTCATGAAGTAGTAACTTTAAGTAAAGTTTATTTCTAAAGCACCTGTATAGACAGAGATCACAAAGTTTTTCACAATAAAATACCAGAGCGGAAAAAAATCCCAGCTGGTCTGCAACTGGTGAGTCACCCACCACCCATCGCATCAAAAAATGATACAGAGAAGAAAAATAAAGCTCTTACTGAGCTCCTGCTGTCACTGCAGAACTTTGCCCTCTAATGGAATAAATGAAATCTCTGAACACTTCTCTGTAAGCTTTCATTTTGAAGGTTGAAACCGAAAGTAAAACTTGTCGTCACACCTGGAAAGTTAAAGCCGTCTGTTAGTTTGTATCGAGTGGACCTGAGTTGGAAGTAGGTTATAGTGTCTGTCACAGGAGGATGAAGAGCTTCGTGCCCTTCCTGGTGCTCGTGCACGGTAAGAACTTTGAACCTGTCTATTTTTGAGCCGTCAGACACACAGGTATGTTTCCATTAATATCGCTTCCATCAGCCGACGCGTGCGTAAATGTTGTCGTCGGTTGAACTTCCGCATAGACGTCTGCAAAAACTGTCTAATAGAGCTCTGGGTTGGTTTAGGTCCCTGCGGTGGTATACTGCATGATGCTGTAGATGCAGCAGCAGCAACAGTTACAGTAGACACACTGGCGCACCTTGATTAATATCACACTCAACTGACTACGTTTTATCCCCCCGCCCTGCTCGGCGCAAACACAATGCTTACCTGCGTGAAGCAGGAAAAAAAGGGAGAGAGGGTAGGAGAAAAATAAAAAAAAAGAAACACAGCTCCCAATGAGCTCCCATTTCAAAGATCAGGCTCTAAAAGTCGTTTCGCTCGCTAGTCTGGACTTCATTAAGTTTCTTGGAAACGTTTCATCTGAGAAGCTTCTTCATTTCTGCAGTCGCATCTCATGAGCCAATGTGTGCAAATGGCTGTGGGTTCTTCCACCCCTTCTATTACTCCTTTTTCAAACTGTCTACTCTGCTCTTAGGTCATTTCATCTCAGTAAGTCACATGGTAGGGTGGGGCAAGGTCTCACAGTGGGTTCACCTGAAACCTTAGCCGATTGTGACCTACACCCATTACTGCACCTTGGGTTGTGTGATTAGGTAGAGGATCAACAGGGGGTTCGTGACCCTCTTGGGGACACTCCCATAGGGCTTAGAATCTGGGACTCACTATCATTTGTTGTTAAAACTGAAGAACCTTCTCGGATGAATCGTTTCAAGAAACTTAAAGAAGTCAGTAAATCATGTTTGTTTATACATAATTTGTATTCATATGTATCATGTTGATAACAGCAATGCTGATATATGTGTGTGTGTATGTATGTATATATATATATATATATATATATATATATATGCTGATGTAAGTAAGTAAGTAAGTAAATAAATAAATAAATATAAGGCACATTAAGCAAAGCAAAACAAAAAAAGTCAGATAAGCCAATCTTTACAGAATTCATTCTTCTTGCTTCCTCCACTTCCGTACCATTAATTCATTAATGCTGAATTCTTTCTCAGCTCCTCTATTCTCATGTTGTTGCTGTATATTGATGACTAACCTCGTATTGTGGATGGATTATCTCAGTTGTTCTTCTGCCTGAAGTTTGGTCCTTTTTCAGCATACTGTTAACTTTTATCGAGTGGAAAAATATTAGCGTTCATCCTCCAGCGTCACTGTGCTAATGTTTTGCTAACATAGCTGTGTGGCTAGTTATCACATAGCACATCATTGTATATCACCTAGTCCAACTTCACTGCTGTTTAGTTTTCTGTCTTCATTTATGTTGGAAGCGATAACAGAGTTGTACGTTTTAATTTTCTCAGAAATCTCTCAGTCAGAACATGGTGTGTTATATTTAGGTTGAAACTAGCGAGCTAACTTCCCCATAATGCCGTTAAACTTAATAAATTCAGTTTCCGTGGATGCCTGGATGTTAAACTTAATTGTTACACCTGGTAAAGCAGCAACACTGATCATTTTATTGAAGATGAAAGAATTAAGACAGTTTTTAACTCTCAGTGATGCTGCAGTGATCGTTTGACTTTGGGACCTGAAGAAGAGAGAGAGTTTAGGACCCAGATTATTTCATGAGGCTCTTGACTACGTTAGCCGTAATGCTCCTACAAACCATCAAGCAGTGCGGCTTTATAGCTTTCTAAAGTCGTTCGAAAACAGATTCGGACAGATTTTTGAGCGGAACCGCAAGTTAGGTAGTACTGGATCCTCTGACATTAGTCTGTGAGCAGAGAACAGAACCTGTTCTGCTTTGATGGAGGGTTCCAGCTGCTGCTGAAGTAGATGCTGTCTGTTTAGCATCCTCCTGCTCAAACATGAAGGCCTTCCATTGAAACTTGTCTGCATGGAGCAGGTGTTTCTTTGGCTCCTATTTATAACTTTGAGCACTGATGGAGGATCCTGATGGGCTTCAATATGTTTTCAAAGGTTTCTAGTGTTACACACTGTGGTCATTACTGGTACTAATTTAAAACCTCTTGTTAGAACTCATCCCGACATGTGACCCACCCTGTGGACAGACTGAATGATGGGACTCTGTTTCTCTCCTCAGTTTCCCATCATGCCTCAGGGGTGGAGGTGTATGAGGGGGAGGAGTCTGTCCTGCTGCCCTGTCAGGTACCTGTTAATGTTTCCAGTAGCTCCACAGCAGTGGTCTGGGACCGTGATGAGTTCAAGATCCCAACAGTCCACATGCGTGTGCAGAGCAGAGATGATATTCTAAACGATCAGAACCATCGTTACACCAACCGAACATCGATGAAAGCCGACGCCCTGCAGACTGGAGACCTCAGCCTCACCCTGAGGAACCCTACAGTCTCTGATGGTGGAACCTACACCTGCATCGTCCGCAAATATGGACAAGATCAGAGCAAGACCCATGTGCAACTGAAGGTCAAAGGTCAGTGTGTGAAATCAGTCAGTACTCAGTATGATGCCTGTAAAATATTGTCTGTCTGAGATGTTGTTGCTCTGAGCTCACAAATCATGACTGGCTAATAATACACATTCCAAAACACTGACTAAAGGTTTGTGGGCACTTCATTAGTTACACCGGTAAGCTGCTCATTGATCTAAATATCTAATCAGCCAATGTCATGACACCAACTTACTGCACTTAAAACAACCTGCAGAAGTTGAAACTAACCAACATAATGGAGAAGAAACAATGATTTCAGTGACTTTAAATGTGGCAATGAATTCTAGTTTGTGTATTTCACAAACTGGTGATTTGCAGGGATTTTCCCTCCAGTCAGTTTACAGAGGTCTGAAACACAGAAACACAGCACACCACACTTATCCACACCTATCAGGTTAGACCAGAGCACAGACTCACTGGACAACAGAAGGTTGACACATGTTTACTGGTTTCTGCTGCAACACTCAGATGGTAGAGTCAGAGTTTGGAGAAAACATCATGAAAGCATGGATCCATACTGACTTGTACCAAAGGCTCAGGCTGCTGGTGGTGTAATGGTGTAGTGGAGATTTTCCTGAGACACCTTTGGCCTCTTAAATACCAACTGAGCATTGTTTAAACCCCACAGCCATGAGTACTGTTGCTGACCGTGTCCATCCCATAATGACCTCAGTGTACCATCCTCTGATGCTTCCTGCAGGATAACAAAAAAGTAACAATGAGTTTACTGCACTCAGACGGCTTACAGAGTCTCAGATCTGTTAAAATCTCCCAGTTGTTTTAATCTTTGGGCTGAAGGAAGGACAATACTCGGTGTATAAATGCTCAATCAACAATCATTTATTTCCATACAATTCAACACTTATGAGCACAAGCCATCCGGATGGGGAGAGATGCATGAAGAGGGTCACAGCAAATCTCAAAATGGTGACGGGTTACTCAGCTTCTTATAGCCTCTAGTGGCCCCCACCTAGTCGTAAAAATCTAAACATTCACATTCTTCCTCTCTTACGGCGCCTAAGTTATGACCTCGGCTCCTTGTTTTATCTCCTCCTGATGAGATGGGGCAGAAAACCTCTCTGGTATGTTCTGTTCTCTTCTAATCAGACAAATAAGGCCATGACTCTCTGAAAACGGTATTTCTTATAACTCAGCAGTATAATGCATGATAAAACAATATCATTCATTCACAATAAATCAGCAGTCTAATCTAATACAAATCAGTTTAATAAATCTAATAGTTATCACCTCTTCAGAAGAATAAAGCAAACTAAAACTACATAATAATTTCACAATCATTAATCAGGGATATAACATGGCATAAGATAATATAATAATCTCACAGATCTCAGTCCAACAGAGCATCTTTGGTATGTGCTGGAACAAAAGAGTCACATGATAAATGTGCAGCATGTCTGTTATGATGTCAAATCTGAGCCATTAACCCTTTAAAGCCGGTCGGAGCGGACATGCTCCATTTTGCGTAACTATTTTTAAATCCCGGTAGCACTGCAACCACATAAGCTAGCGCAATAATTTTTTTTGCATATGAAACCGGAGGAGTTGTACTTACATCTTATGCCATCAGCTTGTCCTAGGTCACGGTTTCCTTCCACATATAGCTTTGCAAAAACTGCATAAAAAGCGCTTGCAGCAACAAAAACATAATATTCCAGAAACACCCTTTGCCGATCCGATCAGCTGTTCATAACACTTCCTATGTCCATCAGCGTGAACTATCGCATGTCCGCCATGCCCGAAACCGGAAGTGACGTCATTTTTGCGGCAATGTAGTTTTTTACCATCGGGGCCTCATGAGCCTATACTGGTGTTTTTAAAAGTTATGTTTGACTTTATGACTTTCTGTATCGTTTCTGGGATGCTTAGGACTCATATTGCACTGCTGGAAATAGTTTATTTTGATGCATATGCTGTTATTTTGCAAATTTGCATTATAATATTTATTTTCGTTTTTCCTGCAGTATATGAAAATTGGTGTATTTCAAAAATAAAACTATGAAGACACTCAAAATAAATTTCCTGTGGTGGGAAACTAGTTTGTACAACTTTTTTGTATTTTTAGTTTTGAGGGATAAGCCTCTTAAATTTCTCTAACTAGAAATATGTTAAAAAAACAAAAACGATTTTCAATTTTTTTGTAGTTTATTGCACTTTTTTGCAATTTATGTAATTACTATGCACTTAATGCATACATATTATTAAAATTTGGGCTATAATGGTTGTATTGCTGTATATCAACTTGAAATGCTCCCAAAAATGGCACTACAGCATGTAAAAATATAATATAAGCTCTGGCGGATATGGTTCTATGGTAGGTCTTAAAGGGCTAACAAGCAAAGGAACAGGATACCAGCAAGGTGTACCTAATAAAGCGTCCAGTAAGGCTCTGTGACAGTGACTCTGTAATGGTGTGAAAACAAAACAGAGATGTCCCAGTGTCTCCAGCAGGGGGAGCAATCTGACATCAACACATATACACTCAGTGCCACTTTATTAGGCACACCTTTTCAGCTGTTCTTTAACAAATACCATACCTAATAAAGTATCTGGTTAGCAAGAACTTATCATCTTTTCACTTATAGGTTGCAGACATTTTGCTGGTTTAGCAGGAATGGCACATCTCTGAGCTGTAGATTGTACGGTCCGCCAGCCCACACTTTTGTCATCTGCTGTGAATTCATCATGTTTCATGTTCAGGTTTCTTCTGTTCACCACAGAGCGTCCTCCGACTTGGCTCTGGGCTCTCTTTGTTGTCCTGGCTATCTTGGCTCTCCTGGCTGTCAGTGGGATCTTCATGTGTTATAGATATAAATGGATGAAACGCCCAGCAGGTATGGTAGCTTGGTTTGTTGTTGTTTTTTTTTAAAAGCAGCAATAAAAAAATAAATTAAAAAAATCACTTCTGCAGGGATCTAATGGAGAGTTCCCAATACTGATCAAAATAATGATGATTATAATTTTGATCGAGGTTGTGTGGTTCATACATTGTATACCTTGTACGATAAAGCAGCACTGGACAGGCGGTAATAAATGAATGATTATTTCCTCATCAGGGCTTTGTGGGCACTCATTTCCCTGCAGAGGAAGCTGGAACCAGATCAGGAGAAGCTAGCTAATGTGAACGTGGCTAAATGATACATTGTTCATAGTTCTACGTCAGTCTTAAGATATGTACAGTTGTGGCTTGATGCTAATTTGAAATGCTTGAGATTCTAGATGATAATAAAGCTAGATGATGATGATGATAATAGATGAAAATCTAGAAGAATAACTGTATCATAGCGCAGATACAGTTATTCTTCTTTTTCTGTCCTCCATGACTTCAGCATTGAAACAATCACACACCTGCTCTTTGAGGTCCTGGTAGACTGATGTGTTGGTTTGTGTGCACACCTCATGATCTGCTCTGTTCTCCTCACAGACAGTCAGGTATTGATGGTGGAGATGTCCGAGGGAGACCAGAAGTCTGTCCTGCTGCCCTTTAAAACCACAGAGGATCTTCCTCAGGATGCCACAGTGGAGTGGAGACTCACTGACCCCAAACACATGCAGGTGCACGTGTATGACAGTGGAAAAAATCAGCCAAACAAACAGGACCAGGTGTACCAAGGCCGCACAGAGATGAATGAAGAGCCACTGAGAGATAAAGACCTCAGTCTGAAACTAAAGGAGCCCCGTGTTACTGACACCGGAGTCTACACCTGCACTGTCAGCAGCAAGGATGGAAACCTCCTACTTCAGAAAGTGGTGTCTCTCACTATCAGAGGTGAGTGTAACAGCTTTGATTGTCTTCTGGATCCTCCATAAATTTGAACAAACCGCTGCTGACACATTGGCCCATGAATGAGGGGGTGTGAACCAGTCAGATTAAGGGCTGCACAAACATCAGAATGAAAAAAAAAATGTGGGATAGCCAATGTTCCCTCTAATTTTTCATGTGTCTGAGCGAACACACAAACTCCCTGAGCGGTCCCTTGGACCACTGTGAGCGACATCAGACGTGTGCACTGTGGTCACGCCGGCATCGAATCCATCCAAGTTACATGGTTTATTAAAATAATCAAATTACAGCATTTACATTTATGTTAGACTACTTTTAATTAACTGCTTTAGCCCACTTACAATGAAAATTTAAAAAATCTTGTTCATGACCTGTGTAGTATGTTAACACTACTGGAAGTAAAAATAACTTTAACTCCAATTTTGAAAACACAACTTTCTTTCTTTCTTTCTTTCTTTTTTTCATAAAGCTCTGACTTGTATAATGAGTCTGTGGTCTGGGAGAGAGTCCTGTAACTCTTTCTGCCAAATATAGTATATAATGACCAATGCTGGGCAATTAATTATATAGTTACTACTTCAAAAAAGTAACTCAGTTTGGCAAACAAAGTTTTTTGCAGCTATTTATTTTTTTTAATGCAGCCAAGGCGTTTTTAAATAAACATTTCAAACTATTTACAGAACAATCAGCTGTTCTACATCAGATCTGATGCCACACAAATTATTTGTGCCACTCCAAAAAATAATTTCTGTCCACTATGAGATAAAGGAGAACAACAGCCTGATACCTGCAGGCCTGACAGCAGGAGATGTATCACTGCTGTAACACCTGTAACATTCAGCAGCCGCCTCATTGTTCTGACACACACAACAAAACTATTGACTACACTACACACTAAGGTTTGGGCTAAACGTCTCAAATCTCTCACATCTCTGAACACCGCCGTCACTCCTAAAACTTCCCCCCGTTTCTTAACAACTAGATGCCACGTTGCCATATCATTTTTTGGTTGGTCGACACGGTAGTCTTTTCGACCAATAGGAAAGGGTGGGGTTTTTTGGTTTTGTTTTTGCTCACAGGCGGAGTGCTTTCAAGCGTTTTCTTTATAAAACGCAGTTTTTACCGTTTCTTCCCGCAGTAAATATAAACAACGATAGTATTCAGGAAGAAAACCAAACATTGCAGATATTTTTATCATAACTCTGGTTTTACGTGGCCTAACAACACAATTTAAAAACTGGTATAAAGTCCACACTTTTTCCATCAATTGTTCCGTCTGTCCTGCTCACATCTCCAATGGTTGTACACGTTGTCATTAATGTGGCTTCACTGCACATCAGCCACGCCGCTTTGCTAGCTAAAACACCAGTGTCAGCACATAAGGACGCTGTCATAGCCTGTCAACGACGTTGATTAGCTGCGTATATACGAATGTGAATCGCATTATTGGCTGGACTATAGGATAAGGTGGCATCGTTCTAATCCCATACAGGAGCAGCCAGTCACTTACTGACTAACACTGCAAAACAGAATTGTTAAAGTTTTAATTTTAATTTCAATTCAGGTTAGATTTTTTTTGTGCGCAACGCAGATTTTCTGTGCGCAGAGACCGTGCCAGCAGTGCGCAATTGCGCACGTGCACAGCTTAGAGGGAACATTGGGGATAGCCCTGTATCAGCTCTTTAACTCAAGAATTAGATGTCCACACTGCTTCCTTCTACTACAGATCTTAACATGTGTCCATACTATGTCAGGTCTCCATAGCAATGTAGTCATGACAAAAACCTTTATCAATAAATTTACCACTGTCAATATAACAACACAAATGGTGTTATCATAGAATTATAAGTGCGTTATTAAAGAATACAGGAGCAATAAATGAGGCAGCAGGAATCACAAATGCTCAGAAGTTTCATGCTGAAGGGTAGACACTGTAAGTGTCTGCAGGTGTGACAGAATGAATCCAGAAGACTAAATAAAGCAACGCAGCGGCACAGCTGTTTGTGCAGCCTCACACATCAACACACAACAGTTCAGCTCCAAGTCAGAGAAACACTGAAAAGAGGAGCTGCTGGTTACACAGCAGAGGACATGATGGAGGATCAACCTCACTGATGTCTGTCTATCTCATGTTTTACTGTGTTCTCCTCTCAGAGAGCCAGATGGAGACGGTGGAGGTGACAGAATGGAACAAGTCTATCCTGCTGCCCTTTAAAACCAAAGATGACCTTCCACAGGATGCCACAGTGGAGTGGAGACGCTCAGACTCCAAACACAGGAAAGTTCACATGTTTCAGAGCAGCCAGCACGTTTCAGGTGAACAGGACAAGATTTATAAAGATCGCACAGAGATGAACAAAGAGGCACTGAGAATCGGAGACCTCAGTCTGACCCTGAAAGACCTCCGACTAACTGACAGTGGAGTCTACACCTGCACTGTCTACACGCATGGAAAAGTCCTAAAACAGAAAGTGGTGGTGCTCAGTGTCAGAGGTCAGTAAAGACATCACAGAGGCTGTGGTATGTTGTCATTTCCTGTTGTCAACTCTCTAGACTCCATTTACTGTATGAAAAATATGAATCTAGTGTCTATCCTTTACTAGACAAGATAGCTTTTTGTCTCCTGAATCTACACTGGAAGCTGGTTCCATAGAAGAGGGGCCTGAAAACTGAACTGGTTTTTGCAGCTGCATTTAGGAACACATTTAAAGTTTTAGTAATTTTCTGGACTGACTGACCATGAGTTCTTAAAGTAATGATGGACTGTTGTCTCTGTTTGCTTAGCTGATTGGTTCTTACCATAATATGAAATCTAACTGTTGGCTGTCAGCTGTGTACCAACCTGACTTTTGCACAACATAACAGATGGTTAAGAAGGCAATAAATTCCACAAATGAACCCTGACAAGGCATAGTTGTGAGTGAAAACCATTTCATGTGATCATAAAGCTCATAATAACATAACATAATGTATTATGTAACATAATGTATTGAGAGAAAGCCATGGTCAACAAAATAAAGGTTGGCTATTATAAGGTATCAAAATATGGGATATATTTAGATTTATGTATTAAAAAGAAATTCTTGGCTACATAATTCTTACTTCATATATTTGATGTCTTCAGTATCTATAATGTAGAAATTAATAAAACGAAACCATTAAATGTGAATGTGGCCAAACTTTAGACTGATAGTGTAAGTTTAGGTGTTCCAGGTCTCCAAGACATGTTCTCATATCAAACACCAATCACTCTGCACTGTTGCACATATAAATATAAATATTCAATTCATGTTTATATTATGGGTTATTGCTATTATCTGCATTTTCTGTTTGGCCGTTCTGTGAAGTACATTGAGAATATAAAACGAAAGATGGATTCCTTTTCTTTGTTATTTATTTCACTCCCTGTATGTTCATACGCCACTACTTCATGTCATGAACTTTGTCTTCTCTCTGCTGTAGTTTGTGATTTTGTCCTGTTTGTTATGTGTGGTCTCTCTGATCTTATTCCTCTACCTCCTCAGCACCCAATAGATGGCTACACCTCCTTGATCCTGGTTCTATTGGAAGTCTCTTCTTTTAAAAGATCATTTTGCTTCACATGTGTTGCTCACAGGAGGTTATCTGATCAGTGTAGTTATCTTTTTTAGTATTGTAGATTTACTTTCCTTGTAAAGCGAATAAACTAAACTGATTTGAATATCAAGTGCAGAACATAACGTGTGTCTTTCTGTACAACGTATCTTCTACTTTCTTCAGTCTACGAGCTTCAGACAGTGGAGGTGACACGGGGGGTGAAGCGTGTTCTGCTTCCCTTCAAAACCACAGCTGACCTGCTTGAGGACATCAGAGTGGAGTGGAGACGTTCAGACCTTGAAGATGTGAAGGTCCACATGGATGTGAACCACCAAAACAAGCATGAAGAGCAACACCAGGACTACAAAGGCCGCACTGAGATGAAGGAAGAGCTACTGAGAACCGGAGACCTCAGTCTGATCCTGAATTTCCCTCGACTTACTGACAGTGGAGTCTACACCTGCACCGTCTACAAAAAAGATGGAGACATCCTGAAACAGAAAGTAGTGATACTCACTATCAGAGGTCAGTAAACTCCTCTGAGGTCAGTAAATTTTTAATTTGTCTGTATTTACAGCTCATGTTGTATTTTATCAGACTACCAGGTGGAAATAGTTGAAGTAACAAAGGGGAAGAAGTCTGTGCTGCTGCCCTTTAAAACCACTCCTGGTCTACCCGAGGATGTCACAGTCGAGTGGAGGCGTGCTGATGCCAAAGACGCTGTCCACACCTATCAGGATGGCCAAAACCAGCTAGAAGAACAGGGACAGGATTACAGAGGTCGCACAGAGATGAATGAAGAGCCTCTGAGGACTGGAGACCTCAGTCTGACCCTGAAAGATCCCCAAAACACCCACAGTGGTTTCTACATGTGCACAGTCTCCCAGGGTGAAGACATCCTGAGACAGAAAGGAGTGACGCTTACTGTCAGAGGTCAGTAAATGCATCACAGAGGTCAGTAAATGCAGCTTCCTCCACCTTCTGCTACTTTAGTGGAGAAATAGATTCACATAATAGACTTATCCTGAAACTGATAATAAATCAAAACAATATTTGAATGCTGTCTTTTACAGTGTAATGTTGTAATTCTCCTTTGTTTATAATGAGGAATAGCTTCCCATAGTTTTCTTTGATATCACTGAGTAATGGTTGCAGTCCTGATTCCGATGTTTCAAATATTCTTGATAACTTGCACCAGAGATTGAAGACAAGTGAAATGAGACTCTGAATCAATGTTGTCTGTTTCCTCTGCAGGAAAACATGGTGCAAGCTTTACAGAGCGGTTTCAAGGCTTCGGAAATAAGAGAAAATCCATGACTGATGGACCTTCTTCCTCTGTGTAAAGTCGTCTTCCTCTTTTTTTCTTTTTGTTGTCTGTTGTAAAGTTGGTGTGAAATGTAAAGACTAGAGCTGCACCATTTAAAATGAATCTTTAACTCAGCGCACATCCTGCAGGTTTAAATCCAATTTTGCTAAAACCTCAACTTACATCAGAACCTGAATACTGAAAGCATCATTCATCCTTCTTTCAATCTTTACTGAATTCTTTACTGATCAAGTTTGTTTTATTTATATTATATATCTAAGTGTAATCATGTGATTCATTATTTGGTTCTTGGTGTCAAACTGGAAATACCAATGTTACATATGTTGATCGTTTTGCTTGTTTCTTCCTGATTCTGTTCTGTCTTCTCTTGACCAGGATTCATGAATCTATTCCACTCACTACTAAAGAAACAACTTCGTGTTAAATGGAGGAGAAGAGCCGGCAGGTAAGTCATCATGCACATCCGTCCCTCTCAGCAATGTTTGATTCAAATTACATGCAGATTTGTGGCCACGTACACAGGTATTTTTGAAAATACAGCTTTTTCTAGATCCACATGTAAATGGCATTTTCAAACACTGAAAACTGAGATTTTTAAAAACTCATGCCAGGGTGGACATTTTTGAAAGCTATGCTTTTGTGTTTATGTGTGGATGAGGAAAACTGACATTTATTCACACAATATCAAAGGTGTGCATAGAGTGAACTTCTTCATTCAAAACAGACACTCTTACAACCTAAATCCTAATGTGGTCACTGGTTAGGAATAAATGTAATTTGAAAAAAAAATGTGTATGCACAAATTTGTTAATTAACATTTGAGATGATAAAGGCACTTGAAAAGTAACATACATACAGAACATACATACAGAAGTACTTAAGGTTTGCATAAAACCCTGTCTACTTTTTCCACTCCCAGGCTTCTACACTTCCGATTGGCCCAAATTTCTACACTACTAGGATTTGGCATGTCCTTGGCAGCGTTCACATTTTTGGTGTTGAGATGTGGACGGATATATTTCTTTTCAAAACTGCACGTGTGGACAGGATTTTTTTTTTTTTTTTAACTAAAACCGAAAATCTCTGTTTTAAAAAATACTGTGTGGACGTAGACTATGTGTGATCCAGTGTGTATCTCTGACTGACTCTTCTCTCACACCTTTAGACAGGGCTGGACTGGGACAAAAAAAAATCAGCCAGGGCATTTTGACTAGAGACCGGCCCGCCAGGTGTTATAGGAAAAGGCATAAAGCCTTTGAATGAAAACAAACGCTGTTGTGACAGTGATGTACACTGTCTTGTTGGTATATGCATGATTTCTATACATTTTATATCAGATAAAAACTTTGGTTGTAAGATTCAGGTAATTATTTATTAAAAACTAGACATTTTAAATGAGAATAAGAAAGAAAAGTACTTCTTTGTGCCCCCCTCTCCCTGTTAATGCCCTACTCTGCCCCCTGGCAAAATTTTGCTAGACCTGCCCCTGTACAGTTACCAGCTGTTAACTGCATAGAAAAGGATCCTGGTATTATTTGTCTCTCAGAAACAGATCATAACTTTCCTTCAACTCATTCATGTCTAGGGATGGGTATCGTTTAGGTTTTATCCGATACCGGTGCCAAATCGGTACTTTTGAAATGGTGCCGGTGCTTAAACGGTGCTCGAACCGGTGCTTAAAGAATGAAGAACACAAACTTCGTCCAAAAACCTCTCATGTTTTTATTTTTAGCAGTCTCTTTTTTTCTGCAAAATGATAAGAACCATAACAACATATAAACATCATCTGTGCAAAGATTTATGTTTTTAAAGTGAAACAGTGAAAAATTACAGCGCTGTCAATACATGAATATCCAGACGTTGTACAAAAATATCCAATTCTTGCACACAATTGGACACCATGCCAGTTGATTTTTTTTAGGTATTTTAGAGCAGTCATTAATTAATTTTATTAACATGCCTAAAAATGCGTTTTTGAAGAATTAACCACACATTTACATGGTAATGGGCCTTTTCTGCCATGGAGCGCTTAATTGGCCTCTGGCCCTTTAAACTCTGAGGGGCTGTAACTTTGGTTTCTTTTGGTCAATTTGCATGATTGACACCTCTTTTTAATTGTTTGAGCCAATAGAGTCACAGTAACGACATCACATTCACGTTACGTCAACCAATCAGACGTTGTAATGCCAAAACCCACGTGGGCCCAAATTTACTGCATGTGATGTCTGTCCAGTCACGTGTCTAAAGGTGGGTCTAAAATGGAGGTTGTTGACGGAAAACGGCTCTGATGCCGCTAGGTAGGCCTGGTAACTGCTGATAATCACATGGCTACCGGCTACCGGCGAAAATAACGGAGGAAATCTGGACGGTAAGCCAATTTCTGTCTTAGCGCGTTTGCGCCGCTGTGTGTTTTTGTGGTCTTCTTTTGCGGCTCATTCAGTGAATTCTGGTCAGAGTGTGGTGAAACTTGGTGTTTGGAATAGGTGATAGCTCTGGAAGATAACCAGCTTTTCTTTAGCCGGTTACATGAAGTCTGGAGAATTTCTGGTTCGCCTTGTTTGTTTAGCGGACTAGTGCGTATTTACATAACTGCTCGTTTAATCATGGCTTGTTTTCGTTGAGTTTGGTGGTTGTAGAAATGGTTTATATGACATTTTAGCTGAGATTCAGAGGTTTCTGTGGATAACACACATGTCTGGATTAATATTTCTCACCCCGTGTTATAACCGATTAAACGTGATCTCCTTCTTTTTGCTCGCGGTACCGGGGGCGTGGGGCTTAAAGCACTTGTTGCAGGCTGCTGAGTTTGCATCTTTTGCTGTGAAGTACAGCCAGACTTTTGACCGCTTCGCCTTGGGCATTTTTAATCTGTAGCTCTGCTCTAAAAGAACGTACGTACCTGGGCCCGCCTACTATCCTTGTAAAGGTAAAATGATTGGCTAGAATCCAAAGTGTATGACATCTCAAGAAAAAAAAGCACCGAAATAAAGCACCGAAATGTGCTCTGCTTTTCGGTCTGGTTACTACTGTTTATGTCAGAACCGGTGCCATCACGGCACCGGACACCGGTACCCATCCCTATTCATGTCACCTAAAAGATAAACCTGTTTCTGGCGGAAATTGGGAGATAAACAAACAAGAGAGACGGGACTTGCGACAGAAAAGCCGATCAGCTGATCATTGATCAGTTTCATGAATGAAGTAGCAACAGGAGAGGGAGGGGGAAAGAATGAGAGAAGAGGCAGCTGACAGCGTAAAGACACAGAATAGCTCCAGCTTTGTGTCTTTTTTTCTATTCTAGCTGAAGTATGGGACAAACTGTTCCTTTTCACTTCAATACAAAACGCGTAATAGTTTCTCAGAAACTCCATCATGCTTACTAGTACACAGTACGAGTTATTGTAACTGACTGTAAAAAGTCAACACAACGAAAATAAACTACACCTAAACTTGGTTTTTATCTGACCCAGATAGACTGCAGGTCATAACTTCTTACCTGAAGTTGAGTTCCCCTGACACTCGGACCGGCAGCCGCCTCGAGTCTCTCCTCCTTCTGGCTCCCCTTTCCCTCATCCACCTGCTGGCTAAAAAAAAAAAAAAGGTCAGGCTAGCTTTCCAGCTTGTAAAAACAAGCAAACGTGTGTTGACCTTCAGTGTGTTCCTTAGAGACATGTTCCGGTGTGATGTTTATTTGTTTATTTATAAGGAACCCTATTAGCTTCCACAACAGTGTTTGCTAGTCTTCCTGGGGCCAAAGCCATCAAATACATCCATCCATCCATCCATCCATCTTCATCCAGTTCATCCGAGGCCGGGTCACAGGGGCAGCAGCCTAAGCAGAGAAGCCCAGACCTCCCTCTCACCAGCCACCTCCTCCAGCTTATCCGGGGGAACACCAAGGTGTTCTCAGGCCAGCCTAGAGATATAATCTCTCCAGGGTGTCCTGGGTCTGCCCCGGGGCCTCCTCCCGGTGGGACATGCCCGGAACACCTCACCCAGGAGGCGCCCAGGAGGCATCCTTGTCAGATGCCCGAACCCCCTCAGCTGGCTCCTTTCGATGTGGAGGAGCAGCGGCTCTACTCTGAGCCCCTCCCGGATGGACGAACTTCTCAACCTATCCTATCTCTAAGGGAGACGCCAGCCACCCTTCGGAGGAAGCTCATTTCTGCCGCTTGTATCCGCGATCTTGTTCCTTCGGTCACTACCCACAGCTCGTGACCATAGGTGAAGGTAGGGACGTAGATCGACCGGTAAACTGAGAGCTTCGCTTTCACACTCAGCTCCCTCTTCACCACGACGGACCGGTACAGCGTCCGCATCACTGCAGCCGCAGCCCCAATCCGTCAGTTGATCTCCGGCTCCCTTCTCCCATCACTCGCGAACAAGACCCTGAGTTCCTGCCCCTCCACTTGGGGCAGGAACTCATCTCCGACCCGGAGTGGGCACTCCACGCTTTTCCGGCTGAGAACCATGGCCTCAGATTTGGAGGTGCTGATCCTCATTCCTGCTGCTTCACACTTGGCTGCGAACCATTCCAGTGCGAGCTGGAGGCCATCACCCGACAGAACCACATCATCCGCAAAAAGCAGAGATGAGATTCTGAGACCACCAAAGTGAAAGCCCTCCGCCACTTGGCTGCGCCTAGAAGTCCTGTCCATAAAAATTATGAACAGAACCGGTGACAAAGGGCAGCCCTGGCGGAGCCCATCACCCATCGGGTATGAGTCCAACTTATTGCCGGCAATGCGAACCAAGCTCCTGCAATGGTTGTATAGGGATCGAATGGCCCGTAGCAATGGGCCAGACACCCCATACTCCCGCAACACCTCCCACAGGACACCCCGAGGGACACGGTCGAATGCCTTCTCCAAGTCCACACAACACATGTAGACTGGTTGGGCAAACTCCCATGCACCCTCAAGTATCCTTGAGAGGATAAAGAGCTGGTCCAGTGTTCCACGTCCAGGATGAAAACCGCATTGTTCCTCCTGTATTCGAGGTTCGACTAGCGGATGAACTCTCCTTTCCAGCACCCTGGCATAGACTTTCCCAGGGAGGCTGAGGAGTGTGATCCCCCTGTAGTTGGAACACACCCTCCGGTCTCCCTTCTTAAAGATGGGGACCACCACCCCGGTCTGTCAGTCCAGAGGTACTGCCACTGATCTCCACGCAACATTGTAGAGGCATGTCAACCAGGACAGCCCTATAACGTCCAGAGCCTTCAGGAACTCAGGGCGGACCTCATCAACACCAGGGGCTCTGCCACCAAGGAGTTGTTTAACTGCCTCAGTGACCTCGTCCCCGGAAATTGGCAGGTCATTCCCCTCATCCCCAGACTCTGCTTCCTCTTCGGAAGACGTGTCAGTGGGATTAAGGAGGTCCTCGAAGTATTCCTTCGACCGCCGACGTCAGCAGCGTTCTGCCAGCACTATACACAGTGCAGGTAGAGCACCGCTTTCCCCTCCTGAGACGCCTGACGGTTTGCCAGAATCTCTTCGAGGCAGTCCGAAAGTCTTTTTCCATGGCCTGTCCGAACTCCTCCCACTGCCCAAGCCGCATTCCACTTGGCCTGTCGATACCTGTCGGCTGCCTCCGGAGTCCCACAGGCTAACCAAGCCCGATAGGACTCCTTCAGCCTGGTGGCTCCCTTCACCTCTGGTGTCCACCATTTGGTTCGGGGATTACCACCACGGCAGGCACCAACCACCTTGCGGCCACAGCTCAATGCAGCAGCTTCGGCAATGGAGACGCTGAACATGGTCCATTCGGACTCAATGTCCCCAGTCTCCCTCGGAATGCTGTTGAAGCTCTGCCGGAGGTGTGCGTTGAAGATCTCGCGGACTGGGGCCTCTGCTAGATGTTCCTAGCACACCCTCACTAGGCGTTTAGGTGCATCGGGTCTGTCTAACGTCCTCCCCCGCCACCTGATCCAACTCACCACCAGGTGGTGATCAGTTGACAGCTCAGCCCCTCTCTTTACGTGAGTGTCTAGAACATATGGTCGCAGGTATGGTGATACTATTACAAAATAGATCATCGACCTGCGGCCTAGAGCGTCCTGGTGCCACATGCACTTATGGACACTCTTGTGTTCGAACAAGGTGTTCGTTATGGCCAAACTGTGATTTGCACAGAAGTCTAATAGCAACGCTCGGGTTCAGATCAGGGAGGCCGTTCCTCCCAATCACGCCCCTCCAGGTCTCGCTGTTGTTACCCACGTGAGCATTGAAGTCTCCTTCCAGCACCTTCGACCCCCCCCAGGGACTCTAAGAAGGCTGGTGGGTACTCCAGTCTCCTAGAGAATGGCTGTACTCTGTCTGAGTCTGGAGTTGCTCCTGGTGAGAGGCGGCGGCTTTTTTGAAATTATGAATAGAAGACAATAATCTAATTGTATTAGGCAATTTATTTCACTTAAAAGATGCTCTAAAAATCCAGCCATTCGTCTGCTTCCGCTAATCGTTTCAGGGTCACGGGGGCCGCTGGAGCATATCTCAGCTGTCATAGGGTGAAAGGTGGGGTACATCCTGGACAGGTTGTAAGTCTGTGGCAGGGAGAGACAGGCAACCATTTGCACTCAAATTCCCGCACTCACACCTAGGGGCAATTTAGATTGATCAATTAACCTATCCCCAGTTTTTCAAAAAGCTGCTTTATACTCGAGGAATTACTAAATTGCGTTTTGTTGTAAATCGTGTAGTATGATTATGCATTTCATCTGGATACTGCAACTGAGCAGAAAAAAATGTGGAGTGTTTAACAGTAGTGCTTTCTTTATAAATACAAGTAAGCCATAGTATAATTTAGCTTGTACAGGAATCCAAGAAAGTTTATTATGCATTTTATCAATATTTGTATAATATGAACACCTTAACACTAATCTGGCTGCCTTATTCTGGACTAACTGAAGTTTGTTTAGATCTGTCTTATTTAGCTGCTGACCAAATGACAGAACAATACTCCAGGTGAGATAATATTAGTGCATTAATGACATCTTTTATAACTGAAGAAGTAATATGAAATGAGCATCTCCTAGCCATAGCTATGCCCTGTCCCATTTTCTTAATAATAGAGTCGATGTGCTGAGACAATGCAAGGTGGTGATTTATGGTAAAACCAAGTAATTTAATCTGAGTGGGCTGTTCTAATCCTGATCCAGCTATGGAAAGATTTAGTTTTGTTGACTCAGTGTACTCTACCTCCAACTAATACAGGCCTACCATAGAGCGGGTGGAACTGAACCCACGCAATTTCCAGATCATCAAACAATAAGTCCATACGTAGTTTGTTTTCCATATTGTCATTAATGTACAGGGCTATACCCGCTCCAAATCTGTTTCTGTCTTTCTTATCCAACTTAACCATTTATTTAAAATTCATTATTTTCAATGGCAGTATCTAAAAGTGTCACATAAATACTTATACAGTTTGTTGACAGCAGTGACTGACTTTCCTGAATCCTATATTTAACCTCCTAGGACCTGGCGTCCACATATGTAGACATCACATTTTGGGTTGTATAGACCAAAAAACTAAATGTTACTCTACAAGGGCCTGATATCCACTTACGAGGACATTATACTGCGACTGTTCTATCAAAATTTAAAGCAAATATCCTTATATGTGGATCTCATTTTTCTCAGAAACAAAGAAACAAACAAACAAAAAATCACGTAATTCTTTGGGACCTGATGAATGTAAAAACAATCAGCCCAAATAGCGAAGATAAATTAAAAATGCATGCCATGAGTTCGGGTCTTAGAAGGTTAAGACTACAAATATTAATAAGTATAGGGTCGGACATTTACAGACTGATCAGTCTTAACAGCTACAAATGACAACATTGCTGAAGTCTAAGTGTTTATTCCGGCATTCTGGGACCTCGGTTTAACAATTAATTTGTGATATTTCAATACAGCAATATTACCCATGTCTCTGGCCGCTCTCACCTGTGTTAACAGTTCTTTTCTCTTCTTCCTGATGGACTCTGAAACATTTTCATTGATGTAAAGACTGGCGGCAACGGACTCAAGTATGACCAGCTGAACTAGAACTGCAATCACACGTTTATTTATAAACACACCACGTGAAAGGTTAAACAGTGTATAGGGCAGGGACTTTTAATGGTCCAGGGGAAAAAGGGAAAAGAATCCAAACATGCTCCGCTCGTTCGATCCTTTCATATTAGTCTTCAGCATTCTCACTCCACTCCACACCACGCTGCCAGGGAAATGGATCGGGGGATAAGGACGAGTCCAGAAACCTAGGCACAGGAGAACCGCGTTTAGAATAAACTAAGAAATAACTGTCATGGTCTCTGTGTCTCCCTGGTTGACCTAGGTTCCAGGCCACATGTTGTTTTGAGTTTGTCTCTCTCTCTCACTTCTCCCTCTCCTGTCTCTCATCTGTCTGCCTGGGCGGAGCTCCTCTGGGCTCCCACCTTGGCCCATGCACCTGCTGTGAATCTACCTGATTACCTGGACTCCTGAGCTGCTGTTAAAGCTGAGGGCTCATAAGGCATCTTCGCTGGATCACTGAGTTATTCTCGTCAGTACAGCTCCGATAATTTGTGTTTCTTGTGTTCCTCCTTGATTGATTTTCTAAATAAACCATCTTGGTTGTAATTTCTTTGTGTTCCTCACGTATGCTGCTGACCACCGATTCAACCTCTTTTAGCTTGCTTTTAACGCTCTCAGGCTCAAATTAAGTTTTTGTTGCCAATGCACAAAAGAATACCTGCAGTGGTACTTCTGAGTAAAAAAATAAAAACTCATAAAATATGCATGTTGGGTAATCGGGTTGTTAGCTTTTAACTGTTGCAAATCTGCAACGCCTGCCTTGAGAGGGTTAATGCACTTCTCTTTAGTTTGCAGCTCGTTGACAACAAAATCTGTGATGTGCAGCCTGCATTTAGCATCCCGTACATCCCTTAGAATGCTGTCCAACCTTTTGTTAGTTCCATCCATGATTAATTGGACAAATGTCTTAAAGTTATCTTGTTGCTGATGAATCAGTTATTTGTAAAACTCCCATTGCTGTTCCAGCAAATCATTTAGCGTACTAACACTGACATAGCTGTCATCCTCTGCCAATGGCGCTTTAGCGGCCTTCAGGCGCATATTTACCAGATCATTTCGCCTCTCCACCAGTGAAGATCGCTGTTTTCAATTCCGAAACTCAAAAAAAGATAAAACCTGAATGAGCCTGAGTTTTACTTTCATCTTTCTTCAAATTCACAGTTAGAGCTCATGTTTGTACTGCAGGTTATCAGACATGACCATTAATGCTGAAGCAAAGAAGAAATGACACGGACTGATAGTGAAGCAGAGACAGTGACCAGAGAAGTGGATTAGAGGAAATGCGCTTTATTTACTGATCTCAGTTCATTCTGCTAAGACAAGAGGCACAAAAGCACAAACCAAGTGTTAAAATGACCACAGATCAGGGGACGTTTGTTTACAAAGCAGTTTATAAATAGTACTCTGTGTTTATTAATTTAAATGTACGTCTCTAAGTTGAAAATATAGTGTTCGAATGAAATATGAACTAAGAAAAATGTACAAATGGTTTATCTTTGCGTCCCCTGAGTTGGGTTTCTGGACACTAGAAACCAAAAGAGTGCCATAAAGACTCGTGAACCAGCCTACCGAGTGGTGCTTTTTACTGTCAGGTGACGTTTTGTCTGTATCGCGCATATTTTTTTTTTAAATTTCTTTCTTTTAACAAACTAACTAACAAACGAACTTTGAAGTAGATTTTTACCTGAAGTTTTGCTGTTGCTCTTAATGGTTTTATAACAACTAGCTGGTGGGTTGCAAATGGTTCCATGTCATAAAACACAATTACCAAAGATTCACCAGCAAACTGGCCTTGCAGACAGGAAGCTGACTCTAACAGTGAAATAAAATGATAATGTTCAGAATATGATTATTTTTTATATACATGCATGACTTGTGTTTCAGCTGTCCCATAAATAGTTTTGTATTCATATAACCATGACTGATGAATGTGTACCTCTGTACAGTTTCATTAAATCTCTCCACACTGTCTTGGGTTGTTTGTATTATTTAATTCTGCTTATTTAATATTTTATTACTGTGGGGTTTTTTTTATTTTTTATTATTATTATACAGCCTTGTCTTTCCAACCAATTAGAGATCTCCTTACATTCCATTGTGTTGCTAATTTGAATAGCAGCAGGATTTTTAAAATTAAGTTGCTAATCCAACAGCTAAATCAACAGCTAATCCAAAAGTTAATCCCTGAGCGAACAGGAAAGGGATATGGATTTTGAAACTAAGTTTATTAAATTGGAATTCAAAAATGTTTTTTGAAATGAAGTTTTTAAAAAGCATTTGAAAAATCAGTTTATTAAAATGGAATTCAAAAATGAATTTACAAATGCAGATTTTATTCTACAATTCATCATTTAAGCATAGAAGTTTTTATCTCGATGTGCGTGGCTCTTGTGGTCCTCCAGAAAACAGATTTTTAAAACATTTTTTTAGATTTTTAGATGGGGAAACTGTTCTTGAAGTACACACACACACACACACACACACACACACACACACACAGAGAGAGAGAGAGAGAGAGAGAGAGAGAGAGAGAGAGACAATGAGCTCTGCTTGAAGTGTGATTTTTTTTTTTTTGTGGTGGAAGCAAAACAGCAACAGTAAGAGGGAATTCATGATGATGTTTATGTGAAGCGTAGTTTGGATCTTCTTTGTACGGAAGAGGATTCGGGCCACTGGAAAGAAAAAAAAAAAGACTTCTGACTTTAATCTCATTATTCTGACTTTTTTCTCAGAATTCTGAGATTAAAGATTAATTAATTACGAGAATAGGGTTAAAAAAATGAATTAATTACAGAAAAGATACATTGCTAAAATAGAGCAGTACTAACATTAGCTGGGTGGCCAAGCAAGTGTCTTACACATGAGAATACATCACAAAAAAAATTAAATAAACTTTTGCAGAAGTAGTTCTCTTGGTACACAGACTGCTCTGTGAAAACATTTCAAGTTTAATATCAGCTGATTAATATTTCAGTGAACATGCAAATTACAGTTTATCACAACTTACTTAGCTAAGATCTGCCTCGTGTCGAGTCGAAAAATTCGCTGCAGGACCGTGAGTTGAAAGATCCATTTACTACGACTCCCAAGATGCATTGCAGTAAAAACCATCCAATTGCCTTGCTTAAGATCTGTTGACGTGTCGCTAAAGGCGCGCTGTAGATAAATATTGCAATTTGCAAAAAATAAAATAAAATAAAAAAAATAAAATTTGCAATTTGTAATTACATAATTAAACACTGGGCCAGTTTATTTTCGTATTATCACTGGTTATTATTTTAGAGTAAATAAAGGAATAACGGGTAGCACCAAGCTGTTGATTATTTTCATTTCCATAGCAACGGCGGTTGAGGCTTATGGGCAGTGTGCAGTTACGGGATTAGTGCACCGTTAGCGTAAATTGGTCTGATTGGTTGGAGCCGAGCGCATCCAAAACTAACAGGAATGGTGAATAAATCTATAAATGTGTTTTACGTGTGAAATAAAAATAATAAACCCAACCAAGGATTATGTACGTTAAATCTGCGCACTTTCAGATCGTGAATCACTTTGGAAAATGAAGAGAGTTTATTGTTGAATTATCAGTGTTACTTTCATGTGTTTTTGTTGAGAAATGTTAACGATGTCATTCAAAGAAAGCATTAAATTAGGGAGAAAAACCCGTTCGCGGAGAGGGTCCCCGGTTCTCCAGTTAGATTGTACTTCAAGGCGTCACGTTTCGCCGTGACGGGGTTATTATTGGAGTAAATGGATGGCTGGAGCCTCTGCTCGAAGCGTCTCTTATCACCGTGAGCGGGTTCATATCGGAATGAATTGACAACCCACAGCGTCGCATAAAAACGTGGAAGGGTACCTTCAGCGTCAGCATGAGAAGTTAAGGGACGTGACAAATCGTCAGTATTTTACGCGTCCGGAGTGAGAACGGGTTGCATCGACGTACTCCCAGCTTCACCTCCACTCACACAGCATGATAATGACGATGTACTTTCTTCAGCTGTGCCTTGTGTTGATGATGCTCCTGCTGTAGAACGACCTTCATGCAATGGCGTTGGGTGACTCTTTCTGCATATGCCACACATGGCCCTGTTTCTACCGTCTTTAGAATTGTGACCCTTTTGTAGACATGCAAAACACAACTTATTTTCAAGTATGCATTTTTTTATCCTCTAGAGACATGTCCATAAGCCTCTTGCATTTATGTATGGAATGGTTCTCATTACAGCAAATACATTGGCTATTATTTTAATTTTGTGTTGATGTGTTCCATTTCTTTGGTTTCTCTGCATCTCTCAAGTGGATGGTGGTGGTGGAGCTTGATGGAATTGAGGGGTTCATATTTGTGGCAAGCGTGTTTGCTTTTAAACGCGTCATCTCTCTTGGCTGTGCCTCTGCAGATTGCTTTAAGGCATATAAGGATTGCATGTTATGCGTGACTCCTTAGAGATGAAGGAAGCAAACTCATGAAAGCTTGGATAGTCGTTGCCCTAGCATTTAACCTATCCCATGCTTGTTGTTAGGCTTCTTCATCTTTTCTGTAGAAGCTGCCTTCAAGAGAAGGTTTTGCCTCACCTGCTATGTACTATTGCAGGTAGAATAGCCGGTCTGCATGGTCAGAGCATCATGTCTCTATAAGAGCTTTGAAGCATTTGCTCCATTCTGTGAACTTCAGAGGATCGCCCGAGAATACAGAAGGTTCTGGAGTTGGCAAGTAAGTGAGAGCTAATGACTCTTGTAGCGAGTCGGATGTGGTAAGCGAAGGGGTGTGTATCACTCACTTTGCTGAATGGAGGACTGTGTCCCATCTCTTCCCTCTTCTTCAGTGTAGACATTTAACTTTGCCTGAATGACATCAATGTCCCTCTGATTTTCAAGTTTTCTCAACTACTGACGTTGAGCTTTAATGGCAGCTTACATATCAGTTTCAGCCCTCTTTGCAGCCAGCTGAGCAGCCGCTTCCGCCCTAGCTGAAACGCTAGGTGACTCTGAGAGATTTTTAGAATTGTGACAGCTGGGTGCAGTAACTCTGGAAGCTGTGGATCCATATATGGACCTAGCATAATTATTATCAAGTAGCATGCGTAACCTTGGTCTTTCTGCCACCGTGTCAAACTCACCTTCATCTTCAGTTAGACATACTCTCATCAGCTGCAGCAAGTCGATCGTCACAGCTGAGCAAGCATCAACTTTTCTTCGAATTTCTTGACTTGGTGAGGTTTGGAGTTGAATTGTGTCATACTGTTCCTTTAATTCGGACTCTAGCTTCTCAGCCTCATCCATCATATTATACATGTCACTCTCAGAGCATACTTGCTTTAACCTTGTGTGAATGTCTGTTACATTGCTTTTCCATTTCTCATATGTTGCTTTGAACCTCTTCTCCTGTTGAGTTAACTCTTGATCTTTCAGTTCCTGCAATTTTGGCATTAATCGCCTTCCACAAGAGGATTTTCTTGTTTTTGTCTCAGATTTCTCAGATACAACACTTTTCCCTCTTCCAAATCCTCTGTGTCTTGTACTTCTGGCATAACAGCACGGTGACTATGACCATCTTTAGAAATTTTCCAACTTTAAAGGGGCTATCTTATGAAGAGAACAAGATACCTAAGGTAATTAAAGAATGGAATGGCTGTAATAGGCAGAGAATTGTTAAAATTAACACAAAGGCACTTTAGCTTAGACTCTTACATATGACAGCAAACAAACCTTCAGTTTCAGCCTTCATCAAGCTTGCAAAAAATTGGTAAGAAAACAACGATCATTTCCAGAACAGAATTTCTTTTACACTCTCGGAATTTTGAACGCCATCTTGTCCGTTATAACCAGTGTTGGGACTAATGCGTTATTAAGTAACGCGTTACAGTAACTACGTTATTATTGCGGTAACGAGCACAGTAACTAGTTATTATGCCAAAATCAGGAACGCGTTACTCGTTACTGGGATTAAGATAGGGTCGTTGTTCGTTACTTCGTGTGGTGGCTATCGCAGAGCTTCCACAGATTCAGTAACATTAGCAAGTGGTGGATGAGGGAAAGGGGAGGCAGGAGGAGCAGAGATGCGAGGCGGTCGCCGGTCCGAGTGTCAGGTGAACTGAACTTCAGGTAAGAAGTTATGACCTCCAGTCTATCTGAGTCAGATATAAACCAAGTTTAGGTGCAGTTTATTTTCGATATGCTGACTTTTTCGTACTGGGTACTAGCTAGCATGATGGAGTTTCTATACAGCTGGGTGGGTGCTATGATGTTACTGATGTTTATTTTGTTCATAAGGTTAATTATTAACGTTTCCAACCGTCCCCTAAAAAACAGAATCGTCTCGTATTCAGAAAAAATATTTCGTATTGAGGTGAAAAGGAACGCAGTTTATCCCGGACTTCAACTACAATGAAAAAGACACAAAGCTGGAGTTGATCCGTGTCTTTATGCTGCAGCTGTTTCTCCTTCTCTCATTCTCTCCTCCTCCCTCGCCTGTTGCTACTTCAATCATGAAACTGATCAGTGATCAGCTGATTGGCTTTTCTCTCGTGTTTGTTTATCGCCCACTTTGCGCCAGAAAGAGAAAACCAGCGGATGTAGCGCTAAACAACAACAGCACGTTTAAGCTTGATCAGCTTTTGTTAGAATTTATTTAATATTAATTTCTAGTATCAGCTGATGTTTGCTGGAGCCACAGCTGTAAAAGTTGCTGGTCATGATATCGGTTTGGTTATCTGGTGAGAGGGAAACATGAAGATGAAACCAGGAGATGTCCTTACTGAATCATCAGAGCTGAACAGGTGATGGAGAAACAGGTTTACCTTTTAGGTGACATGAATGAGTTGAAGGGAAGTCATGGACTGTTTCTGAGACACAAATAACACCAGGATCATTTTTCTACGTAGCTGACAGCTGGTAACTGTGCAGGGGCGGATCTTGCAAAGTTTTGCCAGGGGGCCAGGTAGGGCATTAACAGGGAGAGGGGGGCACAAAGAAGTACTTTTCTTTCTTATTCTCATTTAAAATGTCTTTTAAAAAATAAATATCTGAGTCTTACACCAAATGATTGATAGATTGGTGCATATATACCATCAAAACAGTGTACATCACTGTCACAGCAGCGTTTGTTTTCATTCAAAGGCTTTATGATTTTTCCTATAATGTCAGGCCGGTCTCTAGTCAAAACACGCGGGCCGATTTTTTGTCCCAGTCCAGCCCTGTATGCAGCTCATCTGCAGTCTGGTGTTACCTACTCGGAAGGCAGAATTTCCAAGTTCTGAGTACAATCGAAAGCACCACGACTACAGTTTTCGCGTTGGATGTAAAAAGCACATGTGACGTTGTGACATAGGCTAGAATCATGGAGGCGGTCAACGACGGGATTTCTCTTGCGGAAATATGCACATTATTTTTTCCTTTATGTTGGTAGGTTGGTAGGTGGCACACTGCACGTGTGGCAAGTAAGCAAGCTAGAAGACTGGCAGTCTTGTTGGGTATTCAGTTACAGAAGCAACACATTAACAAGAGAATTCTGAGTAAAACCAAAGTTACTTTCCTGAGTAACTAGTTACTTGGAAAGTAACGAGTAACTTGAAGTAACTGAGTTACTTTTGATAGACGTAACTAGTAATGTAACTGAGTTACTAATTTAAAGTAACTTACCCAACACTGATCGGAGGTCACTAAAATCAATATTGAATTGCTGTGTAACTTTGCCAAAACAATGTCGGACTCTGTGGGTTTTCTCTGGTCCCCTCCCCAATCAGACCAGGAGTGACATGTTTAGCTGCATGTTTTCCTTATATTGCTGTCTGTCTGAGTGTTGTCCAAAAAATGATGTGGGCTTCATAGATAATTGGCAAACCTTCTGGAGGAAACCTGGTCTTGTTAGGACAGACTGCATCCATCCCACTTTGGATGGAGCAGCTCTCATTTCTAGAAATCTGGACATATTTATTAAACCCCCCAAAATGTGACTATCTAGAGTCGGGACCAGGAAGCACAGTTGCAGTTTTAGATGCCTCTCTGCAGCTTCTGTCCTCCTGTTACTCCCCCCCCCCAAAAAAACAACAACAACAACAACAACAACAAAACCAACAAAAAAAACATTATTAGCTGCTTCAGTAAAAAACAAATCAACAATGCAACAAAAACAAAAAACAACAACATTGCAAAACAACATACTGGAAAACAGTTATTCATCACTTGATTGCTTCAATACAACACTTGGTCACATATATGCGGGACTTTTCATAGCTGTTTTGATCTCGCTATCCCTCTTAACCAATCAAATCTCGCTGTGGTAGCAGCTTTAAACTCGGTATGACCCAGGTTGATAGAGGGTGCCCAGTCTGGATCGTATCCCAGCATTTTGTAGGTTGGTTTTCCTGTCTTCTGTTGTAATAACTACAACAGAAGACTTACCTTTGTGGAAATGTTTGGAGCAGACTAACATGTGAGCTGGAGTGTTCTGGGACGTTATATTTGGTCTTCGAATGGCTACAATCCAGGCCATCCGTCGGCTCTTTGTTACTTCAGAAACATGGCTTGAACAATTTCTCTTCCACGACGGAATCCGATAAAAACCGCTTACTTTACCCGTCGGCTTCCCATGGCTGACATGCGACCGGCTATTGCAGTTAATAATACAACAGCTTCTTGCCATTCTTTGTGTTTCTTTTTATCGCTGTGTGACTGTTTTCATGTGAAAGCCTGCGTGCGCTAGTACCGCTTGCCACTCGTACCTACAATTCTTTTCGGTTTTACCCCGGAAATGACATCACATTTTCATCTTTATTGAGACTGTGTCAGCTCCCAAACAGACAAAAAACAAACTAAATACCAGCAATAAACAACTTAAATTATAAAAAAAAAATCACAAAGACAGAACAATACAGTATCCACATCTGAACCATCATTTACCCCAGTCTAAATCACTGATTGAAGAAAATAAGAATAACCCTAGGTTTCTCTTCAGCACTGTAGCCAGGCTGACAAAAGGTCAGAGCACTGTTGAGCCAACCATCCCTTTAGCGATAACTAGTAATGTGTTGGAGTGATTTTGTTAAATGATGTCATTGTTGTGCTTCAAGTTGTAAACCTTGTCTTAAACAGCTTGATCAAAGACATCCTTTGTTTCTGGCCATAGGGTTTTATTATACGCACATTCTAGGTGAAGGGTCTGTTTTCTGGTTTAGTAAACTTCTTGCCATTTATGACCTCACCTGTGTTTGTGTATAGTAGCCCGTTACAGCAGTCAAGCCATGTACTGGATGAGGGGAGATGACCCAGCAGGAAGTCAGACAGAAACGATACCCACACACACACGCGCCCCCACACACACAGAATACAGATACTGATTGTCTCTATGCATGCTCAATCATCCAGGTAAGTAAAGCTTCAAAAGTGTCAGGGCTCTGTGTGCGGACAGGTGGAGATGTGGATCCAAGTGCAGGACTCTGAGACGGAAATGTAACTGAAAACTACAGCTTTATTGCTGGCACCAACAAAACAGAAACCAAACATGAAAACACTAACTGGAACACGCAGGCAGGATCTGAGGGTAAGACGCGACACAGAGCTAGGGCAAACACAGGGCTAATATACACAGGGAAGTAATCAGGGAATAGAAAACAGGAGGGAGACACAGCTGGGAGAGATTGGGGCTAACGAGGCAGGGGAGCGAAGCTAGACACACTAACATAAGGCACACTCCTTCAAAATAAAACAGGAAACAATAAAGCACTAAACAAGGACGCAGACTGAGAGGCAGAATATAACACATGGAACTCAAGCAATACATGAGACCACAATTCCTTAAACACGGATAAACAGAAACATGAAACTCCAATCATCATCATCATCATCAACACCAGCACTACAAGAGAATAAGAAAACAATCCATAATGCAAAAACATACCAAAATGACTGAAACACTGATTCATCATAAAACCCAACAAAGCACCAGAGAAACATAAAGAATAATCCATCATCCAAAAATAAACCAAAACATAACAACTCAAAATACTGGGTCAAACTGACCCAGAACCGTGACAAAAAGTAGATTCTGTTCATCTGGACGTAGCGTTTTGTGGGAGAAACATTTCATCACTCGAGCGGCGATCATGGCTCAAGAGTTAACAGTTCATCTTGCAATCGGAAGGTTGCCGGTTCGAGCCCCAGCTTGGACAGTCTTGGTCATTGTGTCTCGGTCATCTGTGATCAGATGTTGTTGATCAATGGTCATGAGAATTTGCGTAATTAAGATTAAGGAACTGACCTCCCAGCCCATTGTTTCTTCAGTGGGCTGGTTTCAGTCATTATGCAAATGTGCTGTTTATAGGATTGGGGTATAATGTCGGGCAACGTTAAGAAAATGAAATATCGCGATATAATATGGATATAAAATGCGTATGAGCAGTGCCTTTGTTTTCGTGGCTTAAAAAGCGTGCTGGCGACGGAGAATGAGAAGGGCGAAAACAGATCATAGAATGAAACAGATGAACCAGAATTGATTTGTAAAAATGCTGCAACTTCAGTGGTGTGGAACTGGTTTAGCTTTCGTCCATCAGGTACACAACAAAGCACTATTTTTGGTAGTGCATGCTAGCGGGCCAACGTTATTTCCGTGTTTTTTGGAATATACAGCACCCTTAAAATAAATCCTTTGATTTTTCTGAAAATCTACAGTGCGCCTTGTAATCCCGTGTGCCTTATGTATGAATTCTGGTTGTGTTTACTGACCTCGAAACAATTTTATGTGGTACACGGCACTCGAAAATCTGTCAAATGTTTTAGTACGACTTTGCTAAGCTACGAACCCGCACCGCTTGATGGATTGTTGGAGCATTACTGCTACTGTAGGCAGGAGCCTCGTGGTGTGATACGTACTGTGCGTCAACATAATATTATCGTATTGTGTGTATATAACCTCTTTTTAAGTTTTGTGGATATTCTACATGGTTACGCTGAGGATATGTTTCCACTGGAAATCTTTTTTGTTTAAACTGCCAGCAAGGAATTTGCATTTTAAATTTTTGTTAAATTTTTATATAACTTTAATGCACATTTTTTTGCACCAACTAAAGTTGTGGAGTTGTAAAGTATTTTGTCTAGTGTCAATTATATCGTCAGTTATATTGTTATCGCAAATTTTCAAATCTATATCGTGATAAATATTTTTCCTCATATCGCCCTGCTCTACCCACAAAACGCTACGTCCAGATGAACAGATTCAACTTTTAGAGAGATACAGATACTGTTGTTGTTTAGATATGCCTGCTTATGAATGTCACATGTGTTTGTAAAATGCATATTCATGAGTGTAACCAATAAAAGGAGCCTGCAAAGGGAAGCTTGTTGAAGAAGTTCGGAGGCAGCTACTTCCCTTGCGGCAAGTGCAACAAAGAGCTCTGTGCGATCTTGTTCTTGAGTGAGTGTCTGTTTATCCAGCAGTTTCAGGAATATATCTCTGACAAATGAATTAATTCTTGAACTTTTTAACAAATAAAATTTTAATCATTAGAGAAAAAAATTACCCATAATTATCTCACAGATGTAATATTATCTACAGGTACTCTCAGTACCATTGATATTCATTTAGAGTCTTTTTCTCCAATTGATCTTTCTGAGTTAACTTCGATAAATGCTTTAGTGTTTTGTTTTTTAAGATTTGAGTATGAACTTATACAAAATGCAGCAAGATATTATAAAAAGTTTTATTGATTAAAAAATACACTATATCAGATTCATATCGGTATTGGATATAAAAAAGTGGTATCATGCCATCTCTAGTTGGAGCCTACAAAGCAACACCCCTCCCACATTGGACAATCGGACCATCTCTCCCTGTTCCTCACACCTCGGTATTCACAACTCATCCAACGTGTGCAACCTGCTGGGGGGACAATTAAAGTCTGGCAAGAGGGGACAGACGCAGTGCTCCAGGACAGATTCAAAAACACAGACTGGAATACGTTCACCCACACAGACTTGGACCAGTACGCCTAATCTGTACTGGATTACATCTCCAAAACTACAGACAGTGTCACCACCCAGAAACAGATCACCATGTACCCCAACCAGAAGCCTTGGATGAACCGGGATGTTCGTCTCCTCCTGAAGGCCTGCAACATCGCCTTTAGGTCAGGAGATGCACACGCCTACAGTACAGCCAGGGCTAAGCTAAAGAGGGGTATCAAAAAAGAGAAACACCATTACAAAAAGAAGGTAGAAGAATACTTATCCAACTCCAACCCCCGACGCATGTGGCAAAGACTCCAGACCATTACAGACTACAGGACCACCAACTTTTATGCTCGTTTTGAGCGAGGGAATCCAACAACTACAACCAAAGCAGACGTGACGCGGGACCACCAACCACTGGCTCTCTCCCCCACCGATGTAGGAGCGGTGCTGAGCAGGATTCATGTCCACAAGGCTGCAGGTCCTAATGGCATCCCCGGGCATGTTCTCAGAGCGTGTTCTACCCATCAAGCCTCAACGACTAAGCCCAGTTGACCTCACCCCCATCATCACAAAATGCTTAGAGTCCTAGCACACATCAAATCCCCCCCCCCACCCACCCTGGACCCCCACCAATTTGCATACCATCAGAACAGGAGCACAGAGGATGCAGTCTCCATCGCACTTCACTCTGTCCTCTCACACCTGGACAACAACAACACCTACACCAGAATGCTGTTAATAGGCTTCAGCTCAGCATTTAATACAATCCTCCCCTCACAACTCATCAGGAAACTGACAGACCTAGGCATCAGTTCCCTCATGTGTAAATGGTCACTGGACTTCCTGACAAACCACCCCTACATGTCTGGCTGGATAACTACTGCTCATCTACAATCACAATGAACACCGGTGTACCACAAGGCTGTGTGATGAGCCCTTTCCTCTACTCCCTCTTCACCCCTCAGGAAGAAGAGGCGCTGGTGAGCCTTCTTGACTGGCTTGGAGCAGTTGGTTGTCCAGATGAGATCCTCAGAGATGTGGACACCCAGGAACTTGAAGCTGTTCACACGCTCCACAGCCATCCCTTTAATGTAGATGGGTGGATGTGGGTCAGCATTCCCCCTGTAGTCCACGATGAGCTCGTTGGTCTTCTCTGTGTTGAGCAGCAGGTTGTTTGTGTCGCACCACTCAGCCAGACAATTCACCTCCTCCCAGTAGGTGGCCTTATCATTGTCATTGATGAGGCCAATCACCGTGGTGTCATCTGCAAACTTAATGATGGTGAACCATCGGTAGGTCTGCAGTCGTGGACTCTGAGGAAGAACCACCTGTCCTCAGACATCCTGGTGAACTTCTATCGCTGCACCATCGAGAGCATCCTGACCAACTGTATAACAGTCTGGTACGGGAACTGCTCTGGCTCGGACCAGAAGGCATTGGAGAGGGTTGTGAACAATGTTCCCTCTAATTTTTCATGTGTCTGAGCGACCGCACAAACCTCCTGAGCGATCCCTTGGACCACTGTGAGCGACATCAGACGTGTGCACTGTGGTCACGCCGGCATCGAATCCATCCAAGTTACATGGTTTATTAAAATAATCAAATTACAGTGTTTACGTTTATGTTACACTACATTTAATTAACTGCTTTAGCCCACTTACAATGAAAATTTAAAAAAATCTTGTTCATGACCTGTGTAGTATGTTAACACTATTGGAAGTAAAAATAACTTGAACTCCAATTTTGAAAACACAACTTTATTCCTTTCTTTTTAAAAAAAAAAAAAAAAAATATAGCTCTGACTTATTATGAGTATGAGTCTGTGGTCTGGGAGAGAGTCCTGTAACTCTCTGTCTGCAAAATACAAGCTCATATAATGACCAATGTTGGGCAATTAATTATATAGTTACTTCTTCAAAAAAGTAACTCAGTTTAGCAGACAACAAAGTTTTTTGCAGCTATTTTTTTTTTAAATGCAGCCAAGGCGTTTTTAAATAAACATTTCAAACTATTTACAGAACAATCAGCTGTTCTGCATCAAATCTGATGCCACACAAATTATTTGTGCCACTCCAAAAAATAATTTCTGTCCACTATGATATAAAGGAGAACAACAGCCTGATACCTGCAGGCCTGACAGCAGGAGATGTATCACTCCTGTAACACCTGTAACATTCAGCAGTCGCCTCATTGTTCTGACACACACACAACAAAACTATTGACTACACTACACACTAACTACACAAGATTTGTGCTAAACGTGGCAAATCTCTCACATCTCAAAACACCGGCGTCACTCCTAAAACTTCTCCCCCGACCTAAACAACAAATGCCATGTTTTGATTGGTCGACATGGTACATTTTTCGACCAATGGGAAAGGGTGAGGGGTGTTTTGGTTTTGGTTTTGTTTTTGCTCACAGACGGAGTGTTTTCGAGCGTTTTCCTTATAAAATGCCGTTTTTACCGTTTCTTCCTGCAGTAAATATAAACAACGATAGTATTCAGGAAGAAAACTAAACATTGAATATATTTTTATCATAACTCTGGTTTTACGTGGCCTATCAGCACAATTTAAAAACTGGTATAAAGTCCACACTTTTTTCGTCAGTTGTTCCGTCTGTCCTGCTCACATCTCCAGTGGTTGTTCACGTTGTCATTAACATGGCTTCACTCCACATCAGCCACGCCACTTTGCCAGCTAAAACACCGGTGTCGGCACATAAGGACGCTGTCATAGCCTCTCAACGACATTGATTAGCTGCGTATATATGAATGTGAATCGCATTATTGGCTGGACTATGGGATAAGGTGGCATCGTTCTAATCCCATACGGGAGCAGCCAGTCACTTACTGACTAACACTGCAAAACAGAATTGTTAACATATTTACTTTAATTTCAATTCAGGTTAGATTTTTTTTGTGCGCAACTCAGATTTTTTCTGCGCAGAGACCGTGACAGCAGTGCGCAATTGCGCACGCACGCAGCTTAGAGGGAACATTGGTTGTGAAAACTGCCCAGCGCATCGCCGGAGCACCACTTCCTGCCATAAATGACATCTACTGGAAGCGGTGTCTGAAAAGGGCTGGGAAAATCCCCCAGTCGCCCATGACATGGACTCTTCACCCTCATGCCTTCTTAGAGGCACTACAGGAGCCTCTGGACTAAGACCACCAGGTACCAAAACAGCTTCTTCCCTACAGCTGTCAGACTGCTGAACTCTGCCTCCTGACATCGGACCCATGTTAAACTCATGGACTGAACTTACAAACACCCACAACCACCTACACACACATAATGGGACAAAAACAAACAAATGGACAAATGTACCCTCATACACACAATAATAACATGGACTGAACCACCAGTCCATCTTATCATAACTGCACTACTGTATAATTCTGTATAACTCGCATAGTTCATATTTCTGTATAGCTGTATATTTTCATATTTCTGTATAGCTTTTTTTATTTTCATATTTCTGTATAGTTTTTCCATAATTGTATCCTGTTCATAGCCTGTACATAGCTTGTACACCACTAGAGCAAGTACATACTTATAGTTATAGCATATTCATAACATACCTTCATACTGTGTACATTATTTGTACCCTAATACCCATAACAGACCCATTTCTGTAATATATATATACACACACACACACACACACACACACACACACACATACACACACACATATATATATTATTGCTAATATATGTTTTTGTAATATATCTATATCATATCTATATCATGGCTAAAGCACCTCTGGATGAATGCAAACTGCATTTCATTGCCTTGTTCTTCTGACATGTGCAATGACAATAAAGTTGAATTCTATTCTATTCTAATTCTAGTTGTAAGCTCTTCACCCAAACTCTGAACCTGATTTCCATCTTTGCCTTTTTTATTGACAGCAGTTACACACAGTTCAGTTATCGACGTGACAAGTCAAGCGTATCTGAGCAAATGTGTGTCTGTCTGTGCGTGTGTGTGTATGTGTATGTGTGTGGGTGTCATTTCCTGACACCACATATGGCGTGACCCTTCAACGACATTGAAGTTGCTTCATTTAAGGCATGACATTTTAATAAACCAACATGTGTACCAAGCACGTAAAAAGCAGAAGTGAACAACTTGTGGTTTCTAAACAGGAACTTGTGGTTTCTAAATGTGAACAGAAAATTACAGAGACGAGACAGCTTCCTACATCTTATGTATGCACAGAGGCCAAAACCCAATATGGAGAAAACACTTTATCAGCACGTAAAAGCAATGGTCATGCTACCTTGCACAAATGACAATCTTAAAATAATCAACTCTAACAATGTGGATCACACACTCGTGTAACCCAAGGGCCAAACCTTCATTTATAACCTGGAAAATAAAAGCAACCAGGTTATCTGCTTGGCGTTGCCAGCACACCCTCACTATACGTTTAGGTGGACCAGATCTGTCCAGCGTGCTCACCAGTGTTGGGAAGGTTACTTTTAAAATGAATTCCTCTACAGATTACAGAATACATGCCCCATAATGTATTTTGTAACGTATTCCGGTACGTTACTCAATAAGAGTAACATATTCTGAATACTTTGGATTACTTAATATAATGTGGTGAGCTCAGACAAGGAGGAGACTTGGAGCATTAACAGGGAAAGAGGGGCAAAAAGAAATAATTTTCTTTTTATTCTCATTTAAAATGTCTAGCTTTTAATAAATAATGATCAGAATCTTAAAAACCAAAGTTTTAATCTGATGTAAAATATATAGAAATCATACATATGCCAGCAAGACAGTGTACATCACTCTCAAAACAGCTTTTGTTTTCATTGAAAGGGTTTATGGCTTTTCCTATAATACTTGGTGGGCCGGTCTCTAGTCAAAATGCCTGGGCTGACATTTTCTCAAGCTCAAGCATCTGCGAATGCAGCGACAGAGACACCAACAGCTGAAGGAGATCCTTGCCTTGACCGTGGGCTCGCTCCTCCTGCCGCTGACAGTAGCGGCACTCGACAGCCATGCAGGGCCATCTAAGGGCATCAGCGTTCCCATGCTGTCGACCTGCCTGATGCTGGGTCTTGAAGTTGTAGCCCTGAGGGACCTCCGGCCAGCAGGCCACCTGATCTTCTGGGTGTTTGAAGTTCAGGAGCCAAGTTAGAGATGCATGGTCAGTGCGCAGGAGGAACCGGCAGCCGTCCAGGTATAGCCGGAAGTGCCGCACCACCAGAACTACGGCGAGCAGCTCCCACCGAGTTATGCAGTAGTTCCTCTAGGCTCGCTCCAGAGCACGGCTGAAGTATGCCACCACTTGTTCTCCAGCCTCGTCCTGCTTCTTTCCCACCAGGACCATGGACGCGGCCAATGGGCTGTCGGACGGCTCGATCACCTCCTCCGCAGCCATCTCACGGATCTTTTCCTCTGCCACCTGCTGTTTCGAGAGGGGCAGCCGGTGTGGGCGCAGACGGATAGGTTGAGCAGAGCCGGTGTCGATGGTGTGCTGGACCAGACCTGTCTGTCTGCAGTCTTTGTCACTAGCAGAAAAGATGTCCATGTTCTTGTCCAGGAGGCACCTCAACTGCTGGCGCTGGTCAACGGTGAAACCTACGCTGCTGCACTGCCACAGGTCATGAACAGCCTGTGTTTGATTGAGGGAGGTTTGTCGGGCTTAGAGGCTGGGGCTGAGGTGTGTAGAGATGATCCAGAGCCACCGGCGTCCGAAGTCTTTTGAGCGGCAGCTGCCTGAAGCCTGGCTTGTCTGTGTCTGGTCCCTCCCATTCCCTGCTTTTGACCGCCCTGCAGGACCAGAGTCTCTGTACCAAGAGTAATGGCCAGCTTCACGATGTCAACGCAGACCTCCCAGCGGGTCAGCAGATCAAGGCCAATGATGCACTGGTCTTGGATGTCAGCAAGCCAGAACTCATGCACCAGCTCCAGATCCTTCACTCGGATCCAAAACGGTTTCTTTCCCCACATGTCAGTTCTCTCCCCCGTCACCATCATCAGCTGGGTGTCGATGGGTGACCAACCCATCTCTAACATAGCAGCTCAGGTAGAGTCCCTTGATGCGCCCGACTAGGCCCACCACCATGCATCGTCCTTGGAGGGGGGCAGGAAGTTGGAGCGGTGCTCCCCTCGCTACATCGCTCCCCCCTCGTTTCCCTGAGGCTGCGTAGTTCTGGTCTTCGAGGCAGGCGCCGGACAGTCACGCGCCACGTGGCCAGGGTCATCGCACCGGTAGCAGTGGTCGGTCGGTCAACGGGGACGCCTCCGGGGCGCTGAGGGCTGCAGCTGGCATATCTGCGCGACCTCCCTCTCCCTGCCGCAGTCTGCAGCTCTGATGTGGTGGTAGTTTGGGGGGGGGGGGGTCACCTGCTGGGTAGGTCGCAAGGCGAGCACTAACTTGGCCTTTTTAGTCTCAAGGAGCACCTTATGGAGAGTTCGAGGCATGGGCAGGCAGACATGCTGGCACAGTCGCTCTGGAAAAAGTCCTTGCAAAAAAGCATGCAAGCTAAGCTCCTCACGGGCTGCTGCTGGGAACTCCGGATAGCCACGATGAGCATACAGCAACACATCAGCTGCAAATGTGCCCAGGCTCTCCCCCACCCGATGGCTCCGGTAGGTCAGCTGCTCCCTGCTCTGATCAGTGGAGTGCCGCTGCCCAAACCACCTCTCGAGTGCCATGGTGAGAGCCTGGAGCTCATGCTGCTTTGCCGGGGCTAGGTCAAGGAGTACCTGCAGTGCATCTGCTTCCAATGCTAGCGCTAGGTGGGTAGCAGCCTTTTCGTCGCTCCAGCCACTATGTCTCGCTGCTAGCCGAACTTGTGAGAGGTAGGGCTCTAGCGGGGTTATCCCATTGTATTTCGGTACCTTAGCTGGAGTTGTAGGCATCATTGCTCGCTGTCGGAGGCTCGGTGTGTCAGACAACAGAGGCAGCCCACGAAGCATTGTCCTAGCATCTGGCACAAGTGGCAGCTGCTGTTATGTTTTTTTGTTTTATGAATAATTTTGATCAATAAACTTTCCTTGTTTAAACATGCCAAATGTTGTGGTATTTCTTTACTTGTGATTTCTTGATGTTGGTAAATACAATAAGTGAAAAATATATATAATATACATATAATAATGTACAACACATTATGGAGTATGCAATTAATCACAGGACAGCTGAACAGGTATGTTTATAAATATCATTGTATTAGGTCCAATTTCCTTATACATATTTTTGACCTGCGGGTACGATTGATTGTGAACTGGAAAGTGAAAATGCTTACTTCACTCTGACTCTGACTCTGACCTCATCAGAGGTGTAAACATCACAGCAGATGCCTTTTTGTCAAAGTAACTGAGGATAAAACACAGAAAAACATGCAGGAGATATTCCTGGCCTGGCTTTTCATAGCAGATAACCTTAAAAATATTCTGCAGTAGAACAAAAACAGAAGAAAACCATGAATCAACATATGAACATTACCTGATGCTGCAGAAGTAAAGCAGAGCAAAGTTACAGAGGTTTAATTAAATGGTAAATGGTCTGTGTTTGTATAGTGCTTTACTAGTCCCTAAGGACCCCAAAGCGCTTTAAACATTCAGTCATCCACCCATTCACACACTGGTGATGGCAAGCTACATTGTAGCCACAGCTGCCCTAATTAGAGACACAGCCAAGCGTTTTGCAATTTTGCATAATTTTAAAAAGTTTAAATTCCTTCAGTATTGAACAACAGAAGTGAGTGGCATTAATCCCATGCAAACGTACACCTAACTGGAACAATGCTGACATATTACAAAAAGATAATGATTAACTTCCCAGATTGGAGTTGTAAATGAATTAAATATTTGAAACATATATTAGAACAAACAGACTTTATTCTGACTAGTTATACAGACTAGTTATACAATATGGGATCAACAAGAAACATTTTTCAGAATAGCAACAAATTAAATCTATAATAAAAAAAGAACTAAATTTAATCAAGTTGAATTACAAACACGATTACGCGTGGTACTCTTAAAACACCTAAATTATTGTCTAAAATATACAAAAACATTTTTTTTTAAAAAAGGTGAATCAATATCCCTTCATATTGTAAAATCAGTCAGCTAAGACCAAAACTTCTGGTCTCGCATACACTCAAAAAAATAATTCATTGGATGAACGTAATTTTATCTTGCCACTTATATTCCGTCTAAACAAATCATGTTTTATTAATACATCTTGATTGTGTTGTTTCAACATGATATATATTTGTAAGTATAACATAATATTCACATTAACATTCAATTAATTTGACTTTTATTCAGTTAACATGTTTGTACCAAGTTAGTCTAATTAAATTAATTTAAATTCATGTTATATTGTTTGAACACTTTGGCACATCAAAAGTCAGTCTTGTTACATGAACTAGTAAATATTTGTTTGTTACACCAACGTTAATCTTGTTGAATTAACAAATGTAATTTTCTGCCTGTAGTACTCACACCAATTGTGTTTCAGTTAGTGTTTGTATTGCTTATGTAAACATTACTTTTAACTCAATTAATGAAACAAACATAAACGATAACTTGCAAAACCATCTCTTTTATTTTGCTTGAACATTCTTAAAACAGTTGGCAGGATCTCAGTTCAGCCTTCTCCCCTGCAACCGTCTCATACTAAACTTATTCGCTAACTTCATAGGAAGTTAAAAATTGCACCCACATTTGGAGCGGCTCAAAGCTAATAGATCACTGAGCTCACTAGCTGAGTAAATAACAGGTACATTTAGAATCATTCATTAACAGAAATGCATGTAGGAGACCACAGAACTTTCAGAACAATCAAGACATGCTGACTGAAAGAAAAATAGTCTGTAGAATGGTTTGCCAACAAAAAAATAATATCCCCAAAGCAACTTTAGTAAAATGTAGTAAAATATGCATTGCAAGAAAAAACATGAATTTTAACACAATTTAACATTCAGCTATGTTTCTTGCATACATTCATTAGTGCTCCATTTAATCAGGTTGTATCCATTAATGGTAACTTTAGTCTATTTAACGTGTGGAGAAAACATTTAAAAAGTTTCAGAACAACTGCTCCACTCAAACAATTTGTGAAAACCTGTGGGTACATTTTCCTTTGTAACAATTGCCCATCTTGCACAAATCGGTGTTTAAACTGCAACTGCATGAGACTTTAACTTATGAACTAACAATCTTTGTCTAATGTCCACTGAGCAAACCACATAGTCCTTATGAACATTTTATAACTTACAATTTTGAACTTTAAAAGGGTAAACACAAATTTGCATTGCAGAAATATGGAAAAATATCTGGCTTCCCTGAATCTGAAACCTCTGCCAATCCAGCTTCATGATAATCTTTTGCAAGACTTCAAAAGTGCATTTGATCTCCGGTTTGTAGCTTAGATTCAGACAGTATCAGTCCAAATAACAGAGCACAAGCAATTGCAATGCTCGATTAAACCAGTGAGAATCTCCACACCTTCAATCAGGACACCGATGTTCTCTGGGTCATCTCCAGGCTCCACACCCTCCTGCTGTAGAACATACACTCCCATCACAGTTTGTTCCATGGCTTCAGTGTTGGGCTCGGTGTTCTGTGATGTGAAATATAATAATACATTTGTCTGAGTCTAGATATGCAAAAAAAATTTTTTTGCATATCTAAATAACGAATTCTGCATCAGCGTGGATATGCTGATATATTTACCAAATTCTAAATTCTATGTCTCTGGTTTCACACCTCAGAAATTTGACATTAAACAAAACAAGGAAAAAATACAATATGTTTTAGTTGTACAGGGTGTCACATTTTGCTGTATCATATATATAATATATATATATAAATATATATAAATTACCCCTGCATTAAATTACATAACACAGAACACCTTGTGAATGTAACTCACCGTATATTCCGTCACAAGTTTGTCGCAGTCTCGTAGTCACACAAGGACTTCAGGATGGATGCTCGTCTTGTAAGTATTGTGTCATCCTAGGGAAAAAGGGAATCCATAATGATATATTTAGCTTTCAGGCAGCAGTTCGAAAAAGGAATACTTTGTTTGGAATGACCAAAAGGCAAGTACTCAACTATCTCAACCAAATCAGGCACAAAATGGGGCAACCAAACACGCTTTTTTTTTTCATTTTGATCAAGATTAACCATGTGACTTCATCAATTACTTATTAAAAGACTGACGCTTATATAATTCGTATAACAATATGAAAACAACTTAGGACTTTTGCCTACCATATGCATAGATATTTTTGCTCATTTGCTCTTGGTGGCGCTGTCACGTGGTGTTCGCTTGCTTTGTGGTAGAGTATCACTTCCTGTTCCTGCTCAAACACAGTGGTGTTTCTGAGTAGCTTTTCTGCTTAGCAATTTAATTAAAAACTTTTAGATACATTCCTTCTTCATAGTATAATCTTCACGTGTTTCATCTGAAGCACCCTTTCTGTGTACTCACTACCTAATTTATAGCCAAAGTATTCACCCACTGTCTCTGTACTGTTTCGCTAGCTTAGCTTAGTTCGTAGCCGACTCGTTAGCACCATGGCTACTTCACCTGTCCCTCCTGCACTTTCCTGCTCATTGTGTCAAATGTTTAGCTACTCCTCGGCCTCCTTTAGCAGTAATGATACCTGTAACAAATGTAGCATATTTGCAGCTCTGGAGGCCAGGATTACTGAATTGGAGACTCGGCTTCGCACCCTTCATTCACCCGTAGCTAACCAGGCCCCTGTAGCTGGTGCAGCCGAAGATAGCGCAGGCCCCGCTAGCTGTTTCCCAGCAGGCCCCAAGCAGCTGGGGAAAGAGGGCGGCTGGGTGACGGTAAGGAGGAAGCATAGTCTTAAACAGAAGCCCCAGGTACACCACCAACCTGTTCATGTGTCTAAACATTTTTCCCCACTTGGCGACACACCCGCCGGGGGTCAAACTCTGGTAATTGGTGATTCTGTTCTCAGACATGTGAAGCTAGAGACACCGGCAACCATAGTCAATTGTCTTCCAGGGGCCAGAGCAGGCGACATTGAAGGAAATTTAAAACTGCTGGCTAAGGGTAAACGTAAATACAGTAAGATCATAATTCACGTCGGCAGTAATGACACCCGGTTACGCCAATCGGAGGTCACTAAAATCAGTATTGAATCGGTGTGCAACTTTGCCAAAACAATGTCGGACTCTGTAGTTTTCTCTGGTCCCCTCCCCAATCAGATCAGGAGTGACATGTTTAGCCGCATGTTCTCCTTAAATTGCTAGCTGTCTGAGTGGTGTCCCAGAAACGATGTGGGCTTCATAGATAATTGGCAAACCTTCTGGAGGAAACCTGGTCTTGTTAGGAGAGACGGCATCCATCCCACTTTGGATGGAGCAGCTCTCATTTCTAGAAATATGGACGAATTTATTAAACCCCCCAAAATATGATTATCCAGGGTTGGGACCAGGAAGCAGAGTTGCAGTCTTACACGCCTCTTTGCAGCTTCTCTCCTCCTGCTATCCCCCCAAAAACCCATCTCCATAGAGACCGTGTCAGCTCCCAAACGGACAAAAAACAAACTAAAAACCAGCAATAAACAATTTAAACATAAAAAATCAAAAAGAAAGAACAATACAGTATCCACATCTGAACCAAAGAGTAAAACAACGAAATGTGGATTATTAAATATTAGGTCTCTCTCCTCCAAGTCTCTGTTAGTACATGACTTAATAATTGATCAACAAATCGATTTACTCTGCCTTACAGAAACCTGGTTGCAGCCGGATGAGTATGTTAGCTTAAATGAGTCCACACCCCCGAGTCATTCTAACTACCAGAAACCTCGAAGCACAGGCCGAGGGGGCGGTGTGGCAGCAATTTTTCACACCAGCCTATTAATTAACGAAAGACCAAGACAGACTTTTAATTCATTTGAAAGCCTGATGTTTAGCCTTGTCCACCCCAGCTGTAAAACTCAGAAACCAGTCTTACTTGTTATCATCTATCGTCCACCTGGGCCTTACACAGAGTTTCTCTCTGATTTCTCAGACTTTTTATCTGATTTAGTGCTCAGCTCAGATAAAATAATTATTGTGGGTGATTTTAACATCCATGTAGATGCTAAAAATGACAGCCTCAACATCGCATTTAATCTGTTATTAGACTCAATTGGCTTCTCTCAAAATGTAAAAGAACCCACCCACCACTTTAATCACACTCTAGATCTTGTTTTAACATATGGCATAGAAACGGAACATTTAACAGTGTTTCCTGAAAACCCTCTGCTGTCTGATCATTTCCTGATAACATTTACATTTACAATAATTGATTACACAGCAGTGGAGAGTAGACTTTATCAAAGTTGATGTCTTTCTGAAAGCGCTGTAACTAAGTTTAAGAATATAATCCACCCACTGTTATCATCTTCAATGCCCTGTACCAACATAAAGCAGAGCAGCTACCTGAACGCTACTCCAACAGAGGTCGATTATCTTGTTAAAAATTTTACCTCCTCACTACGTACGACTCTGGATACTGTAGCTCCTGTGAAAACTAAGGTCTCAAATCCGAAGTACCTGACTCCGTGGTATAATTCTCAAACACGTAGCCTAAAGCAGATAACTCATAAGCTGGAGAGGAAATGGCGTGTCACAAATTTAGAGAATCATCATTTAGCCTGGAGAAATAGTTTGCTGCTTTATAAGAAAGCCCTCTGCAAAGCCAGAACATCTTACTATTCGTCACTGATTGAAGAAAATAAGAACAACCCCAGGTTTCTCTTCAGCACTGTAGCCAGGCTGACAAAAAGTCAGAGCACTGTTGAGCCAACAATCCCTTCAACGTTAACTAGTAATGACTTCATGAACTTCTTCACAAATAAAATTTTAATCATTAGAGAAAAAATTACCAATAATCATCCCACAGATGTAATATCATCTACAGCTACTTTTAGTACCATCAATGTTAAGTTAGACTCTTTTTCTCCAATTGATCTTTCTGAGTTAACTTCAATAATTACTTCCTCCAAACCATCAACGTGTCTTTTAGACCCCATTCCTACAAAACTGCTAAAAGAAGTCCTGCCATTAATTAATTCTTCGATCTTAAATATGATCAACCTATCTCTAAGCTTGTTCTCCATGGATTGTACGTTGGCCAGTAGGATACTGGGCAGTGGTGCGCGATGCGCCTGCTGTCTCAGTCTGTTCCTAATGCCAGCGCGTTTCCCCCGGCGCTTCTTTGTTCTACGCCTCGGATGAGCGGCCCGTCCTTTGTTGTTCTCCGCGCCGCGTAGAATCTCTGGCGACCAGGATGGGTCAGGTTGTCAAGTGTCCAAGATTAGATGTGCAACCTTGTCACCGATGTTTACAAGTGATTCGCCGTCGTATACTATAAGACTAGACGATTTTGGAATGTAAACCAGTGCAAAAAATAAGTAAAAAACAAGAAAAAACAAGAAAAAAAGACCTAAGAGCTAGAGTCTACTTCCAACGTGACATGAGGGACTGCAACATTCTGTGCTTCATGGAGACATGGCTGACCCCCACCGTGCCGGACCAGGCCGTAACTCCATCGGATTCATTCTTTGTGCTCCGCGCGGACAGAACGGCAGAGTCGAACAAAACCAAAGGTGGAGGAGTGTGCTTCATGGTAAACAGAAAGTGGTGTGATGCCAGGAGCATTTCTACTCTTTCCAGCAGCTGGTCTCCACATCTGGAATTCCTGAGCATTAAGTTTCTATCTGCCCCGTGAGTTCACCTCGGTCATCGCCACGGCGGTCTACATCCCACCCCAAGCGGACACAGGTATGGCTTTGTCTGAACTACATGATGTGCTGAGTTCGCTTCAAAACAAGGATCCGGGCGCAGCCCTCATTGTAACAGGAGACTTTAATAAAGCGAACCTCAGACAAGTCATGCCAAACTTTTACCAGCATGTCTCGTGTGGAGGGGGCTCGAATTTTGGATCACTGCTACACGCCATACAAGCAGAGCTACAAAGCTGTCTCACACCCGACTTTTGGGAAGTCTGACCACAACGCCATCTTCCTCATTCCCCAATATAAACAAAACATACGGAGGGAAGAAGTAACCACGAGGGAGGTGAAACGGTGGTCTGCCCAATCAGAAGCTACGCTACGGGACGCACTCGACGACGTCGACTGGGACATGTTCAGAGCATGCGCAGTCGACATCAACGAGTTTACGGAAGTAGCAGTATGCTTCGTCAATATGCTAGCGGAGGAGATTATCCCCACTGCGAGAGTCACCACATTCCCAAACCAGAAACCGTGGATGGACAGATCGATCCGCGCTGCAGTAAACGCCAGGACCGCCACCTACAACGCGGGTCTCGCCACTGGCGATATGAGCACCTACAAAGCGGCCTCAAACGGCGTGCGGCGCACGGTGAGAGATGCCAAACACCGGTACCGGGAGCGTGTGGAGTCCCGCTTCCACCAGGGCGACACACGGAGTATGTGGCACGGACTGCGCACCATTACGGACTACAAACCCAGGGACACTGCGCCGATCACCGCCGACTCTGCATTCATCAATGAGCTGAACCAGTTCTACGCCCGTTTCGAGGTTAGCCAGGCGGCTAATGCCATCTACCGCCTGACTACCGAGGACAGTGACGTCATCACCGAGAGACCGGTGACCAGATTCGTGGAGCATGACGTCCGAGCGGCATTGAGGAGAGTGAACAAAAGGAAAGCGGTGGGGCCAGACGGCATCACGGGCCGTCTGCTGCGCTGCTGTGCTGACCAGCTAGCAGGTGTGTTCACTTACATCTTCAACGAGTCCCTGGCGAAGTCTGTGGTCCCCACATGCTTCAAAAGATCCACCATCATCCCTGTGCCCAAGAACAGCAAACCGTCATCCCTGAACGATTACCGGCCAGTTGCGCTGACCTCGGTAGTAATGAAGGTGTTTGAGAGGCTGCTGAAGAACATCATCTCTTCCTCCATCCCAGACACCACAGATCCGCTCCAGTTCGCCTACCGACCCAACAGATCCACTGAGGACGCCATCGCCCACGTCCTGCACACCACCCTCAGCCACGTGGACAAGAAACAGGGTAACTATGTGAGAATGCTGTTTGTTGATTACAGTTCAGCGTTTAACACAATAGTGCCCAGCAGACTGTTCACAAAGCTGAGGGATCTGGGACTCAACAGCCGTCTGTGTGCGTGGGTGTTGGACTTCCTCACTGGCAGAACTCAGGTGGTGAGGGTGGGTAGGTGTGTCTCCGACAGCATCACCATCAACACAGGAGCACCACAGGGGTGTGTCCTCTCGCCACTGCTCTACTCCCTCTACACTTCAGACTGTGTGGCCACCCACGGCTCCAACACCATTGTGAAGTTTGCTGACGACACAGTGGTGTTGGGTGCCATCTCCAACAGCGATGAGGCGGCCTACATGGACGAAGTGAAGAATCTGGCATCATGGTGCCAGGACAACCACCTCCAGCTGAACGTCGGCAAGACCAAGGAGCTGGTGGTGGACTTCAGAAGGAGTCAGCACAGAGACTACAAGCCCATTATCATTAATGGAGCTCCAGTGGAGAGGGTGCAGTCCTTTAAGTATCTTGGCGTCCACATCTCCTCAGACCTGACATGGGCTGCCCACATTCAGGTCCAGACCAAAAAGGCTAGGCAGCGCCTGTATCACCTACGACAACTGAGGAAGTTCAGGGTCTCTCCAAAGATCCTCAGGATCTTCTATACAGGCGCTGTGGAGAGCATCCTCACACAGAACATGACATCGTGGTTTGGGAACAGCTGTGTGAAGGACCAAAAAGCTCTCCAGAGAGTGATCCGTACAGCAGAACGCTGCTGCAGGATTGCTCTCCCGCCGCTTCAGGACACCTACACCAGGAGATGCCGGACTAGAGCAACGCAGATACTGAAGGACCCGTCCCATCCTGGCAACAAACTGTTCCAACTTCTACAATCTGGTAGAAGGTTCCGCATCATCCGGGCAAGGACAGAGAGACTCAAGAGGAGCTTCTATCCTCAAGCCATCCGGGCCCTAAACCAACCCCCCCCCCCCCGTCCACCACACACACACACACACACCCGCCCTCTCACATCATCTATAATTGACTGAGACTCTCCTCCAGACGCTCAATTCCTTTAACTTTAAATATGTTTATATTGTCCATTCTGTAAAATAGTCAGATGTCTATTCATATTAATGTACAGAATTCACCTGCTTGCTGCTTCTACTGCACATTCACCCAATGTATATACTACATATATATATATATATATATTTATAATGTTATTCCTCTACCCCCCCTCCCCCTTTTTTTTTTTTGCACATGTCAAGGAGCGTGTCAGGATACATTTCACTGTGTGTTATACTTGTATAACTATGCATGTGACAAATAAAGAACCTTGAACCTTGAAACTAATAATCGGCTATGTACCACAGGCCTTCAAGCTGGCTGTAGTTAAACCTTTACTCAAAAAGCCATCTCTAGACCCAGCTGTCTTAGCTAATTATAGGCCAATCTCCAACCTTCCTTTCATATCAAAAATCCTTGAAAGAGTAGTTGTCAAACAGCTAACAGATCATCTGCAGAGGAATGGCTTATTTGAAGAGTTTCAGTCAGGTTTCAGAGCTCATCACAGCACAGAAACAGCTTTAGTGAAGCTTACAAATGATCTTCTTATGGCCTCTGACAGTGGACTCATCTCTGTGCTTGTCCTGCTAGACCTTAGTGCAGCGTTCGATACTGTTGACCATAATATCCTATTAGCACGATTAGAACATGCTGTGGGTATTACAGGTACTGTGCTGCAGTGGTTTAAATCATATCTATCTAATAGACTCCAATTTGTACATGTAAATGGAGAGTCCTCTTCACCCACTAAGGTCAATTATGGAGTTCCACAGGGTTCAGTGCTAGGACCAATTCTATTTACATTATACATGCTTCCCTTAGGCAGCATCATTAGAAGACATAGCATAAATTTTCACTGCTATGCAGATGACACGCAGCTCTATCTATCCATGAAGCCAGGTAACACACACCAATTAGTTAAACTGCAGGAATGTCTTAAAGACATAAAGACCTGGATGGCCGCTAACTTTCTGCTTCTTAATTCAGATCAAACTGAGGTTATTGTACTTGGCCCTGAAAATCTTAGAAATATGGTATCTAACCAGATTCTTACTCTGGATGGCATTACCTTGGCCTCCAGTAATGCTGTGAGGAACCTTGGAGTCATTTTTGACCAGGACATGTCCTTCAACGCACATATTAAACAAATATGTAAGACTGCTTTCTTCCATTTGCGCAACATCTCTAAAATTAGAAATATCCTGTCTCAGAGTGACGCTGAAAAACTAGTTCATGCATTTATTACTTCCAGGCTGGACTACTGTAATTCACTATTATCAGGATGTCCTAAAAACTCGCTGAAAAGTCTTCAGCTAATCCAAAATTTTGCAGCAAGAGTACTGACAGGGACTAGAAAGAGAGAGCATATTTCTCCTGTTTTGGCTTCCCTTCATTGGCTTCCTGTTAAATCCAGAATTGAATTCAAAATCCTGCTCCTCACAAATTTTGAAGCCAATATGTTAACCTTATCCCACCAAAGCTGTGGAGGCCCAGCTTTTCGGATCCAATTACAAACAAATCACTCAAAAAGAGGAGAATACATAAAATAGTGTTTATTAAACAGTTTCATATGTACAGCAAAAACAGTACTATACAGCAAGATGACATAGCAAAAGCAAACAAGCAAAGCGGCGCGAACCCAGGGGTGTAGAGCCCTGAAAGCACAAACAGCAGAGACACACAAAATGACAGAAAGGGGTGGGGGAGCAACAACCCGGGGCATATCCAACCCTCCTCTTTAGTCAGTCTGTGACCCCTCCTCTTGCTGTTGTGTATTTTTTCATTCCTTGTTTTTTATTTTATCCATTTTAAATTTAAACTGATAAGTATTTTCTCAACTCTACAAATGTCAATATTATCTCTGTTATCAATGTAATATGTTTCTCAATGCTTTTCCCCAATCAGTTGTCAATCTGCACTTTGTTCTTTTTCAATCACCGACACTTGTGTTACATAACTTTCTAGCATTACTTCCTGAACGCTGTTCCCATCTTCCATCATTTTTGATTCGGTTCCTTGGACAGTTTTATGGTCAGAATGAGTCCAAAAGGGCACAAAACTACAGATATCAAACAGACTGCAGAGTAAACACAATTAATCCTCCTGACAACCTATCGTATTTTGCTGACAGAAGTGGGCTACTGTATCTGTTAAGGAAGGGGTTTTCACCACTTTTCGGCAGCGGAGATGGGCAGAGAGATTACGATCTGCATGCAGACACAGTGCTCATGTATCCCCCCTTTCATAACTCGTTTTACAGCAAGAGTTATTTTAACCTTTTATACACTGTATGTGACACTGAACTTGAAACCACTAATGTATCCCTAGAAAATGTTTTCATGGGCAACAATGTAAATGTCTTTCATGTAGCCAGCTTAACTCATATTAAGTCTGAGATAATGAACTCTGGTTTTGAAAAGTCTAAGACTGTTGACTCAGACTCTGAAAACTCAAAAACTGCTGGATTTGGATCATTAAGACTGTTCACTTCATGGACACTTGTTTAAAAGCTCTGGGCACTAAGGACTGTTTTTCACCTGCCTTCTCAGAGAGTGGAATTATGCCTCAAGAGACTCTTTTTTCTTAATCTTCAGCTCAGCTTCCATCTCAGCCAGCTCAGCCACCTGTTCAGGCTTTGACTCTACCACTTACTCCATGTCCACTCAGCCGTTATCGAAGCCTGCAGCTCAATCATTAGTGCAGCCTGCATCTCAGCCTTCAGTGCAGCCTGAGGTCTCTGCATCTCCTGGCTCAGCTGGGGGTTCAGGAGGACCCAGCCAGCAACTACTTGCATCAGTTGTGAAATGAGCTGAGTTCATCCAGCCTCCTCATGTTTCCAGTGGAGGTTCTGGAGATATGCCGTCGTTTCCTGCTGGAGGGTTTGAGGACCTGCTTCAGCCATCTTCACTTCCTGCTAGAGGGTCTGAAGGATCACTTCAGCCGTCTTCTGTCCTTGTTGGATGGTCCAAGGACTTGCTCCAGCAGTCAGCTGGTCCGGCCTTGTCTGATCCTGCATGGCCACGTCTAGCGTGCCTGCCAAACCACGTCCAGGCCTGTACTGAGGGTCTTCACACACACCAATGTCACTGCTGGCCGCCAGTCCAGTGAGTTTTCTCACTCAAGCCTACACCGGCTCCGGTTCTGTTGTCGGTCTTGGGGTTGACCTCCTGAACCAAGGAATATTGGATGCCTGGTTGGCCAAACTCCAGGTCAACCCCTCAAACACTCAGATTATGGACTTTTGTGCTGCCGAACTCCAGGTCGACCTCCAGAACTGCTTTCCTATAAACTTTGTGCCTTGGACCTGAACCCAAATGCAGACATGGATGCCTTAAACAGAAAACTAATTAAATAATTAAACAGAAAACAAACCTTTATTTTGGCTGATGAAACACTAGAAAAACAAAAGCATGGCAAAACCAAGAGAAGTCAACTAAACCTAAACTGGGTGAAACTAGATATAATAACACAATGAACAAAACCTGAAAAATGGGTAGGTGGCAGACGAAACACTGGGAATGACAAACAGGCATGATATGCAGAATGACACACAGATGCTCCGGAGAAGAACAGAGATAACCGCAACAGCTGAACATAAACATGACAAGACAGGAAGGAAGCAAAACGGAATCCAAGACATGGACCTTCAAAGTAAAACAGGAAACACAGAACACAGGGAACATTGCGTACAATGACCAAAACCTAAGAACTAGAAATGCAAAACAGAAACAAAATCAAACCAAAAATAAAAACAAAGCACAATAACACTGCAAAAACCAAAACACTGGGTCACCGACCCAGGACCGTGACAGCCCACAGTTTAGGTCATAGTTATAATCATAGTTATAGTCAATGTCATAGTCTGGTCTTAGTTGTTACTTTTTGGTTTTGTAACTCATGTATAAGCCCAAATACATAAACATTGTGCCTTGAACCTTCAAAGTTATGCTGTTTTGACTCTTTTTGCTCACGTTTTCGACTGGGGTTCCTTGGTGGGTTCGTTTTTTTTGTGTGTGTTGTTTTTTGCTTGGTTTCAGGCAAGACCAGGCCTGCTCAGCACTGCATCTATGATGGAGAATATCCTGGTAGATAGTTGTGGTAATAGTAATAATTTAGTTATCTTCACATTCGGGGGTGATCGTGGCTCAAGAGTTGGGAGTTCGCCTTGTAATCGGAAGGTTACCAGTTCGACCCCCGGCTTGGACAGTCTCGGTTGTTGTGTTCTTGGGCAACACAAAAGAAAGCGCTATACAAATACAGGCCATTTACCATTCAATTTTCACATTACAACTGGCAAATTCTTACTTTAGTGAACTCAAAAAGTATAAATTATGCTAAGACCCTGATCTAATACATTTATCTCACTAAAGCCCATGAACACGACAGTCACTGCAGATGGATAGATAGATACTTTATTGATCCCACAAAGGAAATGTTTGTGTTACAGCAGCATGATAAAAACAGTTCAGTCTACAATAAACAGTTAATAAAAAAACAAATGTAAAACTGAAGTTGGTAAGAACAATAAGGGTCAGACTGATGTAAGAGAGAAGTGCATTAATAAATAATATGTACAGTATAAATACAGTTGCATGAAGGGGAAATACAAAGAGTGTTTGGGCTATTGTGGCTGACAGGTGAGTTCACCTGCGACAGAATGAAGAGTGTTAGGAAAATACATTTTCTAGCGCTTATTTGCTGTGTATTTTGTTTTATGCATTTACAGGCCAGTATATTAAAGGCCACCTTTGAGTTATAAACTGTGTCATAGGTCATTAGATTGTTTAGCAAGACTGAAAACAGAACAGGAAGCTTTGTGCAGAGTTGGAGAGAACATCGCCTATTTTTATGCTGCTTAACAGGAAACAGTGGGGTGAGAAGCAGTTAAGATAGATTTCTAAGTACTTGTAGAAGATCACCTAAAAAGGAATCGTATTTAGTTGTCACTAACTTTAACTGATGCATGTTATGTTATCTGTTTATGCATGAAGCGGCATGAACCCTGACATATAAAACTGTGTATCAAAGTACTTCCTCTTTGAGATCTACCAGACTGCGCTTTGGGTGTTGTCGTGTGGATCTCCCTCATATATGTGCTTAATAAATAACTGATATTGACTGGATCTGCTCTGAGCATTGGTTGTTTGCTCTCAGCCCAACATCAAACAATTCGGGACAAGAGTCGTCATCCAGATATGTAGAGATCAGTAGGAAGGACTTTCTGAAGCGCTTTTTACCGTGTATTTTCATGTATTATTGAAAGAACATGAAATAAGTGTACCTTACTTTGTTTTGCAAGTCATTTCACAATATTAAATCACATCACATACAGATCCAACGGTCTAAAGAGCTTGGAAAGAAAAGCGTCTGGACTTCTTTAAGTTGCTTGAAGACGTTTCACCTCTCATCTGAGAAGCTTCTTCAGTTCTAAGGATTAAATTGTGGAGAGTCCCAGATTTAAGCTCTGTGGGAGTAACCCACTGAGATGGACAATACACCCCCTAATGATCCTCTACCTAATCACATGAGCCAAGGTGTAAAAATGGGTGTAGGTTGCAATCAGCCAAGGTTTCGGGTGAGCTCATTGTGAAACCTGGCCCCACCCTAACGTGATTTCCTGAGGTCAGATGGCCCAGGATGTGAGTGGGCGTCTGGAAAGGATCTCAAAACTGTATTATAGATAGCAGATAGTTTGACTGCAACCAGTCAAAATAGAGACAGTTCAGGCAAAAGAACATATTGAGTCATCTTTTTAGCAGCTACACCAGGTTATAAATTATAAATTTATATGATAACACTCTGTCTTCATTCACCCCTCCATTCACAGATAAAATTGCAAGCCAATAATTGTAAGAGGCACAGATATGTACCTTATACCACATTAATCTCCACAGTAAGAAGCTTAAGTTACTGCACTGATTCAAATTAAAGGCTGGTCTTACAAACCTATTGCTTTAGCTGAGTTATCAGCTAAAGCGATAGTTTGAAGGAACAGTCTTTACTTTTTTTTTTTCCAACTGTGTTTCTTTAAAACAGAAGGCAGGTAAACTAACTACTGTGATCAGTCTGTCTCTATACAGCCCTTTGTTCTTTAACTGGAGATTCCAATGCATCACTGATCTGCTGTATTACACAGAACTTCCTGCTACAACACCTCAGGTATGCCTTGCTCTGACGTACCTGCCTGGCATGCATTACTGCAGGATTCCCGTCAGTGGGAAAGTCTTGGTCACGTGAAAGGTGGAAACTTCTGAGGTCAAAGTATTCAATTGAACTCACATTCCTAAGTGACACAAGGTGTTATGGAGTAACTCTCTCACCAAGTCTTGAAAAATATAACCTTAAAAAGAGAATAAAAAAATAAAATAAAGAATAAAATTAAATTCAGATCTTAACAACCAACAACATAAAATCTATCTTAACTGATACATTCATGTTTTTTAAAATGGACTTCTCATGGGCCAAGATCAGCACATTCCTCGTTCTCCTCATTCTTTTATGTAACAAAAGTGAAAGAACTTTACTAAAATTGCTGTGATTACATCAGTATCTGAAATGAGGAACCTGTTAAGCGCAGAGTTGAAAGCTGGGGCGGTGCTTTGTGTTGGGTCTGACAGACACAGGTCCTCCAGTGCAGCAGACAGGCTCACAGAGAGAGAAACTTCTCTACAAGACTGAAACTGTTAGGAGAACACTGGACTCTCCCACTGACTGTACAAATATAGATGTATTTATTAGTTGTTAATGATCTCACGAGTCAGTGTGATTTTGACGACATAGATTTGCAGTTTCATTTTGCTCTGCCCTGCCTACTAAGAAACCTGACACCCACAAACTTGCATACTAAAAGCGATTAAATGTTTAGCCGGGGGGTGGGGTGCTTTGCTGAGTGCTGGCACAAACAGAGAGCAAACAGAAAGAGAAAGAGCGAAAGAGAGGTGGGGATTGGAACTTGAAGGCTATTGCTGCTTATACTATTTTATTTCTTAAAGAGATGCTTTCAAGACCTCAACAACAAAATCGAGCAGGTGAGACTCAAAGTGGTGCCGGTTGTGTTAAAATGGGTTCTAGGTGTTAACGTAGTGAGCTAAAGTGGAAAAGTCAGAAACAGTGTCATAGAGGTATATATGAGGGTTAAAACATTTATTATCAGCATGATAATTATTTACATTTTCTACAACACGTTTTATCAGGAAGTAGTTGCGTTATTGTACCTAGGGCATAATCAGTCTAGTCCTAAAATATATTGACAAAACTGTGATGTAATATTTGTTGCAATTTTTTACCAACTTCTTTGCCAGCTACTCTTAAAAAGAAAACATTTCATACACAATGGCAATTTAAAAAAAAGAAAAAAAAACCCGACAATAAATAAAAAAATATTTAAAAGTCACTCAACATTTTCAAATATTACTCTTAAACACCAGTCATAATATATTTATAGTATTTACAGAAAGACCAACTTCAAGTCTGCTATTGTCCTGGGACTCCGCAAATCATATCTGCACCATTAGCTGCTAGCTTCTTAAACTCGAGAGGTTCAGACCACTTATTGTTCTCAAGGTCATGTTGATTCATGTTGTATTTCTTTTCTGCATTTCTCCTTGTAGATTGGAGAACAAACAAACAAAGATGGAGCAAATATGGGTTGGGATGCTGTTAGTCTGCACAGTCTTTGGTGCCGCCGATTACAAAAGGATAACTGGGAAGACTGTGATTGGGATTGATCTGGGGACCACATACTCATGGTAAGTCACTTCAGACTCTTTAAATAATGGCATGATGTCTCTGTGGAAAAATAATATGGGATTCAGACTGAATTCAAACTGTTATCTTGCAGTGTTGGAGTGTTCAAGAATGGGCGTGTGGAGATTATTCCCAATGACCAGGGAAACCGAATCACCCCCTCCTACGTGGCCTTCACAAGTGAAGGTGAGCGTCTGATTGGTGATGCTGCCAAGAATCAGCTGACCTCTAACCCTGAAAACACAATTTTTGATGCAAAGAGGCTGATTGGTCGTACATGGGGTGACTGGTCTGTGCAGGAGGACATCAAGTACCTGCCCTTCAAGGCGAGCTTTCAAGCTGAAAATAAAACTTGTTGGTTCTTTGGGTCATGTTTGAGCGAAATTCTTGTTAAATTAATATTGATGTATATTACTGTGAAGGTTACTGAGAAGAAGAGGAAGCCCCATATCCAGGTTGACATTGGTGGTGGCCAGGTTAAGACCTTTGCTCCTGAGGAGGTTTGTGCTATGGTGCTGACTAAGATGAAGGAGACTGCTGAGGCTTACCTTGGCGAGAAGGTACAAAAATGTCAGAGATTCTAAATAAGTGAACATGCAAATCTTAATTAACCCCTTTATGGGCAAATTAAGAGCGATAAGAGCGGGCACGCTCCATTTAGCTTAACTATTTTTAAATCCCGGTAGCACTGCAACTAGATAAGCCAGCGCAATGGTTTTTTTTTTTTTTTATATATATAAGATAAGAGAGAGATAAGATAAAACTTTATTAATCCCTCGGGTGGGTTCCTCATGTGAAACCGGAGGACTTGTACTTACATCTTATGCATTCAACTTGTCCTCGGTCTCCTTCCAAATATGGCTTTGCAAATATTGCAAGCACTTGCAGCAATAAAACCTTATATTTCAGAAACACGTTTTGCTGATCCGATCAGCTGTTCATAGCACTTCCCATTTTGGAATAGACGTCAGTGCCAATTATCGCATGTCCGCCATCCCCTGCCCAAAATCAGAAGTGATGTCATATTTTGTAATGTAGTTTTTCCCTTTAAGACCGTTATAGGCCTATACTGGTGATTTTAAAAGTTATGTTTGACTTTATGCTTTTCTGTATAGTTTCTGGGATGCTTAGACCTCAAATTGCACTGTTGGAAATAGTTTTTTTTGATGAACATGCTGTTTGTTTTGCAAATTTGAAATGTAAAATTTAATTCAGATTTTCCCCACAGTATTTAAAAGTTGGTGTATCTCAAAAATAAAACTATGAAGACACTCAAAATAAATTTCCTGTGGTTAGAAACTACTTTGTGCAACTTTATTGTATTTACAGTTTTGAGGGATAAGGCTCTTAAATTTCTCTCACTAGAAATATATGTAAAAAAAATCAATAATTTAAATTTCTTTGTAGTTCATTGCAATTTTTTGCAATTTTTTTAGTTACTATGGACTTAATGCATTTGTGTCATTAAATTTGCTATATAACGGTTGTATTGATGTATAGCAACTTGAAATTCTCCCAAGAATGGCATTACAGCATATAAAAATATGAAGATAAGCTGTGGCGGACTTGGTTCTATGGTAGGTCTTAAAGGGTTAAAGAGTTAAATGGTCTATCATGAAATCTGACTTTATCGTTTTTCCTTAGGTCACACATGCCGTGGTCACTGTCCCCACATATTTCAATGATGCCCAGCGCCTGGCCACTAAGGATGCTGCTACCATTGCTGGTCTGAATGTTGTGCGAATCATCAATGAGGCGTAAGCATCCAGTCAAAAATGAATTTGGTCATCTGCAATTTGAAACTGCAAAACAATGTCCCTGCCCTCCAATTGAAAAATAAATTCTCACTGTATTCTTTAGAACTGCTGCTGGTATTGCTTATGGCCTGGACAAGAAGGATGGACTGAAGAACATTCTTGTCTTCGATCTGGGCGGTGGCAGCTTTGATGTTTCTATTCTGACCATTGACAACGGTGCATTCCAAGTGGTAGCCACCAATGGTGACACTCATCTGGGAGGTGAGGACTTTGACCAGCGTATCATGGAGCACTTCATCGAGCTGTACAAGAAGAAGACTGGCAAAGATGTGCGCAAAGACAACCGTGCTGTGCAGAAGCTGCGTCGAGAGGTCGAGAAGGCCAAGAGGGCGCTATCTGCCCAGCACCAAACCCACATTGAGATCGAGTCCTTCTTTAAAGGACAAGACTTCTCTGAGACCCTGACTCGTGCCAAGTTTGAGGAGCTGAACATGGTAAGATATTAATTTGGTTAATTAATTCAAACCCTTTTGGAAAAGCGGTTGAACAAGCTTTTTAACTTGTGTGTTCTTTAAAACCCAGGACCTGTTCCAGTCCACCCTGAAGCCTGTACAGAAAGTGCTGGAAGATGCTGAATTGAAGAAGTCTGACATTCATGAGATTGTCCTGGTTGGAGGCTCCACTCGTATCCCCAAAATCCAGCAGCTGGTGAAGGAGTTCTTCAATGGCAAAGAGCCATGTAGAGGCATTAACCCTGATGAGGCTGTTGCATACGGAACTGCTGTGCAGGCTGGTGTGCTTTCTGGAGAGGAGGACACTGGTGAGTCATGACTCTTACAAATATTTTATTAAATAGGGTTGAGCTTTCAAATGTGATCAAATGTTTAGTATACCTTTTCCTTCACTTGCAGGTAATGTGCTTCTTATGGATGTGTGCCCCATGACCCTTGGTGTTGAGACTGTTGGAGGAGTAATGACCAAGCTGATCCCCAGGAACACAGTGGTGCCCATCAAAGAAGCCCAGATGTTTACTACACCCTCTGATAATCAGACAACTGTCGCCATCAAAGTCTATGAAGGTAAGAGCTTGGATGTTGTTTTTTAAAGTTGCCAACTAGTGTTTTTATAAAAAATAATCCAATGACAAGAAATGTGTGACACTGGAATTTAACGTTCCACAAGTCTAATTGTGACTGTTTTTCTTTTTCTTTTTTTTAGGTGAGCATCCTTTGACCAAAGACAACCATTTCCTGGCTACCTTTGACCTGACTGGTATCCCTCCTGCTCCTCTTGGTGTACCGCAGATTGAAGTCACCTTTGAGATTAATGTCAATGGCATTTTATGTGTCACTGCTGAGGACAAGGCCACAGGCAACAAGAACGAGATCATAACTGACCAGAACTGGCTAACACCTGAGGACATCAAACACATGGTGAATGACGCCGAGCACTTTGCTGAAGAAGACAGGAAGCTGAAGGAGAGGATCAATGCTCACAATGAGCTGGAGGGCTACGCATACTCCCTGAAGAACCAGATTGAATCCATTGAGAAGGCAGTGGAGGAGAAGATTGAGTGGTTGGACTCCCACCAAGATGCTGACCTGGATGACTTCCAGACCAAGAAGAAGGAGCTTGAGGAAGTGGTTCAGTCCATTATCAGTAAGATCTGTGGTAGTGCAGGTGGTCCACCAGCAGAGGGCAGTAAGCAAAATGAGAAAGATGAGTTGTAGGCAGGTTTGAAGTCTTATCACTCCTTGGCCCTCTGGCATGTTGGTGTACATATTGGACTGATGGGATTGAAATTGTGACAGAAGTGGTTGGGAAGGGGCTAACAATAACAAGTGACCATACTGAATGTAGCTGACAATAAAATGTTTGTGTGGGTTGCTATGACAACACCAGAAGCGTGTCTGAGATAGTTGTATTGTTTTCTATTTGTTTTCCTGTATTTGGGTCTCATGTTTGTGTACACTTACAGTAGAAAGAGATAATCTATGAGTCCAGTGATACATTTTTATAAAAAATGTTTCTGTTAAAAATGATTCTGAAGTAGTCACTTCCTGTGAGTCGCAGGAACTGGAAGTTGTGCGCCGGAGAGACAAGACAACGATAACACGGAACATGGAATCTACAACTTCTCTACTGCTGGTTTTACAAGGCATACACAGTAAAAACATGCTGGTTAATTTGTTAAGCACTTGTGCACTTTGTGAAAAGCAATAACTGGTTGAGATGGATGTCATATGTGCTATTAATATTATTTTACTTGTTTCTAGTTTTCACGGTGCTTCATGATTGTGAGAGGAATAAAAAAGAATTGTGGACATCAGTACGAAGCGTGGATTCTTTTGACCAGAGTTGATACACTGAATTTCCTGTAAGACTTTAAAATAAGTTTCAGTGTGTGGCTGTAACTCAGGTGATAGACCAGGTTGGTAGGTATCTTGCCCAAGATACTCATAGTCATTGGTAGGTATCCTGCCCAAGATACTCATGTTGCTAATGATTTATCTATGTGTGAAGGATAGATAATGATAAGATCAAGGGCGTAGATTTGGCATGGACAGAAAGGACATGTCCCCACCAATATCCAGCGATTATTGAATTGTCCCCACCTATAATTTGACCTCTTCGAGTAAAGAAAAACAAACCCGATAGAAAGAAAAAAAAATGATCTGTCAACGTCTCATTCACCCAGCGGTGCAGAAAGAGTTAAATTACGTTCTCTACTGGAGTCCTACCTCATGTGACAAATATGGCCAATGTGATTGGCTGTGCCTTTCAGAGAGCGCTGTTTAGTTTTAGCAGCGGCAAGCCTGCACTGCGAGGACCTGCAAGGAGGAGAGGAGGATGGCGACCGTGGCTCAGGGGGTTGGGAAGGGCACCTGTTACCGGAAGGTCGCCGGTTCGATCCCCGGCCTCTCTGTCCTGGTCGTTGTGTCCTTGGGCAAGACACTTTACCCTACCGCCTACTGGTGTTGGCCAGAGGGGCCGATGGTGCGATATGGCAGCCTCGCTTCTGTCAGTCTGCCCCAGGGCAGCTGTGGCTACAACCGTAGCTTGCCTCCACCAGTGTGTGAATGTGAGCGTGAATGAATAATGTCATTGTAAAGCGCTTTGGGTGCCTTGAAAAGCGCTATATAAATCCAATGCATTATTATTATGGCAGCAAAAAGGAAGAACCTGGATATAAAAGAAAATATTTTTCTAAGAAACCTGTAAGCCACTTAAAGTCAAGTTGACTCAGAAAATGTGCCTGTTATAATACAATACATGGCCATACATGCCAACACTCCCGATTTTTCTGGGAGAATCCTGAATTTCAATGCCCCTCCTGAAAATCTCCCGGAGCCACCATTCTCCCCAATTTCTCCTGATTTTCCACCCAGACAACAAAATTGAAAAACCATATCCCAGATTGGCCCAGCCAATTCCAGTTTCCAACAATGGCTACTACTACTGCAGCTACTTTGTTTTAATATTACTCTTTCTGGGTCGCAAAATAAGCTTTTAACATATTTTCAGGCGAGAATGTAGTTGTGTAAACTTCAAATAACTTAAACATGTTATTGTTTGGCCTTTTTCAGTGTTTTATTTGTTCGTGAGTAAATCGGTTTGGCTGAGATTAAAATTATTAGATTAGATTAGATTAAATAAAACTTTATTAATCCCTCGGGAGGGTTCCTCCGGGGTTTTCACACAGCTGAATAAATGCCAAACAGAAAACTGATTAAACAGAAGTGTGAGATGGTCGAGAATCTACGCCAGCGTCCGGTTATATTTTAGACAGCAAGGAGCAGAGGGCAGAGGTGACGTAATTATGAAGGCTAGACCATCCAATTTCACAGTCGCTCATTTCCGGTCTACCTGGCTTTCAGAGGACCCGGCCCACTTAAACCACCAAGGCCGGGTCCTCAGGTGGACGCAGCCTCTGAATTTGGACACCCCGGCCGGACAATAATGACGGTGACATTTAACTTCTTTTATCCGATAAGTAAACACTGTGAAAACCCTTTTGAATGTCTCCCTAATTCTGAGGTCTCAAGGTTGGCAAGTATGTGCTAGGCTTTGGCCCACATCAGTCTAAAATTGTATGTAACCATGAATAACGTGATGCCATGTCCACCAGGAGAGATTGGACAGTATAGATGTAAAACAAATATGCCAGCAGTTTATCTCAGTTAATGAGAGGAGAAGGCATGTGTTTGGCTCCTTTATATAGTGGACATTGAGTTGTTGTGTGGGACACCAGTAGTCCATGTCTGTTGCTGAACCAGTATTTCATGTTTAGAATAAAAAATCCCAGCTCACTGATTTGATAGGGGCAATAGTGTGCCTATTGCGATCGTGGCTCAAGAGTTGGGCGTTTGTCTTTAATCGGAAGGTTGCCGGTTCGAGCCCCGGCTTGGACAGTTTCGGTCGTGTTCGTGGGCAAGATACTTTACCCGTTGCCTACTGGTGGTGGTCAGAGGGCCCGGTGGTGCCAGTGCCCTGCAGCCTCACCTCTGTCAGTGCGCCCCAGGGTGGCTGTGGCTACAATGTAGTTTGCCATTACCAATGTGTGGATGACTGGATGTGTAAAGCACTTTGGGGTCCTTAGGAACTAGTAAAGCGCTATACAAATACAGGCCATTTAAAATGTTGCATAATTTTGCTGAGAGACCTTTTACTTTGTGGTAATCTTAGATGAGTAGTTTGGACAAAAACCACCAGGTAATTCAGTGTTCCCTTAGTGCAAATGTATGAGAGATGTTGGTGTACTATAACTGAAATAATGTTGTTAAGTCCTTAAGGTCATATTCTTTTATTGTCATGACTGTATGTGAAGCTTTTTTTTATTTTTGTATGATACCTGATTTATATGGAATATGGCTGAAGTAAACTAAAGTCTAAAATCAGTCATCTGTTTAATAGTAATTAATAGTGTCTGTGAAAGTTCTCAGTCATCCAGGTCATTGTAGACTAAGCTGCTTGGAAAGAAAAGCGTCTGGACTTCTTGAGTTGCTTGAAGACGTTTCACCTCTCATCCGAGAAGCTTCTTCAGTTCTAAGGGTCAATTGGTGGGGAGTCCCAGATATAAACCTAGTGGGAGTTTCCCCCCAAAGGAGGACAAAGGACCCCCTGATGATCCTCTACCTAATCACATGAGCCAAGGTGTGAAAGAGGGTGGGGGTCCTAATCAGCCAGGGTTCCGGGTGAGCTCATTGTGAAACCTGGCCCCACCCTATCATGTGATTTCCTGAGGTCAGATGGCCCAGGATGTGAGTGGGCGTTAAGGCGTCTGGGAAGGGATCTCAAAACTGGATTATAGATGGCAGACAGTTGGTGTCATACTCTAAGTGTATTATTTGTCAAAACTGAGGGTTTTAAGTCTAATAACAAGAGCTGAGACGGGTGTTTGTCCTCTGAATTAATATTGTGAGCTGCATCCACAGAAGAGAGGCCTGAGAGATGAAGACTCTGATTCCCGTTCAACATTAAAATTCTACAGGAACCACAAGCACACCTAATATTCCAAAATTAAAATCTGGATTTCAAAGCGAGTCAGTGAAGACAAGCAAATATGGGTGAAATATGCTGTCTCTTTATAGTCCCTGTCATGACTCTCTCAGCAGCACTTTTGATCTATAAATATTAAACAATTATTGATGCAGCGGATTGAGATGAAACCTGGCCCAGACGTACAGTAGGTGTCCCAGAGGATGAATGTGTTGAAAGTTGTACCTCAACTATTAAGGATGAATTTTAATGAATTCTTGAGGTTTACATAATTTTTGAAATGGACATAATTGTAGCGTGTTGACTGTATTGCATTGAACATAAGTTTCCTTTAGTTTCTGAGGAATATTGCAGTAGATGTGGCTGAAACTTGGCCCAGCGGTACAGTAGGTGTCCCAGAGGAAGAATGTGTTGAAAGTTGGACATCAACTATTGATTTTTAATGAATTTTTCAATATGCAACCCGACTGTCCCGTTTTGGGCTGTCCCAAAGCATTGTATGCATGCGCGTGCATGTCTGAGTCCGTGCACGTGCGCATGTGACTGCGTCCATGTGTTTACTTGTGCGCAGCTGTGTCTGAATTCAGGGGAAGGATACTTAAAATGCCATATTTGGATGCAATGACGTCACAGCGACGCAACGAGGGCTGTCCGAATTCAAAGGCTGTGTCCCAATAGAGATTGAAAATGTGACGTCATTCAGGGGTAAAACCGCAAAGGAGTCTGGGAACGAGTGGGAAGCGGTACTAGCGCACGCAGGCTTTCATATGAGAACAGTCACACAGCAATAAAAAGAAACACTTAAAATGGCAAGAAGCTGTTATATTATTAACTACAATAGTCGATCACATGACAGCCACAGGAAGCCAACGGGTAAATAGATCGGTTGTTATCGGATTACGTCGTGAAAGAGAAATTGTTTAAGCCACGTTTCCGAAGTAACAAAGAGCTGACGGATGGACAGGATTGCAGCCATTCAAAGACCAAATATAACGTTCCAGAACACTCCAGCTCACATGTTAGTCCACAAAGGTAAGTCTTCTGTTGTAGTTATTACGTAATTTATCATAACATAATTGTTGATGTAGGTTACAAATAAGTCTGGATGTGACAGCTTTAATCAGATCATAAATGTGTGAACCCGGTATAGTGTGTTTATCAACAACAATTTGGCTTTTGTCATTGTAAGAAATCATGTTTGGCGAACGGTTCAGAGCTGATAGAATGAGTTCTGCATTCCTTCTACTCCTTTTAGATATGTGTGTCAAAACATTCTCTGCAATAAAATCCTTCACCCCTGCATCGTCATAAGCAGGAGTGGTGTCCACAGAAGGGGTTTGCACATCTGTGTTAAGCTGTTCTGGTAGGGATAAAGACAATACCCTCTTTTAACAGGCCCCTTGTATCACAAGTGTTAGGTATCTTTGGAGAACATCGCTATATTTTTTAGCTTTCTCATACACATTTGTCTTGCAACACATGAAGCATCTCCTTGTCCAAGTTATTCTGAGCCTGCTGTCTGATGTTTGCGTAGTACTGTTGCAGTTGCTTCAATAAGTCCAACTGATGTTGGGGCACCAAAAACATATTTTGGACATCTTCCATTTTCACCTTTTTGCTATCAGACAGAGAGTGATATTAGGCCCCTTATGTCAAACTGAGTGAAATATGGCCCCCAATAAAACTTTATGACCTTAGGAAGTAATAAAGTAATAAAGGAGGTAATAAAAATATGATATTCATAAAAATATGATATCCATAAAAATATGATATTCATAAAAAAATGATATTCATAAAAATATGATATTCATAAAAAATATGATTTTCATAAATTATGATATATGTCCAAAATATGTTAGTTCATAGCTCATTGCTTTTTCTTCCCCCAAAACCTACTAATTGATTATTTAGAAAGATTTATTTTATATCAAATAGCATTCTTTTATTTTAAGGTATTAAAAAAAGTTTTTACTTTTTTTATGCTTAAAAAACGCCCTCTGCTGGTGGGTGAGCGCATGAGCGCTGGCCCGCGCCTGTGTGTCTAGGCGCGCCCGTGTCTGGGACCGTGCTTGTGTCTCTGGGACCGTGTTTATGGGTGAAAATGTGTTAAACCAGTATAAATGTGCTTAGTTAAACTTGTGCTTTGTAACGTTCAGTATGGCTAGACATACAGGGTGCATGCCTTTGGGGAAAACTTTATTTCAATTTATATGCAAAAAACTCTGGCATTCCCCGTTGCTCCCACTCCGTGCATAAACGCACCGCTGCTCCCAACATAAAAGACTTTCTTAAACTATTTTCTCCCAAAAAACGCACCACAAAAAATAAATAACTTGTAGGGAACCCCTCCGTATACCCTAACCCTTATACTCGATAACAGGGGAAAATCCTGAAAAAACCCTTAGGGCTGGTTTTTTTTGAAGGAAAAAGACTCTCACTAGCTCCGTCTAAAATTCAGCTCAGAGTCTAAGTCCTCCTTTCGCTCTTACTCTCATCGAACCGCCGCCAGAGCTCAGTTTTTTCCTACTTGTTCGTTCCCTGGCTCAGCAAGCTAATGCTCCATTGCCTAGTTTGAAAATTTGCGCCGGAGCCCAACCCCGCCTCCCAGGTGTACCTAACTGCCTCGCTGCCAATCACATAACAAAGGGGCGGCTCTCATTCGCACCCCGGCTAGCCAATAGCGCTCAGCTTGGATTTACCTGTTCAACGATAGGTTAACTGGCTCTCTCTCACTCAGGATAAATAATCTAACATTTCAACTTAAATTTAACTGTTTTTTCTCTCTCAGAAAAACAGTAACTTTTTTTTAAAAGCAGGAAGAAGAATACATTCTTATTGACACCTTCCCTCAATCTGTGATAATACTAGTAGGCAACCAAAATTACACTCTGACACTATTCTGCACATAACAAAACAAAACAAACCAAGGAGAACAATATACACAACAATGAGCAATACCACTAAATATCAAACTAAAATTCCTTCTACAGTTCAATTCTGTTATTTTCAACTTCTTCATATTGGTATATCATATTATTCTTATAGCAGATTTTAAATTGTACATTTGTACTTAAGATGATCATTGAGAGAATTCCAGTTTCTTATTTGTATGACTGTTGGATACATTTGCCTTTGAGTGCTTAAAATAAAACTTCCTTCGGCTGTCCCAATTGTCTGAACACAATACAAATAAAATTTGTAACTTAAGAGGTAGTGTTTTATTTTTTTGCGCTAAAGATAATAATTAATGTCTGTAATTTCACTATATCTTCTAGTTTTAATAATTTCAATTTTATGAACAAACTATTAGTGTGTTCTCTATATTTAAAATAATGCATAATTCGAAGCGCTCTCTTCTGTAATAAGTATAATGGTTTCATATTAGTCACATATGTATTCCCCCATACTTCAACACAATAACTCAGATAAGGTAGAAATAATGAAAAATATAATATTTGCATTGCCTTGTAATCTAATATATATCTAACATTACCCAGGATATAAATACTTTTAGCCATTTTTTTTCCAACATGTTCAATATGAGATTTCCATGTTAACTTGTCATCCACTATTACACCCAGAAAACGGAATTCTGTCACTCTTTCAATTAAAACTCCCTCTATAGATGATACTATCTCTTCCTCCTTTACACAGTGTCTGAATATCATAAATTTAGTTTTTTCCAAATTCAGCGATAACTTATTTACGTCAAACCACTTTTTAATTCAATTATTTTTTTAATTTTTTTATTTAATTTAACTCATTCATTTCAATAACCATAATTTTACCAATTCTTTCAAGTTTTCTCCTGAACAATAAAGACTTGTATCGTCTGCAAACAAAACGAAATGTAACATTTTTGACACAACACAAGTGTTGTTTATATATAAATTAAAAAGTTTTGGTCCTAAAACAGAACCTTGAGGGACCCCACATTCTATTTTCATTCTTTCACATGAATTGCCTAAACACTGCACATACTGAAACCTATTATCTAAATAACTGCTTAACCAGTTCAACACTATTCCTCTCACACCATAAGTACTTAACTTAGAAATCAAGATGGAGTGTTGCAGAGTGTCAAAAGCTTTTTTAAAATCAATGAATAGCCCTATAGTATATTTATTATTATGTGTTGCTGATGAAATGTCTTCAATAGTATTCATTAATGCTATTGCTGTTGATCTGTTCCGCGAAATCCGTACTGTAGCTATTATTGTACGATCTACTGTATGATATAAAGGGCCTTAAGGTGACTGTTGCTGTGATTTGGTGCTGTATAAATAAAATTGAATTGAATAGAATACTTAGAGTTCACCAGGTGGCATCAAAGACATTGAAAAGTGATGGATTTATAATTGACTGTGAACTTTAAGATATTATCAGTTAGACTGTTCTATTACATCCCATCTGTCCACAATTGAAGTCTGTGATCTGGTTGACTGGGAAATTATAGTGAAATGAGGTTGACCCAGAAATTCTGCTAAAAAGCCAATATTGACAGTTGAAAAATTAGGATTTATATTTAAGTGGAGAAAAGGAGAAAACCACTGCTCAGCAAAAACAACACAAAAGCTCATCTCACATCTGCCACAAACATCTGGATGATCCTTGTGGGAAACTTTTCTTTGGATTGAAGAGACAAAAGTTGAACTCTATGGAAGGTTTGAGTCCTGCTACATCAGACATCAAACTAACAGCATTTAATAAACAGTACATCACAGCAGCAGTCAGATGTGATGTGATGGTCTGGGCTGCTCTGCTGCTTCAGGACGACATGAATTCTGCTCTCAGAAATCCTGAAGGAGGATGTTCAAACATCATTTTATGTCCTGAAACTCAAGAGCACTCAGGTTACGCAGAGAGACCAGCAAGTCCAACTGTGAATGACTCAAATAAACAAAATCAAGGTTTTGGAGTTTCCGAGTCAAAGTCTAAATCAGACTGAATCAGATCAAGTGTATTTGGGATGAACTTGAAAAACCTCCAGTGTGGCTGAATTCAATCAATTCTGCAAAATATACACAACCAAAACTCCTCCATAGTGATGTGAAAGACTCATTGCCAGATTCTGCATATCTACGTTTGTGGAAATGCAGGAGAAATCTGCTCTCTTTCTAGTCCCTGACAGCATTTTGGATTAACTGAAGGCTTTTCAGGGAGTTTTTAGGACATCCTGATAATAATGAATTACAGTAGTCCAGCCCAGAAGTAATAAATGCATGAACTAGTTTTTCAGCGTCAATTAACATAAAATTATTTGAACATTACCTAATAAGACTGATTCAGGACAGGCAATTAGTTATGTTAAACTTTCCTAGCAGTCCTTCACAAACAGGGAACAGTCTGTCTATTCTCTCCATCTGTCAGCTGCTGCTGGCTCTTCCTCCTCCTCTTCCTCACACACTGCTGAGTTTGTCCTGGTGGATCATCAGGGGTGCAAAGCCTCACAGATGATGTGCAGCAGTGGGTCCCTCAGTCTGTCCTCACTCTGGACACTTGCAGTTGTCACACATGGAAATCAAATGTGTGATAAGCTGCAGGATTCAAACACAAGTGTAACTTATAAATACATGTTCATACTTTTATTCCACAATCAGAGAGAAAGAAACAGAGAGAGAGAGTGCAGGACAGACAGACAGGTGACAGTCTCAGGTGTATACACTGCTACAAAACAGCACAAGAGAAGGAGGATTTAGTGTCTGTGTTATTACGAGTGCTAAACAAGAAGAGTTCCAGATGGTACAGTGGACACATGTGTGACTCCTGTGATCCCTTGGGCACATATATGCGGGACTTTTGTGACTGTTTTGATATCGCTCTCTCTCTTAACCGATCAAATCTCTCTGTGGTAGCAGCTTTAAACTCGGTATGACCCAGGTTGATAGAGGGTGCCCAGTCTGGATCGCATTGCAGCATTTTGTAGGCTGGTTTTCCTACAAAACACAACAAACATTAGCCCGCAAAGCCACAGTGAACAAAGCAGCATAGCTGCGAATATATTGGGAAAAAAATAAACTACGTATTGTTAAAACAACATGTAATTTAAATGTAGTTTTATAGAATGCAATCAGTTTATCTAACAATCGGATTGTACATATTAACAAAAATATCCAATCCATCCTCAATAATGAAAGCAAAATGGTAGGAAAAAAAAATATTTAAGGAAAACACGCTTTTTTCTCTCGCTGATGAATGCACTGAACTGTACAATGTGAAAAGCAACTTTTAAGTCAACAAAGAGACTGCAGAAGTGCTGAAAAGAAGTGCATATTTATAACTTTAACTATGAGGTATATTTAATACCAACATACCTTTGAAAGGCAAAGCATTTTTAATGTGTCCATTTATATGCTCCTCAGTCTTTGCCCTGACAATAGGGCTGAAAGTGGGGCACAGAGGGCAGTGAAACAGCCAACACGTGGTGCATTACTGCAATTCTGGCTTGGAGGCAGAACTCCAAATTGATATGAGCATCTAAAACAGAGAGAAAAACAGATAAACACCATATACACATTTAAGTTCAGGTTTTAGCAGAAATAACACATTACAGTTAGCATATATAAACCTCTTTGTGACAAACTTTACAATGTTTTTGCAGGTGGAATGAGAGACATGAATAAAGTGCAATATGCAGTAAATTGAACAATGTGCATTGATGTTACAGATAGTGAAAAGTAGTTCAATAACAAGCAAAAAATAAATACGTTTGAAACTGACCACTAAATGCTAACCAGAGGTGTCAAAAGTACACACATTCCTTACTAAAGTTTAGATAGTTCGGAGGTATGACAGTTGTTGTAACGCTAACAAAGTGCCAACGTAATCAGTGTAAGCAAACTAGCTGATTCCTAAAATTATATAATTATTAACTGCAAATTTATACATGAAAGACTCTGTCCCAACCTTTACGATCCACTTGCAAGATTTCCGCAGTCGATGATCTTTTTTTTTTTTTTTTTTTAACAGAACTTTATTTAACAAACAAAGAGTATACAACATACAAACAGATGAAGTATACAAAAGAACAGAACATGAACATACAAAACCAGGGGTAAAAAGAAAAAGGTAATAATTATATGAATACACGCAAAAATTCACAGATATATATTGTTTTGAGAGCCTTTTTGTTGGTGGAGTCTGATATTGATTTTATGTACATTTCCACATCCTTAACAAAATGACAGAAATATGGTTTTTTGTTAGTAAACTTACATTTATGGATAAAAAATTTAGCTAAAAGTACTAACAAATTAATTATAAAAAAGCATTTATCATTCTTCTTGGGGAACTTAAAGAAACAGAATAAAACATTTTCCCATCGTAAAGAAAACTCCCTTAAAATATGGACAATAACAAACCTGCTGAATTCCTTCCAGAATCTCTGTGTAAAAGAGCAGTACCAAAAAAGATGTGTCACAGTTTCTGGATGATCCCCACAGAAAGTGCAATTAGTATTTATGTCTCTTTTAAATTTTACCATGTAGTGGCTGGCTGGATAACATTTATGTAGAATTTTAAATGAGACTTCCTTCACCTTATTTACAATCAAGTATTTATGAGGGATCATCCAGACTGTCTTCCACTTGATATCTGGAACATATCGGTTCCAGTAAGATATTATATACGGGAGAGAGACGATATCTTCTTGGAATAAACTACGTATTCTCTTATTGCTATTACCAAGTTCTTGTGAAAAGCAGATTTTTCCTATTGGTGACTCAGCTGAATCAGGGAGAGCAACTGAGGTAGATATTGAGCTATCAGTGTTTTTATATAACATTAAAGTCCCTGAGGGTATGGCACCAAGCACCATTGAGAATTCCTGAACACTGATAGGAAAATTATAGAGTGCAATAAAATCGTTGTAAGTAAGTAGTTGTCCCTCTTTATTAACCAGCTGAGCCACCAATAGGATCCCATTTTGGACCCAAGTTTCCAGGAAAAGTGATTTATTTTTAAATAAAATGTCTCTGTTGTTCCAGATAAGGTATTTGTGAGGTGAAAAGTTGTGTTTATAAATGAGGGTCCACGCTAAGAGGACTTGCTTATGGAAGGATGAAAGTTTTACAGGGAGTTTCTCAACACTGTAATTACAATTTAAAATAAAATTAAAGCCACCAAAACGAGAGAAAACATGATATGGTATAAAGTTCCAGATAGAGGTAGGATTTTTAAGAAAATGTTTAGCCCAATTAATTTTGAAAGTGTTATTCAAAGTAGAAAAGTCCAGTCGATGATCCACGCAGGAACGTATTTCTGCCGACTGTGGAGGTCACGTGTTTCCGGTTACTGTGGAGGTCACGTGTTTCCGGCTACTGTGGAGGTCACGTGTTTCCGGTTACTGTGGAGCTCCACAGTGGCTGCAGCCAGACCCTTCTTGTTTTTTTTGCTGGTTTGTCGGTAGCAGCTCCTGAAACGCAAATCTGCCACACATCTATTCGACCAACGCCAGTTAATCTAAGCGCCAGTTAATCTGGAACACCGGTGCTGAAAGGCTCTGTTTTCAGAATCAACTTTTCTCTCCACCATTGTGAGGGGCTAACAGAAGTTTGACTTGATTGACGGGGGAATGTTCCCAGGTAGCCTAGCGTTCAGCAAGGAGGCTGCAGCGCTGCATTATGGGACATGTAGTTTGTGTGTTATTAGTGCCTCATATCGCCGAGCCATGAATAACATTAATAATAAATCTATATAAAATGATCTCGCGGGCCGGATATAAATGTACGCCGGGCCTGATGTGGTCCGCGGGCCTTGACTTTGACACATGTGCCTTACATTAACTACATTCACCAGCAGAGCTTTGGTCACACTTCTCTCCACCACCACTAGATCTCTCCACACTCTGTGCTGACTCCAATGAATGATCAGAGCTGCTGAGTCTGAACCTCTTTACTCGGTTGGAGGCGGCCGCTGCGGCCTCACCCTGACACACAAATCTCCACCCTTCAGTCCTGACACTGAAACATCCACTGTAGCTACACTGATGCAGATGTGACCCTCAGCATCTGGATTTCCTCTCCATAGATGTGTTTCCATTCCGATCATAAAAAAGCAACAACAGACAGATCATTAGGTACAGCAGCAGTTTACTGTAACAATGTAATTGTAGAGTCTTTACAATATAATGTGCATGAAGGCAACTGATGCTGTGATTTGATGCTATGTTAATAAAACTGAATGAATAAGTGATGATATTTATTCAGACTGTCTCTATGACCCAACCTCATTAATAACTTCCAGCCAGCAGCCCCAACCTTGCAGATGTGCTCCCCGTCCCTCAGTACTTTAGTCATGAGTTTAAACTTCCTCTATTAACTCACTTTCATGGTGCCTCAGACTTAAAGCCTTTATTTCACCCAGGTCTCTTAGCTATCACACACAAGCTTGGACGGGTGTCTGTGTCAGCTTCACCTGACAGACGAGGAGGGAGAAGACAAGGGTGCTGAGGATGGTGCAAGGTTAAATGTAAGGAGAAAACCAGAGCAAAGAGGAGGCCTCCTCCTTCTTCATGGGAAACACGGTGAGGTGAAGGGCACTCGGTGAGAACCAAGCCCAGTCCTGAGCTCTGGGGTTTCACTGGATAACAGCACCTCTGTATTTCACAATAAAAATAATATAGACGATTCAGCCCAAAGCGGAACAGAACCATCAGAGTTCCTGTTTGTTATTATTTGTATTATTTTGATATTATTGAGCCATAATGGCACCTTTTAAACTCTGCGTCTGCTCTTCTTCTGCTCTGCTCCATCCAGATCTTTGCATCACCTTATTTTACACACTGACTCCATCAGGTTACAGAGAGCTAAATGATGAATGATTGTTTCATGCCACAGACTGAGGATCAGTCAGTGTTTTGATGGTGCTGATCTTTCCACCCAATGACATCTGTCATCACAGTCACATGACTTCCCCTTGTGTGAATTAATGTGTGCTGTTTTGTTCAGCAGTATTTTATTTCTAGAGTACCATCTGCATTTTATTCATTTCACACAAACTATTGATGTAATGTCTTCAAATGTCCACTAGATGTCAGTAGTCATCAGTGGACAGAGTACATCAGCCCTCATGACTGAATACACAAACATACAGTGGAATGCAAAAGTTTGGGCAACCTTGTTAATAGTCATTATTTTCCTGTATAAATCATTGGTTGTTATAATAAAAAATGTCAGTTAAATATATCATATAGGAGACACACACAGTGATATTTGAGAAGTGAAATGAAGTTTATTGGATTTACAGAAAGTGTGCAATAATAGTTTAAACAAAATCAGGCAGGTGCATAAATTTGGGCACTGTTGTCATGTTATTGATTGCAAAACCTTTAGAACTAATTATTGGAACTCAAATTGGCTTGGTAAGCTCAGTGACCCCTGACCTACATACACAGGTGAATCCAATAATGAGAAAGAGTATTTAAGCGGGTCAATTGTAAGTTTCCCTCCTCTTTTAATTTTCTCTGAAGAGTAGCAACATGGGGGTCTCAAAACAACTCTCAAATGACCTGAAGACAAGGATTGTTCACCATCATGGTTTAGGGCAGTGATTCCCAAAGTGTGGGGCCCGCCCCCTAGGGGGGGCGCAGAGGTATTGCAGGGGGGGCGTGGCATGAAAAGGGGGGGAAAAAAAACAACGCTTGGGCACTGCTAGCACGGGGCGCCCACACAAACGCAAAGCAGGAGATGAAGCATCGCTGAATATGTTTCCAAACCAACTTCATTCTAAGCCAAAGACTAGAAAATATGGTGAAGCAGATCTTCCCTTTGGTTTCACCTGCACAGGTGCTGAGGTAGGTCTCCCTGCATAATTAGTTTTCCCTGCACGGGAGCAGCGCTGGGCTGTTCAAATCACGGAGAAACAGTATCCTACAGTTGTTTATGTTTTTTAACCCATTTTGCAGAGGGATTTTTTGAAAAATGTATTTATAGCAATGTTGAACATTATTACACAGGAAAAAAAACAACTACATATAAAAAATTACACCATGATGCCTCTGCCTTTCTAAATGCAGGGACAGTAACTGCCTGTATATATAAGCGTGTAAAACCTGCAGAGTCAGATTAACAGTATTTTGTCTCTATCTGCCATTCTGCAATTTATCCCATGTAAACAATAACGTGGCGCACAGCGTGACATGAAAAAAAGGCACATACCTTTGACATTGCGTGACAAACTGTATTCCTTGCAAACGCAAAAAAAAAAGGAGTTTTAAAAAATCTCAGTTCTCGTTGATTCGATACGCCGTTTACATGTGGCCGAAACAGCTGCGCGTTCAAAAATACCCGTGTAGGTGCGGACGGAGCGTAAAAGAGTTAGTAGTTTATTTTCTTACTACCTGTAATTTATTGCAGATTATTTGTATTTGCTTAATTGTTTAATAAATGTTTGAGGTGTGAAATAAACCGCAATGGAGCAAAGTATGGGTGTGTGTGGTTGAAGGATGTGTTTGTGCATGCGCGCACACGTGCATGCGCGGGGGTGGGGGGGCGCGAACATTTTTCTTGTAAAACAAGGGGGGCCCAGCAAAAAAAGTTTGGGAACCACTGGTTTAGGGGAAGGATACAGAAAGCTGTCTCAGAGATTTAAGCTGTCTGTTTCCACAGTTAGGAACATACTGAGAAGATGGAAGACCACAGGCTCAGTTCAAGTTAAGGCTCGAAGTGGCAGACCAAGAAAACTCTCGGATAGACAGAAGTGACGAATGGTGAGAACAGTCAGAGTCAACCCACACACACCAGAACCAAAGACCTACAACATCATCTTGCAGCAGATGGAGTCGCTGTGCATCGTTCAACCATTTGGCGCACTTAACAGAAGGAGATGCTGTATGCGAGTATATGTGTTTGGGTGTGTGCAAGCTTCAGCTCACTGTGTGTCACATTTTGTCGCCATCTGGTGGGCGATTATATCTACTGCAAAGCACTTGCTAAATGTGCTGCTGTTAGAATCATGGGTCTGTTGAATGGTACTCTCTGTAGAATAGTATAGTACACTCTTTACAATAAAGTCAATGAGTCAGAAATGTGCAAACTGGAGCACACCCCAAACAGGAAGTCCTGAGGATGCAAAGCAGCCTCTCCAGACTGTACCACTCTGTGCCTGTCTCACAACCTTGTTTCAGAAAAGCTCAGTGTTATTTGGACATGAGTATGAACAAGGATCAGAAGATCAACTCTGTTTACTGGCATTAATTGACAAATGCTGTCAGTCAAAGCAATATTTGTGAAGGAAAACCTCTACCTGATTCCTGATGCCACTACCTATTTTTTCTTCATATATGTGGGTGTTGATATATTTTTGATATATTTTTGTGTTTGACGATTTTACTGTGTTTGAATCTCGAGATGTGAATCTGTCTCAGAGGTTGTGGGGGAGTCAAACACAATTCTCCTGCAATCATCTCTCCCAAATGCACAACTACCCTACTGAAGATGTTACTTTTCAGCAATTAGAGCCACAAATGTCTTGATGCATGCTCAATCATCCAGATAAGTAAATCCCCCAAAGACTTCGTCCAGATGAACAGAATCACGGGATAGAGTCACAAATGTTCAAGAAACATGATGAGAATTGTGTTATCTTGTGTGTCAACTCCACTGAACATCTCCGCCATTTAAATTGTAATGGAGGAGGTGAAGCGGTCAGAGCTGTTTGATGTTTTTCAAAGGATTTCACTGTCCTTCAAAATAAGTTACTCTTTTGACAAAACATGGTGACTTTACCATCAGGTGAACTAAAACAATTGAGAAGCCATTTTTAAACTGGCCTCCAAATGGACTGATTCTTATATAGCGCTTTTCTACTCTCACGGAGTACTCAAAACTCTATATACAACATGCCTTATTTACCCAATCACACAAGCACTTTATCTATACGTAGTGCTTTCTAAGTACATCCACACTCCGATGGATGCATCGGCAAGTTGGGGTTAGTATCTTGCCCAAGGATACTTGGCATGCAGACTGGAGGAGCCAGGGATTGAACCACCAACCTTCCGATCAGTAGGTGACCAGCGCTACCTCCTGAGCTACAGCCACCCCATATGGGATATAGACGAAAGGGTTTTATCAACCAGGTCTTTTAAAACCTCAGTAAAGAATTCTTCATGGGCTGAGAGCTTAAAATCATAACATCTCTCCTACTTGATGCTGCAGTTCACAAACCAGTCTGCAGTCAGACACATGTAAGATATGAACATACAGCAACGTGGTGAATGTTTTATAAATGTGTAAATCATCCACCAATGATTCCTCTTAATTGTAATGAACTGACAGATGTACTGTTTTAAGAGTTTGAAAGAAAGTATCAAAAGATAAACATGCGAGATGCTCAAGTATGGTACAACTGTGAGTACAACTGTGAGTGTATGTGGATGTGTGACAAGTCCCACTATGTCTGTGAAGGTTCTCAGTCACCCAGGTCACAAAGGTCCTCCAGGTCATCGCAGAACTGAAGAAGCTTCTTGGATCAGAGGTGAAACGTCTTCAAGCAACTTAAAGAAGTCCAGACGCTTTTCTTTCCAAGCTTCTTAGACTGACAAGTCCCAGTGTTTATTTTCTATGGTTCTCACTGTGAGTTTTAACCACAGGTTAACGTGCTGCGCCACAAAGCTCAGATCATTTCAAACTGGTTCCTTGATGGTGATAATGAAGTTTTTGCACTCAAATGGCCTCCACAGTCACCAGATCTTACTCTGATAAAGTACCTTTTGGATGTGGTGGAATGGGAGATTTGCATCATGGACGTGCAGCTAACAAATCTACAGCAACTGTGTGATGAAGTTATGTCAGTTCAGATCAACATGTGTGTATATTTCCGCAATGTTTTGAATCTAGAAAAAGATATGAAGAATTAAGGTAGCTCTACACTAGCAAGGTGTACCTTATGAACTGGCCAGTGAATTTATATTACAGTATCTGAATTAAGCAAATAGTTCAGATAAAATGGGTATTTTTTTAAATATATAGTGATATTTCACTTTTTGTTTTTTTCTTCTTTTTCCATCAGTGATGTTTCTTCTAGTTTGTTCATATAGAGCAAAATATCAAGAGTGCATTTCATCATTTGCTCAGTAGGTTGTGCTATTGCATTCTGTTTGCTCGAATGTTGCCTGGATTCAGGGGGAACGTCATGAAAAGGAACAAAAATTCATGTTATTCCACACATACCGTTTTATCCAAATTTCTAAATAGTTTAGAATAGATTAGGATAAATTTTTATCCTATTTTTTAGTTTTATTTTTCAAGACTTGGGGAGAAAATTACTCCATAACAGCTTGTGTCACTTAGGAATGTAAGTTTGATTGATGGCTTTGACCTTTGACCTCAGGACTTTCCACAAGTCATGTGACTGGGACTTTAAAACTGACTGGAAGTGTGCAGGGATGCCTCCCAGGTGTGTGACCAGGACATGGGCTCTCTTCTCTTCTCTTCTCTCCCCCCCCCTTCCTCTCCTCTCCTCTCCTTTCTGCACTGCATGCTGGGAGTGTGAGTGAATGGGTGTGTGAAGGTGTGTGGTGAGTGCGTGGAGCTGCTGAGTGAGTTTGGGACGTTTGGACTGTTTTTTTCCAGAAAACTTTGGGCTTATGGGTGGTTAAAAGGTAAGGCACGTTTATTTCATTGTGTTGTGTGAAGTGAAGAACTTTAGTTAATTGGCGGGTTTTACCTTGGGTCATCCCATACGGTAAAAAAATATATTTTAAAATATATTTTGAAATATATTTCAAAATATACAAAAAATGGCCAAAAAATATATGTGCTAAAATATATTTTGAAATATATATATATATATATATATATTGAAATTTTGAAACACTTATAAATAACGATACTGTGAATTTGATGTGGACTGCTATTAACACAATAAAGATGTGATCATTCAAAGATATTTACTGATCAATAACAAGCAGAGGAATACACACACACACATATATATCTATCTATCTCTCTCTCTCTCCCTATATATATATATATATATATATATATATATATATATGTGTGTGTGTGGGGGGGGGGTGTATATGAACATAATACATATTTAAGATGTAACTTTTTTCTTCTCCAACAGTCTGAGTTCCCCTAGCTTTGAATTGACTGCAATCCCCAAAGCCCCTCTGGATACATTGGGGAACCTCTTCCTGACTGCCACTGTAACAAACAAAAGTCACAGTTGTAGTACTTTTATCACAGTTAAAATAAAAACATGATTTAAATTAGCTAGCTTCATTTAGGAAACAGATATTTCCGTTTATAGGGATACAGATATATTTTACACATAATTTTACCTTTTTTTTTTCCTCGATGGAAATTCTATCCAGTTCACATTACAGTAATACTAACCCCTTTTGGTCATCTATCCTTACTCTCCAGCATTCAATCTGTTGACCTTCTTCGTCTGAGTCACACTACTTCAATGCATCATCACCTCTTTGTGCAGTTTTTATTGTTGCAAAGTGAGTTACTTGTGCAGTATGCAATTTTAGATACACAGTCTTCACTTACTATATATGGCTGTCATGGTTTCTTTATCAAGGGCAGTTCTTCGCTCTGCGCCGATGTCTGTTTTGCTGTGTCCTCCTATAAAAAGCATGAACATTTGAGTGTCTGACTAGTTTTAGATTTCCAAAAATCTGATCTTTGTTCATCTAAACATTTGAACTACAATATTATGCTTTTTGGTAAAGAAACTGGTGACAGAGAAGTAGGCTTTTTAAAATACTGTTAGCTAACCATTGGAACTAAATTTCAAAGCTGTTTACCTTTTAAATTGCTCTGGATCAAAACCTCCAGTGGGAAGGCAGCCATCAGAAGAACACGCACCATTGAAGTGGGTGTTTGGGCCTGAAGAGCAGCAGCCCACTGATGTTTAAGAATTTTTACTCCTGTAGCATGTGCTATCTCCACCTGTGGTTGCAATCACATAAAAAGAGTGTTTCAATATAAATTGTTTTTAAAAAACACATTTGAGTATGCACCTACCTAAATTCTCAGCAAAAATTACTTACATATTCAGCATCACTGGTACCCTTTAAATAAATAAATACATACATACGAAGTCAACAATGTTGTTACAGACAGAGTGTAACTGGTAAACTAAAGGAAAGAAGGAAGAACTCAGAATAACTTAGATGATTGAGTCTTTACACTTTAATGAGAAAGATTGACATTTCTCGGTGGCACAAAGCAGAAGCAAAATACTTACTTTAGCATCACCAGATGTAGAAGCTTTGCATGAAGAGTTGGGCACCTATAAAGGATAATATTTAAAGATTAAAAAAAAAGACACATAGCATTGACCGCCATAAAATCACTGAATAAATATCAAAATGTGACAATGTTGCACAACTATCTAAACCTTCTTCTAAGTCATGTGACATATTTTGATGACGTAAATATATCTATACAATTCAAGTAAATAGGTACAGCATACATGTTCTGGAGAAAAAAACAACAAACAAACAAGCAAAAAACAAAACAATATATAAGAATCCAGTAGGGTAAAAAATCTCTTCTGAAGCAATAGAGTTCATTTTGGGTGAAAAACAAAACATTGCTCTAAAATATATATACTGACACCAGCAATCAACATCCTGATTGAAATTATTTCCCTCCTAGTCCATCTACTGCTCTGTGCATGTGTCAAGCACTACGACTGTATCTATGCATATAAATTCACCATATACATCCTGCAAAAATGTCCCAAAGCGCTTACACATTCAGTCATCAACCCATTCACACACTGGTGATGCCAAGCTACATTGTAGCCACAGCCGCCATGGGACGCACTGACAGAGGTGAGGCTGCCGGACACTGGCGCCACCGGGCCCTCTGACCACCACCAGTAGTAGGTGAAGTGCAAGGTACACAACGACCGAGACCGGCAACCTTCCGACTACAGGTGAACTATTCTTTATGTACTAGCAATCAAGCTTATTTAACTAAGAAGCTTGAGATATTTGAATGTAAAATAAAATAAATAACAATAAAAATAACATGATATAACAACTTACATTAAGGCAGTGGTTCCCAAACTTTTTTTGCTGGGCCCCCCTTGTTTTACACCCCACCCCCGCGCATGCACGCGTGCGCGCACGCACAAACAATTCAATTCAATTCAATTCAATTTTATTTATACAGCGCCAAATCACAACAAAAGTCGCCTCAAGGCGCTTTATATTGTACAGTAGATAGCACAATAATAAATACAGAGAAAAACCCAACAATCATATCATATGACCCCCTATGAGCAAGCACTTTGGCGACAGTGGGAAGGAAAAACTCCCTTTTAACAGGAAGAAACCTCCGGCAGAACCAGGCTCAGGGAGGGGCGGCCATCTGCTGCGACCGGTTGGGGTGAAAGAAGGAAAACAGGATGAAAGACATGCTGTGGACGAGAGACAGAGATTAATAACAGATATGATTCGATGCAGAGAGGTCTATTAACACATAGTGAGTGAGAAGGTGACTGGAAAGGAAAAACTCAATGCATCATGGGAATCCCCGGCAGCCTACGTCTATTGCAGCATAACTAAGGGAGGATTCAGGGTCACCTGGTCCAGCCCTAACTATATGCTTTAGCAAAAAGGAAAGTTTTAAGCCTAATCTTAAAAGTAGAGATAGTGTCTGTCTCCCGAATCCAAACTGGAAGCTGGTTCCACAGAAGAGGGGCCTGAAAACTGAAGGCTCTCCCTCCCATTCTACTTTTAAATACTCTAGGAACAGCAAGTAAGCCTGCAGAGCGAGAGCGAAGTGCTCTAATAGGGTGATATGGTACTACAAGGTCATTAAGATAAGATGGGGCCTGATTATTTAAGACCTTGTAAGTGAGGAGCAGGATTTTGAATTCAATTCTGGATTTAACAGGAAGCCAATGAAGGGAAGCCAAAACAGGAGAAATATGCTCTCTCTTTCTAGTCCCTGTCAGTACTCTTGCTGCAGCATTTTGGATTAACTGAAGACTTTTCAGCGAGTTTTTAGGACATCCTGATAATAACGAATTACAGTAGTCCAGCCTGGAAGTAATGAAGGCATGAACTAGTTTTTCAGCATCACTCTGAGACAGGATATTTCTAATTTTAGAGATGTTGCGCAAATGGAAGAAAGCGGTCTTACATATTTGTTTAATATGTGCCTTGAAGGACATGTCCTGGTCAAAAATGACTCCAAGGTTCCTCACAGCATTACTGGAGGCCAAGGTAATGCCATCCATAGTAAGGATCTGCTTAGATACCATATTTCTAAGATTTTCAGGGCCGAGTACAATAACCTCAGTTTTATCTGAATTAAGAAGCAGAATGTTAGCGGCCATCCAGGTCTTTATGTCTTTAAGACATTCCTGCAGTTTAACTAATTGGTGTGTGTTACCTGGCTTCATGGATAGATAGAGCTGCGTATCATCTGCATAGCAGTGAAAATTTATGCTATGTCTTCTAATGATGCTGCCTAGGGGAAGCATGTATAATGTAAATAGAATTGGTCCTAGCACTGAACCCTGAGGAACTCCATAATTGACCTTAGTGGGTGAAGAGGACTCTCCATTTACTTGAACAAATTGGAGTCTATTAGATAGATATGATACAAACCACTGCAGCGCAGTACCTGTAATACCTACAGCATGTTCTAATCGCTCTAATAAGATATTATGGTCAACAGTATCGAACGCAGCACTAAGGTCTAGCAGGACAAGCACAGAGATGAGTCCACTGTCAGAGGCCATAAGAAGATCATTTGTAACCTTCACTAAAGCTGTTTCTGTGCTGTGATGAGCTCTGAAACCTGACTGAAACTCTTCAAATAAGCCATTCCTCTGCAGATGATCTGTTAGCTGTTTGACAACTACTCTTTCAAGGATTTTTGATATGAAAGGAAGGTTGGATATTGGCCTATAATTAGCTAAGACAGCTGGGTCTAGAGATGGCTTTTTGAGTAAAGGTTTAACTACAGCCACCTTGAAGGCCTGTGGTACATAGCCGATTATTAGAGATAGATTGATCATATTTAAGATTGAAGAATTAATTAATGGCAGGACTTCTTTGAGCAGTTTTGTAGGAATGGGGTCTAAAAGACACGTTGATGGTTTAGAGGAAGTAATTATTGAAGTTAACTCAGAAAGATCAATTGGAGAAAAAGAGTCTAACTTAACATCAATGGTACTAAAAGTAGCTGTAGACGATATTACATCTGTGGGATGATTATTGGTAATTTTTTCTCTAATGATAAAAATTTTATTTCTGAAGAAGTTCATGAAGTCATTACTAGTTAACGTTAAAGGGATTGTTGGCTCAGTAGAGCTCTGACTTTTTGTCAGCCTGGCTACAGTGCTGAAGAGAAACCTGGGGTTGTTCTTATTTTCTTCAATCAGTGACGAATAGTAAGATGTTCTGGCTTTGCGGAGGGCTTTCTTATAAAGCAACAAACTATTTCTCCAGGCTAAATGATGATCCTCTAAATTTGTGACACGCCATTTCCTCTCCAGCTTACGAGTTATCTGCTTTAGGCTACGTGTTTGAGAATTATACCACGGAGTCAGGTACTTCTGATTTGAGACTTTAGTTTTCACTGGAGCTACAGTATCCAGAGTCGTACGTAGTGAGGAGGTAAAATTATTAACAAGATAATCGACCTCTGTTGGAGTAGCGTTCAGGTAGCTGCCCTGCTCTATGTTGGTACAGGGCATTGAAGATGATAACAGTGGGTGGATTATATTCTTAAACTTAGTTACAGCACTTTCAGAAAGACATCTACTTTGATAAAGTCTACTCTCCACTGCTGTGTAATCAATTATTGTAAATGTAAATGTTATCAGGAAATGATCAGACAGCAGAGGGTTTTCAGGAAACACTGTTAAATGTTCAGTTTCTAAGCCATATGTTAAAACAAGATCTAGAGTGTGATTAAAGTGGTGGGTGGGTTCTTTTACATTTTGAGAGAAGCCAATTGAGTCTAATAACAGATTAAATGCAATGTTGAGGCTGTCATTTTTAGCATCTACATGGATGTTAAAATCACCCACAATAATTATTTTATCTGAGCTGAGCACTAAATCAGATAAAAAGTCTGAGAAATCAGAGAGAAACTCTGTGTAAGGCCCAGGTGGACGGTAGATGATAACAAATAAGACTGGTTTCTGAGTTTTACAGCTGGGGTGGACAAGGCTAAGCGTCAGGCTTTCAAATGAATTAAAAGTCTGTCTTGGTCTTTCGTTAATTAATAGACTGGTGTGAAAAATTGCTGCCACACCGCCCCCTCGGCCTGTGCTTCGAGGTTTCTGGTAGTTAGAATGACTCGGGGGTGTTGATTCATTTAAACTAACATAATCATCCTGCTGCAACCAGGTTTCTGTAAGGCAGAGTAAATCGATTTGTTGGTCGATTATTAAGTCATGTACTAACAGAGACTTGGAGGAGAGAGACCTAATATTTAATAATCCACATTTCACTGTTTTACTCTTTGGTTCAGATGTGGATTCTGTATTGTTCTTTCTTTTTGATTTTTTATGTTTAAGTTTTTTATTGCTGGTTTTTGGTTTGTTTTTTGTCTGTTTGGGAGCTGACACAATCTCAATGGAGATGGGTTTTTGGGGGGGTAGCAGGAGGAGAGAAGCTGCAGAGAGGCGTGTAAGACTGCAACTCTGCTTCCTGGTCCCAACTCTGGATAGTCAGATTTTGGGGGGTTTAATAAATTGGTCCATATTTCTAGAAATGAGAGCTGCTCCATCCAAAGTGGGATGGATGCCGTCTCTCCTAACAAGACCAGGTTTCCTCCAGAAGGTTTGCCAATTATCTATGAAGCCCACATCGTTTCTGGGACACCACTCAGACAGCCAGCAATTTAAGGAGAACATGCGGCTAAACATGTCACTCCTGGTCTGATTGGGGAGGGGACCAGAGAAAACTACAGAGTCCGACATTGTTTTGGCAAAGTTACACACCGATTCAATATTGATTTTAGTGACCTCCGATTGGCGTAACCGGGTGTCATTACTGCCGACGTGAATTATGATCTTACTGTATTTACGTTTACCCTTAGCCAGCAGTTTTAAATTTCCTTCAATGTCGCCTGCTCTGGCCCCTGGAAGGCAATTGACTATGGTTGCCGGTGTCTCTAGCTTCACATGTCTGAGAACAGAATCGCCAATTACCAGAGTTTGACCCCCGGCGGGTGTGTCGCTGAGTGGGGAAAAACGGTTAGACACATGAACAGGTTGGTGGTGTACCTGGGGCTTCTGTTTAAGACTATGCTTCCTCCTCACCGTCACCCAACCGCCCTCGTTCCCCAGCTGCTTGGGGTCTGCCGGGGAACAGCTAGCGGGGCCTACGCTATCTTCGGCTGCACCAGCTACAGGGGCCTGGCTAGCTACGGGTGAATGAAGGGTGCGAAGCCGAGTCTCCAATTCAGTAATCCTGGCCTCCAGAGCTGCAAATATGCTACATTTGTTACAGGTATCATTACTGCTAAAGGAGGCCGAGGAGTAACTAAACATCTGACACAATGAGCAGGAAAGTGCAACAGGGACAGGTGAAGTAGCCATGGTGCTAACGAGTCGGCTACGAACTAAGCTAAGCTAGCGAAACAGTAAAGAGACAGTGAGTGAATACTTTGGCTATAAATTAGGTAGTGAGTACACAGAAAGGGTGATTCAGATGAAGCACGTTAAGATTATACTATAGAAAAGGGATGTATCAAAAGATTTCAATTAAATTGCTAAGCAGAAAAGCTACTCAGAAACACCACTGTGTTTGAGCAGGAACAGGAAGTGATACTCTACCACAAAGCGAGCGAAACACCAAGTGACAGCGCCACCCAAAGGTCAAATTTGGGATCAAGTTCTTTTGTTGTGATTTGGCGCTGTATAAATAAAATTGAATTGAATTGAATTGAAACACACCAAAACACCAAACACATCCTTCAACCACACACACCCATACTTTGCTCCATTGCGGTTTATTTCACACCTCAAACATTTATTAAACAATTAAGAAAATACAAATAATCTGCAATAAATTACAGGTAGTAAGAAAATAAACTACTAACTCTTTTACACTCCGTCCGCACCTACACGGGTATTTTTGAACGCGCAGCTGTTTCGGCCACATGTAAACGGCGTATCGAATCAACGAGAACTGAGATTTTTTAAAACTCCTTTTTTTTTTGCGTTTGCAAGGAATACAGTTTGTCACGCAATGTCAAAGGTATGTGCCTTTTTTTCATGTCACGCTGTGCGCCACATTATTGTTTACATGGGATAAATTGCAGAATGGCAGATAGAGACAAAATACTGTTAATCTGACTCTGCAGGTTTTACACGCTTATATATACAGGCAGTTACTGTCCCTGCATTTAGAAAGGCAGAGGCATCATGGTGTAATTTTTTATATGTAGTTGTTTTTTTTCCTGTGTAATAATGTTCAACATTGCTATAAATACATTTTTCAAAAAATCCCTCTGCAAAATGGGTTAAAAAACATAAACAACTGTAGGATACTGTTTCTCCGTGATTTGAACAGCCCAGCGCTGCTCCCGTGCAGGGAAAACTAATTATGCAGGGAGACCTACCTCAGCACCTGTGCAGGTGAAACCAAAGGGAAGATCTGCTTCACCATATTTTCTAGTCTTTGGCTTAGAATGAAGTTGGTTTGGAAACATATTCAGCGATGCTTCATCTCCTGCTTTGCGTTTGTGTGGGCGCCCCGTGCTAGCAGTGCCCAAGCGTTGTTTTTTTTCCCCCCCTTTTCATGCCGCGCCCCCCCTGCAATACCTCTGCGCCCCCCCTAGGGGGCGGGCCCCACACTTTGGGAATCACTGCATTAAGGATATCTGCATTTAAATCCACAGGCTAAAAGTAATATAGTAAATGTGTTAGGGCTGCACGATTAATCGTTAGAAAATCGCGATCTCGATTCATACTTATGTGCGATCTCATTTGCAAATGACAACGATTTAAAAAAAAAAGAAAAAAAAGACGACGATGATTGTACAGCATTTTGATCCGGGACGTAATCTGCATGAAAACAAGCGCTCCCTCTTCCTGCTCAACAAATGACAAGGGCGGAGAACACGTCAGGGATGACGAGAAAGTGACAGGAGAAAATTCGTCCCGGTCAACCACCCAAACATCAATAACGGGAACCTTATACAGCGCTTCCCTATACACGTCGAACTCCCGTAGGCACAAAGAAATTACGGAGGCTACTACTTATCACCTGACCAAAGATATATCAACACTGTGCAACATGAGGGATTTAGGAAAATGATCAACACCCTAGACAAACGCTACACAGTGCCGTCCCGCAACTATTTTTCTATTGTTGCACTACCTGCTCTATACACGCAGTGTCGAGCAACGGTGGAGACGGAATTTCAAGCAGTACAACATTTTGCGGCAACCACAAAATGTGAGGCATTTATTGTTTTTATGTTTATTTTATTGTTTTTATGTTCAGTTTCAACTGTTACGAAGTTGATGTGCAGTTAATAAGTGCAATAAATATTTATATTGGAAAAGAAAATCGTGAGAGAATCGTGATCTCAATTCTAAGCAAGAAAATCGTGATTCTCATTTTATGCAAAATCGTGCAGCCCTAAAATGTGTTATTAATAGTACAGGTATTTGTGCAAAATAATTTACAGTATATCTTCAAAAGTTGAATCTGTTCATCTTTATGTAGCGTTTTGTGGGAGAAACGTTTCGTCACTCATCCAAGTGACTTCTTCAGTCTCAAATTTACAGTATAGTACTTTGCATGTACAGGTAGCTGTGGTGTGAATTGTAACTGAATATCAGATGAATGTCAGAGAAATGAAATGTATTTATTTTTGGAATTTATCAATCATAAAACCTTCTGTTTTGTGACAACAATAACTACTTTTTGTTGGTCGGTATATTGCCCCATAAACAATTGCGACAAGTAATGTCATTGTCATTTTAAGACCATTTAATGCCTTTGAGTGTATAATCATAAAATAACACCATAATAATGCAAGATCTACACACTTTCAATTGACAAACAAACTACTATTTCTTAAAATATTTAGATCATGGATATTAGGTATGAAAATATTAGATACCTTAAAAAACTTGAATAAATAGTAAATTTTCTAACAAATAGAAAACAAAATGCACAAAGAACTTTTATGGAGATTTTTCCATCTACAAATTTTTCCCTTTTTTCCTGTGAAAAACAAGATATCGTGCTGAAAAACACAATCTTATTAAGCAATGTATAACTAGTAGTACTGGTGTGAATGACAACAAACATAGCTAGTGTTTGGGAAATCTGTTATAAAACAGTTATTATTTCAATAGTTATGCTTAACATGTGACATAATATCACGTGACACAGACACTGCGTAAAAAACCACAACAACTAATACTTACTTTAGGAGAATGAGGGAGGGCAGCATCAGGTTGAGACTTTGACATCTGTAAGAGAAAAACTGATGTATTAGAAACAAGTCGCTTAAAAATACATTAATGTGGCAGACTGTTCCCTGTTCCGATGCAGTGTACAAGTACAATCAGAGCTGTCACAACAATGGGGCGGTGCCAAGTGGCTGCAACCCTAGGTACAATGTACAAGTACATATAACTACATATTATGTGAATAAAGCAAGAATCTGTTTAGGTTACGCCCACTGCTGACTGATGCTTGTTAGGTTTATATGATTGTAAACTGCACAAAAACAACAAAGCAACAAAATTAATGATAATGACAAACAAATTGATTAGATTTTACTTACGTCAGGAAGATCTGCATTCATTTTCATGAGCTGAAATAAATAGGCACAAACATTAATGCTAAACAACCAAAAGAACCTCCAGAAGGCCTTAAAATGATTAAAAAGGCAAGGAAATTTGGAACATTGTAATTAGTGATTATTAATGAAGCATAACTGTGCTTTGTTTCTAACCTTGGTAAGTAAATGTTCTGTAGCCTGAAGGAGAGGTGGGATTTCTGTGAAAGTCAAATTAAATGTGAATAGGTTTTGATAGTCTTTGTATATAACAAGTGTAAACACACACATAACACATGCAATAGTACAGTACTTACTTTCAAGTATTTCATTTTTCAGCCTCTCGTTCTCTCTTTTTAGATTCGAGTTCTCTTCTCTCAACTGATTAATGACACGCTGTAGATGTTCAATTTTCTTTTCATTCCATAACTTTAGATCGTTTTGTTGGTCTGTTGGGTATGCCTAAAAAATGAAACAAAAAACTCTCTCTTTAAAAGCCACCTTAGTGATTCTGTATGAAGGAATGATCTCAGAGCAGTTATGGCAAAATGTTGGAAAAATTTTGAATAAAAAATTGTTTAACTAATAAATTCTTATTCTCAAAAAGATAAACAATAAGCACAAATGTATGTGTGTGTGTATGTATACAGTCAAGTCACAATTTATTTAGACACCTTCAACTAGGGCTGTGCGATGTGACCAAAATCTCATATCCCGATATAAGACATCTATCGTCCTGATAACGACATAAATCACAAAAATTTAACATTTTATGTAAATTATGTGAATCTCGGGCAACTCGACTTGCGTGAAGTGTTTCCAGCTGGGCGTCGTGTACCTGGAGTCGAGTGTTTTAACCGATGCATGAAATGTTACATAAGTTGTATGCAATAAACAACATAAGTTGTTTATTACACAACGTGCTGCGGGGAAAAGTCTGTTCTAACCATACTTGCCAACCTTGAGACCTGAGAATTACAAAGACATTCAAAAGGGCTGTTGGGGGGGGGGGGGGGGGGGTTACACATGCATATATATATATATATATATATATATATATATATATATGTATATGTACAAAACAGGTACATATATATATTAGTATTTATGTCTGTGTGTGTGTACCTGTTGCAAAACACTCACCTTTTTCTTAGCTGCTGGTTCGTCTACCTCTGTGGCCTCAAGGAGTTTCATAGAAGGTTTACTTTTTCTCTTAAGCACCTCTGGCTTGGGTAGTTGTTCCTCAATTTCCTTAAGTTTTGTTTGCAAGGTTTTTTCCCTTTCTGAGGAGGCAGAATAATAAAAGAAAGGCTAAAGTACATCATAATAAAATTGATTAAGTTACATATTTTGATTAACAAATAAGCGACAATAAAGTCATATTATATTGGAGAAAAGGCACCTGCTAGCTTGATGATGGAGGCTTCATAGACCGGCCACCCGCCTTTTGGCTCCTTGGCACCTTGTCGCCACTCCACCAAATAAACATCCTTTTCCTCCAAACCGTCCAAGTATTCCTCCTCATCAAAATCCCGAATGTGTTCAGTTGGCAGAATTGAGAACTTTCCATCTTCCGACCACTTAATTAACGCGAACATTATCCGCTTGTGTCTTCCCGTCTGTATCTTGGCCATTCCACTCACTGTCGGAAATTGCGCCTCAGACGTCGGTTATATTTAAAAAAAAAAAAAAGGGAAAAAAAAGAAACAACAACAACTAACAAACAGATTTTTTTTTGCGCGTTCATTGCACATGTTTGGGAATATTTAAATATTTACTTTTTACGTATTACTTTTTATTTTTTCTTAATTTATAAAAAGCACAATGGCAACGCGCATGCGCATACTCTGCTCCGCGCATTAACCTACAGATCTAGAACGAATACGCTGCATTTTTGGAATAATCTCTGGTGAGCATAGATTTCATAGAAAAAAAACCATACTATATTGTTTTAAGTGTTTACCTTTTTTCGATTAATCCTGTGACGTACAAAGACGGACGTTTTTAGGACTTTACGTTTAAGTTTTTAAAGTTTTTCTTAAGGTGTGCATTGCGCGTGCAGACGCTCTCGGAAGAAAACGCTGCAATTTTGCGAACTCCCTGGAAAACTGCTCGGTAAGCATATATTTCACAGTAACATGCTACATTTATTTTATATGTTGCAGTTTCTGTTTTACAATCCTCGATGTTTTCTTCAATGTAATTTTAATTTCATCAATAGGTCACATGTGAGTCAAAATGAGCGAGCCTCCTGAAAGGATTTCGTATAAACGTTATCTAACTGATCCTGAAGAGGAAATTCCTTCAAGAACCAAACGGAGATGGGCACAAAAAGAAAGGTGTGTTGGTAATGTAATATCCCTAACTCTTTAACATTAACGAATGCCATAGGGCCACACAATCAATTAATCTAGTGGCAATCACTAAGGATGCCACAATTATGTAATCGTTCAAAGTGGCAAATAATCATCCACTGCATGCTTAAGATGTTTGTTTGTTTTTTATCAAGAATAAACAAAGCCAATGTGTAATAGACATTTGGGGTTTAATACTCCAGAATAGCATTGAAGGATTTACAATTAGTGTTTTCAGCTTATGTTCTTGTAAAAATAGGACATGCAGTTGCTTAAAACAACATCATTCTAAGTAAATTTTATAAAATGTAATTAATAACCACAATGAAAATATTAAGGAAAAAATGACAATCTTTATAAATTACCATAGCATAAGGTACGATAAATGTACTCTGGCTCCCAAATGAATGATCTGGAGTTTTAAACAGCAAGGCTATGTCTAATCTGCTTATTACTGATCAATAAACATCTTTATAAGTGATCACATCTTTATCGTTTTAATAGCAGTTCACTTAGATTTCAAATATAGCAATAAGCAATTTCTATTTTCTTTCTTGTATATTTTCTTTTTCAGAATTAAGGTTGCAGAAGAAGAACTTCAGAATGTTATCAAGGAATGTCAAAAGGTATGCCTTATGATATAATTGGTGGTTCAATTTGCATTTTTGTAAATTCATATATATATAAGTTGTTCTAAACCTTTATGAATTTCTTTTTAACATAAAATAATGTTGATAATCAAACAGTTGCTGGTCCATCTTGACATAGTATGGACATAGTATGAAATAACAATACTATGGAAGTCAGTAGGGACAAGAAACTGGTTACCAGCATTCTTGAAAATATCTTCTTTTGTGTTCAACAGAACAAAGAAACAGGTTTAGAACAACTTGAGGGTGATGATTACCAAAATAAAGTTTTATTCCTTTTTCCTTTTTATCTTATCATCCATTTTATCATATCCCTTAGCATTTAATTACTTAAGTTATACCAAATAATAAATGATTGATTAATATTACTATTAATAAATGATCTTATTGGTCTCTTTTTAAGGTTAGTGTTGGAATACAAACATTTTGGGTTAACTGTAATGAAAACACTTTTAATGCATAAACCTAAATTGGATTTATCATGAATATTGGACTATAGATTTGTTGAAATAAGTACACCATAGTTAGTTGAATTTTCAAGTCAAGAAATGAAATCAAAAAGATCATTAAATTTCTAGACATTATTTTTTAAAGAATATTCATGAATTAGTGCATTGATAGAAAAAAATAAAACAAGTAATCATTGTTCTAATTATTATTTTTACAGTAATTTCTACTTTCTACTGCAATCATATATTCTTACAGAATTTATCATGAAAGAAAGCACTAAGCATTCATTTTGAGAGTTAATCTTGGACAGCCAAAGCACACTTAAATTTTGGCAAGACTGAATGGACATGTCAAATAGTGCACAAATAGTGAATAAGACCAATTTCAAATGTCTGCTGTAATGTTAAAAAAAGAGATGCATAAATACAGTATATATATATCGGTGAGATATAATGTCTATATCTCACCGATACAGACATAAATGCGTCTATGAGTCCACTAGGCTGATGCTCTTACACTGAAGATTTGTAATGTGATGTTTACAGGACCCATAATTCTCACTCTCTCTCTTCTCTTTTCAAGGAAATCCCAGACACCCTTCCAGAAGACAGAACTCTGCTGATGACTAATGATGAAGAGTGCACTGCAGGTCCTGTTCAGATAGAGGTCCCAGTGGATTCAGGTCAAACTAAAGAGCAAAATCAACTACTACTTCTGGCACTTAAGCTCAAACTCAGTTTGACCAATGACTGTCTTGAAGATATCATGAAAATCCTTAATGTTGTTGGTGGCAGTGATTCAGCGTGCAGGACAAAATATTCATTTTACAAAGCTTTTGATGATACAAAAAACATCATGAAAATCTGTTATGTGTGTGAGCAGTGTAGTAATATAATGTCAGCTGAGCTGGACCAAGTTCATTGTGTTCAATGCAACATCACCTATGACAAAGCAAGTAGGTTTACCAATAACTTTTTCATATACCTCTCCTTGGAAGATCAAATCATAAATCTCTTGAGAATGCCAGGAATTACAGATGAATTAATAGGAAAGCAAACAGAAACATCTACTTCTCTCAGTGACATTTGTGATGGTTTTTTGTATCAGAAAGCTTTAAGTGGTTCAGAAACGGCCCTTCAAACCCTCAGCTTAACATTTAGCTGTGATGGTGTGCCAGTTTTTAAAAAGTCCCCTTGTAGTATTTGGCCCCTTTTATGCACCATTAATGAATTGCCATTGAAAACAAGACAGGATAATGTACTCCTTTGTGGACTATGGTTCGGGGATGAGAAGCCTCACATGAGAAGTTTCTTAAAACCTTTCATTGATGAGTGTGTGGACTTACAGGACAGTGGTTTCACATGGGAAAATGACAAAGGTGTTTCTGTCAATACAAAAGTAATCCATCTAATTCTAATGAGTGACTCAGTTGCCAGACCTCTGATCCAGAATTTTAAACAGTTTAATGGTGAACATGGATGCTCCTACTGCCTTCATGAAGGAAAGGTAGTTGAAAAAGGCAGAGGATCCACTCGGGTATATCCTTTTCAGCAGGACATTCAGCTCCGCAATCAGGAACAAACTAATGAATTTGTAGAAGCTGCGCTACAGTCTGGTAAAGCTGTTATGGGTGTTAAAGGGCCAAGTATGTTGTGTAGACTTCCCAGTTTTGATATTATCGAAGGGTCTGTCCCAGACTACATGCATTCAGTACTTCTGGGTGTTGCAAGAACTGTAACAGGGCTGTGGTTAAACAGTGAAAACCATGAAAAGCACTGGTATATAGGTAGGTCTACAAAACTGTTAGATGAAATGCTTTTAAAGATTAAACCGCCATGTAATGTACCTCGTGTGCCAAGGTCTGTCACATTGAGGAAATTTTGGAAAGCCCATGAGTGGTATATGTGGCTCTTTTATTATAGCTTACCTGTACTAAAAGGTGTATTGCCAGAACCACTACTGAATCACTGGTCTAAACTAGTCAAGGGAGTATCCCTTCTGTTGGGCGAAAATATAACCAGAGAGCAGATTACTGAGTCTGAGGCACTTCTAACAGATTTTGTGAAAGACATGGAGGTATTCTATGGGGAAGCTAATCTGTCTTATAATGTCCATCTTTGCCTCCATTTACCAAGAAGTGTAGTGAACTGGGGGCCTTTGTGGGCTCATTCCGCCTTTGTGTTTGAGTCTTACAATGCTAAACTACTAGACATGATCAAAAGCACTCAAGGGGTTGCGCTACAGATTGTAAAAATGTTCTGGCTACAGAAGGCCTTACCATTTTATGGCCAGACTTTACTGAAAGATGCCTCAAATGAATGCAAGGAGATATTTGAATCTCTAACAAGACCTAAACAGTTAAAACATGTAACTCGCACACATGGTATCACTGCACTTAATCGTCCTAAAGTGCGATTAATTAGGAGGGATGACTATATGGCACTGAGTCGTTTTGGGGTACAAAGGAGCAGAGTACAGTACTTTCAACGAATCATTACAAATGGCGAGGTGTTTCACTCAGAAGATTACAGTCGTGTACTCAAACGTAATTCATTCACTGTTATGTTGAATGATGATGATCAAAATTTCTTTAACATTAAACGATTTGTATTATGTCAAAATGAAAGTGGAGAGACGTGTTATGCCATTGGAAGATTCTATGAACGAGCAAAGCATAGTCTCTGTGCCTCAAATCCAAGTTATTTTGAACCAGTATCAAAACGTCTTGGGCATCTGACAGGTATTCTTGCTGCAGAGATCAAATGCAAATGTCTGATCATTCACACTGAAAAACTAAAAGTTAATTACATTTTTAGAAGCATTAATCAGTGGGAATTCCTTAAATAAGGTTAAACATGAGAAAACATGATTTTCTTCAGTGCCATGTGGTATTTTTCTGAAGTGATTTTAAACCAGTTCATTAAAAAAAACCCATACATAATTAAACATTAAATGGCAAAACGTCAGATATACATTACATTAAGTCATTAAGTGCTATATTATATTGCATCATTAAAGGAACACTCCCTCAGAGTTAATACGTTGAATCTGACCATTTTGGAATCCATACAGTTGATTTGTATGGTGATAACACTTTTAACATAGCTTAGCATACATCATTGAATCCGAAGGGACCGTGAGCATTGCATTGAAAAATGACCAAAGACTTAATGGTCAAACTCAATTTTTTTTTATTTCTGAGGGAGATCGAGAATGAGCTTATTTCCAAAAAAAGTGGACTGTTTCTTTAAGTACTATATTGTATATAATGTCAAAAACTAAAGTGTACATAGCAGTTGTTGTATTTTGTGTACTGTATCACTGATAAATAATTTCAAAGTCAAGTGAATGCTAATATTGTGTGAAATACTGTAAGCAAATGAATAAATAACCTAATTCTTGCTAGACCTTTGACTCTGTTTTGTTTGAATCCAACTGTTTTTGTAGATGTGATTAGATGTAGATGTTGTTACTTTTATTATTGTTATTATTATTGCACTAAATACATTTTAAATAAGGGATACTTTGATATACATTCTACTGTAAAGTTGGAAATGTATTTTCTTGAACGCAAATATATTTTGAAATGTATTTTGGTTAGAAAGAAATATATTTTCAATTTCAAAAATATATTTTTTTGGAGCATCACAAATACAAAATATATTTACCATATATTTTAAATATATTTTGGCTGGGAAAAATATATTTTTTTACCGTATGGGATGGCGTCCCTCCCCAGTGAGGGTTCGCCTCCCCTGTCTATTAGACATGGGGCCAGGGTGGTGGCACCCCAACAGTACACCGTTGAGCAGGTTCTGCTAGCTGTTGGTGAACAGGTGGGCCATGAGAACATAACTTATGGCTCTCGGATGAACAAGGCTGTGGTGGCTTTTCTCCGTGAGGAGCGCTTGGTTCACCTGTTAGTTGAAAGGGGGATCGTTCTGGATGATTTGTTTGTGGCTGTTTCGCCACTGTTTGTGCCATCTACGCGGGTCACCGTGTCCGGTGTCCCGCCGTTCATCCCGAACGGATGAGGAAGACGATTTTTTGGAAGATGATTCCCTGTCTCAATGCTCTGATGTTGTTTCACAAGACGACCATCAGCAGTCGTATTCCTTAGAAGATATAAACCGCTTTTTGGATGAGACCTTTGGTATGCAGTCTGTGGAAGTCACTGAGTTTTTTCCAGATGTTGATCTTTTTATAAAATCTGTTCTGAAAATAAGGAGAGTTGTTGGTTATGAACAATTGAGCAAACAGAAAAGATTCCGTCTTAAAAAGATCTTGACTAAGTTGAGAAGGGAAAAACGTGGGAAAACTCCTTTAAAAGCATAGCAAAATGTTTGGAGCACTAAGGGTGTCTTTCTGGAAGTGTCTCACTGTCTTTTCTCTTTTTCTCCTCCTCTTCTCTCTGTCTTATATGGCAAGCTTGAGAGTAGGTACACTCAACATAAATGGGGGTAGGGATAGGGAGAGGCGTGCAGTCTTAGTGGAGCTTAGCAAGACCAAAAACATTGATGTGTTCTTTTTACAGGAAACACATAGCACTATAGGTAATGAGACAGAATGGGGAATGAGTTGGAGTGGGCAGGTTTTTTTGAGTCATGGTACCAACCTCAGTGCGGGTGTAGCAATTTTATTTTCTAGGCACCTTCAACTGTCACATGTTTCTGTCTGTGAGATAGAGCAGGGAAGGGCACAGGTGGTTAAAGCAACCATCAAGGGAATATCTTTTGCTTTTATGAATGTTTACGCCCATAACTCAGCTGCAGGTCGTGTACGATTATTTTGCAAACTTACTGATGAGTTATCAAAATTAAACAGTGGTTCAATAATAGTGGTGGGAGGGGACTGGAATTGCACAACCCACCCTTCAGTTGACAGAAACACAGGAGTGTGTTGGGATTCAGAGATTCTTTTATTGCTATCATATAATCTGCCTTATGATGAATGTATTAATAACATGTTTTACAGTATTATTTTATCAGTAATATTTCTTACAGGGTTCATATTGCATTGAATATGTTTGTCATCACATTGACCTTTCTATTCACAGGTTGAGTTCATTCTATACACAATGCATAACTGTGCTTGTTTAGAGTTGATGTTCCATCCAAGAGGGTTTTAAGCTTCACTGGTGAGAGTGTCCAGGTGATACATGTTGAGGGAAGATGAGAACATAGCAGGTTAATTGCATGCATGCTTACAATACACATATTAATCTAGTAGCAGGCCTGAGCGAAGGCCCAAGTGTCTTCTGCTTCTTATTTGAGACTTGCTGTAATTCTGTCTACTTAGAGATTGATGACGAGGGTCCATTATTAACTTTCAGGGACCCTGGAGCTTGAAGTTTATTACCTTAAAAGGTAACTGATATAGAAAGGAGAAGTTATATGTCTGTTTATAGTTATTAAGATGTACATGATGTACCCTTGTCTGTAAACAATGTATTTTTGAACTGTATTTGACGTGTACATGGGGGCGTGATCCTCTATGCTATAAAACCAGAACCCAGTGTATTTTTATCAGAGCAAACAAGCCATATGCTGATGATTGTTCTCCGGTGTCAATAAACTCATCGTCTGATTGCACTTTTCTGGAGCCTCCGTCGTTTGTTTTCTGGTCTGCAGTTGATCGATCTCGCTTCAAGTGTTAGGTTAAGGCTGTGTGCAGGCAGGAGTGGTGGTAAGGAGGACCCAAAGTGCAGACTCCGGAAACAGACGTGAACTCAAAACAGCTTTAATGCTGAACTCAAAAGTATAACAAAACTAGGAATACAAAATACACTTACACAGACAGAACACACAGCAAGTTAAGGGTAGATCGCGACCAGTGTTGGGAAGGTTACATTTAAAATGTATTCCACTACAGAATACTGAATACATGCCCCAAAATGTATTCTGTAACGTATTCCGTTATGTTACTCAATGAGAGTAACGTATTCTGAATACTTTGGATTACTTAATATATTATCATGCTGTTTACAACTACGTGAATGTACTATTGCTGTGATTTATTACTGTTACTGAAGGTCCGTGGCTCCGAAACGTAGTAAAGGGACCTCTGGCTAATACGTCGGGTTCCGTGTCGGGCTGGTAGCCGAAAACTAGCTTTACTTTGTTGTCTGGGTCAACTTTGCTTGCTGGAGACAGAGAGAGGCGTTGAAAGGCTGCTCCAATGGAACTTATTGTTTCCGGAGGAAAACACGAACACAGTGTACAGTTGAGTCTTAATAGCTTACTTACAAATGGGCTCGTCAGGCACTCTTCTTGGCTGCTGTGGTTATTATTATATTTACATGCTTCCAGCTCCCGTTTTTGCTCCATGACAGCTCGGACTTTTCCTTTCTCTCCCTCCCTCGCTCACAGACACATAACGGGTATGGTAGTCCATTCTCTCTGCAGCACGGACTACACTGCCCATCAGGTTACATTCTTTAGAGCTATGCCTGTAGCATTCTGTCTATTAGCTTAGCACAACAACAACAACAAAAAGGCGCTCTCTCACCCAGGAAACACGCAGAAAGAGAGCACGTCACCCTGTAACCATGGCAACCGTAACGCTGCCGCCTGGAACAACAGAACATAGCTGTCAAACAAACCCAAACAATCCTGACCCGCGAGAATATGAAACAGGAAAGTACCGCCGTGTAATCCATTTATTTCAACAAAGTAACTGTATTCTGAATACCACCTTTTTAAATGGTAACTGTAATGGAATACAGTTACTCATATTTTGTATTCTAAATACGTAACGGCGGTACATGTATTCCGTTACTCCTCAACACTGATTGCGACACAGACCAAAGAGAACACAGGGCTTAAATACACAGAGGGAGAAATCAGGAAATGGGAGACAGGAGGGAAACACAGCTGGGGCAAATCAGGGCTAACGAGACAAGAGAAGCAAAACCAGATACACTAACATGAAACATGGACTTTCAAAGTAAAACAGGAAACATAACACAGAGACGCGAACTTAACAAGGGGATACAGCCGACAGGTGAGACAGAGCAACTATAGAACACAGAGGCATAAACCATAAGACAGAACTCTAAAGAAACCAAAGACTAGAAATGATAAATAATATAATGAACTCAAAACCTCTGGGTCAACGACCCAGGCATCCTAACAAGGAGAGCCTCATCCACCTTCGGGCTCACTTTTGTCTACAATCATTCTTCAGAATGATTTGACTGATGTATGGAGGAAGCTCCATCCCACAACTAGACAGTATACGTATGTAAAAGTTTCTGAGAGCAATGTGAGGGCAGCTAGGCTTGATAGATTATATATCAACCAGATGTATAATAATAGACTAGTTAAAGCAGAGATTTCACCTGTTGGTTTTTCTGATCATCATTTGGTGACTGCAGATATTTCTTTATTGATGCATTCTAACATCTGTTCGCACTGGCGCTTTAACGTGCAGCTGATTCATGACAAGGAGTTCTGTCAACCTTTTTCTGACTTCTGGTGCCACTGGAAACTAAGGAAAACAGACTTTTGCAATTTAGCTCAATGGTGGGAGGTGGGGAAATCACAGATTAAGCTTTTTTGTCAACAATACACATCACATGCAACAGCCACTGTTAAGGGCTGCTTTGCGGACTTGGAACGAGAGCTCAAGAGGCTAGAGACTGAGATTCTAAGTGGGACAGATAATACAAATAATACCTGGGACAGTAGGAGGAAGGCTTTGGCCAAGTTTCTTCACGAAAGAGCAAAGGGTGCTCTTATAAGGACTCGGATTTCTACTATTAAGGAAATAGATGCCCCGACGAGGTTCTTTTTTAAGTTGGAGAAAAGGGTTCGAGAGTCACACCAAATGTTGCACCTAAGGCTTCCAAATGGGAAGGTGACATCTGACTCAGTGGAAATGAGGAAGCTCGCCACTGACTTTTATGCCAGCCTCTTTAGTGCTGACACGTGTGACCCTGAATGTGTGACGAAGATGCTGGTGGGGCTGCCACGGCTGGATGAGGCTGAATCGGCTGTGTTGGAGTCTGCTATTTCTTTTGAGGAGATGTCTTCAGCGGTTCAACAACTCAACGGTGGTCGGTCATCAGGAGTTGATGGTCTTCCTGTGGAATTTTACCAGAAATTCTGGTCGCTGCTAGGAGAGGACATTCATGAAGTTTTCACATTCTGTATGACCACTGGGATCTTGCCAACAAGTTGCACGAGAGCAGTTTTGACTTTACTGCCAAAGAAAGGGGACCTGGGCTTGCTCAAAAATTGGAGGCCTGTTTCTTTGCTTTGTACGGACTACAAGATTCTTGCAAAATGTCTTTCTAACAGGTTGAAGACCTGTATTGACATGATTGTTGATGTGGATCAAGCATACTGTGTCCCTGACAGAACTATTATGGACAACTTGTTTTTAATTCGAGACATTATTGATTTGGCCAAGCTCAAGGACTTGGATGTGGGGTTTTTATCTCTGGATCAAGAGAAGGCCTTTGATAGAGTTGATCACCACTATTTGTTTAAAACTTTAGAAGCTTTTGGGTTTGGGAACATTTTCATTTCTTGGATCACATTGTTGTATTCAAACGCTGCTGTCATGTTAAAGGTGGGGGGAGGGTTGAGTCGGCCTGTTCCAGCTCAGAGGGGCATCAGGCAGGGATGCCCTCTTTCTGGTATGTTGTATACGCTGGCCATTGAACCCCTTTTACACCATCTTAGACAGGGACTCTCAGGTTTTACCTTTGACGGAGCAGGAAGTCCAGTAAAATTGTCAGCTTATGCTGATGATGTTACGGTTTTTATAACCAGTCAAAGTGATATTAACACACTCAGACAGACACTGGACTTATATGAGCGAGCATCCTCCGCAAAGGTTAACTGGTCAAAGTGTGAAGGTTTCATTTTGGGAGGGTGGGTTGATAAAGAGCAGCCAGTGTTACCGGCAGAATTACAGTGGAACAGGGAGGGACTGAAGTGTTTGGGAGTGTTTTTGGGGACTGATGCTTTTCAGGGGAAGAACTGGGAGGGTGTTGTTGAAAAAATTGCTGCCCGGTTGTCTCGATGGACTTGGGTCCTGCCACAGTTGTCTTACAGGGGAAGGACTTTAGTTGTTAACAACTTGGCCGCTTCTGTACTCTGGCACCGTGCCACTGTTGTTGAACCTCCAGCCTCTCTTCTCAAGGAGATACAAAAAAGACTGGTTAATTTCTTTTGGGGAAGGTTTCACTGGATCAGGTCTGCTGTGCTGTCTCTACCTGTGTCAGAGGGGGGTCAGGGTTTGATTGACCTTCGAAGCCGTGTCACAGCGTTCCGTCTTCAGACAGCACAGCGTTATCTTTTTCAAAGACAACAACCACCCTGGTTCAAGACTGCATCTACGCTGCTTCACAGAATAAGGGACCTTACATATGACAAGCACCTGTTTCTTATAGACTTAACTGGCATGGAGCTTTCGCAGACCTCTGTTTTTTACCAGTCTGTTTTGACTGCTTGGAAGACTGTTTTTAAAGTGCAGAGAGACTGTTCTCAATTTTACGGTGATGTTGGTGAGGAGCCTCTTTTTTACAATCCCTTGGTGCCAAGTAGGATGCTCAGCACTGCTAGTGTGCAGAGGTTCCTCGTAAATGCTGGTCTGGCGGGCCTGAGGACGGCAGGGCAGTGCAGCTGCCGAGTTGGCTCAGGAGACTGGGATCAGGTCTCTGCGCTTTCTGGAGAAGCTGGTGGAAGAAGTCATGGGTGTTCTTCCTGGACTCGTGAGGGCTGCACTGGGGACTCGCTCTGCAAGTGGTCAACCAAGTTCAGCTGACTTTCCTTCGTTGTCTGTTTGTGCCGCAGTTGGGGAGCAGGATGAGGAGGGAGGCTCTCTTCTTTCCTTTCGAACACCTGTTCTGGGTGACCTGTCAACGATTTCGAAGAAGTCTATGTATGAGGTGGCTGTGAAGGTGCTGAATAGGGGATTGTTGGCTGGTGTTCTGGAGTCGAGGTGGTCAGGTGTGTTGGCTCCGGGGTCATCTCCGAGGGGCAGCTGGAGGTCCCTGTACAAACCTCCCATAGAGAAACGCAGTGCGGATCTCCAGTGGAGAATAGTGCATGGGGCCGTGGCTACGAACAGACACGTGGCACATATGGATCCACGAACAGGGACCCACTGTCTTTTCTGTCTGACTGAGGAAACACTGCAGCACCTGTGGCTAGGCTGTTCCAGGCTAGCTGGCCTTTTTTCATTGCTGCGGCAGTGGCTTGCTGGCCTTGGGAGTGTTTTGGAGGAGGGTCTCTTTATCCTGGGTCGAGGTACTCTGCAGTGCAGCGTAGGAAGGTTTGCTTGATTAATTTTTTAATAGGTCAGGCGAAGATGAGTATATGGCTCACAAGGAGGAACAAAATGAAGGGAACAGGATCTGTTAATTTAGAACTTATGTTTAAAGGGTTAGTAGGTGCACACTTGAAAGTAGAGTTTGTTTATTACAAGATGGTGTCCAACATTGAAGAGTTTGTCTCTATTTGGGGCATTGATGGAGTTTTGTGTAAAATAACTGATGATAATTTAGTTTTGAATTTTTGAAAAGAGCCGAATGGAGTGTTGATTAAAGTTGATTACGTCAATTAAGCATCATGAGGTGGAGGGTGGGTGGTTCCCTATTTTTTATTTATTTATTTTTTTGCTGGGAGTTTTAGAACCCTATTAGTTAGGTTGCTTACTCTTTAAAATACCAGAATAGGGAGGATGGAGTAGGTTTAAGTTTATTAGATTGATAAAAAAGCAGCAAGATATTAAAAAAAAGGTTTTAGTGATTAAAAAACACACTATATCGGATTCATATCTATTCTGCCGTCACTGCTATACTGGATACAGTTATGCAGATAGATAAACTCCTCGACAACTGACAGGTGTATCGTCCCTTTTATTGACGCTGCCTTCAATTATCAACAGAGTGAAACTACAAACAGAAGAAAATAAGCAATATTCAGTCTATATATTCACACGATAATGTAAATCAGTTGACTAAACTAGCTAACATTGGAAAGAAACTAAATCAGAATACAGTACACCTTTAACCATAAAAGTGCATAAATAATAGCAAATATAGTTGCATTAACTCTTGTTCAACTTAAATACTCACAAGCAATGCTTTCTGTAAAACAACGAAGAGGATGGATGCAGATGTTTATCAGAATAACATGCTGAGTCAGTCTTTCCTCAAAGTGTGCTGCATTACTAACTCTACAGCTAATAACAAACAAATCTTGGCATCAAAGAATTGTAGTGACTCCTGCTGGTGGGAAGAAGAACTACACCAGCACAATATTGGTATTGGCAGATATCCAAATTTATGATATCGGTATCAGACATAAAAGAGTGGTATCGTGCCATCTCTAATTCTAAATCAACCTCATTTCACTAATTTCCCAGTCAACCATAGATCAAAGACTTTTCAGTGGTGGACAGACAGGATGTAAAACTTTCTTAGGGGTGCGATTGAACAGTCCAGTTCATAATAGCTTTAATTTCCTATTCAATTATAAATCCATAACCTTTCAACCTCGATGTTGCCTGGTAAACTACAATATCTAACCTTTGTTTCTGGTTGTGGTGGTGTCTCCCGGTCTCTTTGGGCAGTGGCTGTACTGCAGACTACAATTTATCTTAAAAACACTTCTTCATAATAAACACCAACATGACAGGACAGTGTGCACTCAACTTTTACTTTGTTGACTCATCAATGCACATGGCACAGGGGTCGTCACATCATAAACACTTTCTGTAAACACTAAGAACCAAGGTTACCTCGCAAAATAGAAGAGCCGCTAGGATGCTCCACCATAGGAGCTCTGAAGATGAATAAATCCAGCACTTCATTAACACCGTGATGGAAACCTTTGCTTTGTGTAATGTTAGAAGTACTCAGATAACCCTCAGAGGCTCTAGACCTTTACATAAAGAGATTATTCCCTCTGCGAATTGCTACCTTATCATGGTGGAGGCGTTTGTGTGATCCTAGGGGCTTGTCCGGGGCCTTTTTCGCCCTGGTAGTGTCCCCCATGGTAAACTGATCCTGGGTGAGGGACCAGACAAAGAGCGATTCAGAAGACCTTTGTGGGAATATCACCGAGGGAACAGTTTACCCTGCCCGGGATAGGGTGGCCATAATGAACACTATGTTTGACCATAAGGTGGGCCATAAGTGCATGTGGCACCAGGACACTGTAGGCCGCAGGTGGATGATCGATTTTGTAAGCGTATCACCAGACCTGAGGCCATTTGTTTTGGACACGCTGGACAGACCCGGTGTGCCTAAATGTATAGTGAGTGTGTGCTGAGAACGCCTAGCAGAAGCCCCAGTCCGCGAGATCTTCAACTCGCACCTTCCGCAGAGCTTCAAGAGCATTCCTAGGGAGACTGGGGACATTGAGTCCGAATGGACCATGTTCAGCATCTCCATTGACGGAGCTGCTGCACTGAGCTGCGGCTGCAAGGTGGTTAATCCCTGTCATGGTGGTAATCCACGAACCAAATGGTAAATACAGTTATATAGAGAGAGGTGGGAAGGTTAGTTGCAATGTAGTATAATAAAATATAATACCACGTTACTCTCCACAGTAAGAAGCTTAAATTACTGATCAATTCATTTAGCTCAGAAAAAGCGATCGTTGTCTTTACTGTTTTTGTCATCTGTTTTTTATTAAACATAATTAAAGTAGAAGGCAGGTAAACTAACTACAGTGATCAATCTGTCTCTATACAACCATAAGTGCTTTGACTGGAGATTCTGATACATCACTGATCTGCTATATTACCCAGAACTTCCTGCAACAACACCTCAGGTATGCCTTGCTGTGACTTACCTGCATCATAGCAAACATCTCCTCTTCAGAGTTTTAACAAGCTGATTTCATTATCGCTCTTTTTCATTTGTATCAGTGGGTTTTTTAGTGATGCAAGCAGTCAAATGTGTCTGTATGTTGTGCTTCACTTAATTAGCAGCCCAGGTCTAGAGCTTTTTTTTTTTTTATACCTCAGGCATCATCACAAACCTGCCTTTCATTCATTTATTATGCACAGCTAAGATGCACAGAGATTGTACTTCATCAGTCTGAGAGGAGAGGCCATGTCCTGGTCACGCGCCTGGCACACTTCACTGCACACTTCTGGTCAGTGGGAAAGTCCTGGTCATGCGCTAGGCACACTTCCCTGCACATGTCCCTTCACACTTCCTGTAACTGGGAAAATAATGGTCATGTGATCGAACAGAAAGTGCTAGTCAAACATCAAAGCCATCAATGAAATTCACATTGGTAAGTGACACAAGGTGTTATGGAGTAACTCTCTCATCAAGTCTTAAAAAAATAAAACTGAAAAATAGAATAAAAAATAAAGAAAGAATAAAACAAAAATATCCCTCCAGATCTTTACACCCAACACCAACAAATCCATCCTTGAATGGCCTACTGTAAATTAATGGGCAAAATAAAGTAAAAATAAAATAAATCCTCTCAATATAGCCAATATTTGCAAAACTAAAAAGGGCTAGCATAGTACTTAAAAAAACAATTCACCTTAAACTAATTTGCAGAACACAACAGATTTTGTCTTGTTTTAAGCTTGTTTGTTTTTTCAAGGAACTGAACTGTGTTTGCAAGTGCATAGCTCCACTCTCCTCAATCCACTTTATGACAACAGTCTCCTACTTTCCTTCCTAAAAACCAGAGATTTATCCATATCCACGTTATTTGTTTTAGACTTCTCATGGGCCAAGATAACCAAATTCCTCTTTCTTTTATGTAATGAAAGTGAAAGAATTTTACTAAAATTATTGTGATAGCATGACTATGTGAAACAAGGAACCTGGTGACTGCAGAGTTGAAAAATAGGGCGGGTCTGAATGACACAGGTCCTCTAGTGTGGCAGACAGGCTCACAGAGAGAAACATTTCTCTACCAAACTGAAACTGTGAGAAGAACAATGTATTAGTCTCCCACTGACTGTACAAATATAGATGTATTTTTGAGTTCTTATCTCACAAGTTGCTGTGATTTTGATGACAGAGATTTGAAGTTTCATTTTGCTCTGCACTGCCTACTAGGAAACCTGACACTGGTTCTCTGCTGAGTGCTGCCACAAATAGACCAAGAAAAGAAAGAGGTGTGGATTGGAACTTCTTGAGGTTATCCCTGCTCATACTATTTTATTTTCTAAAAGAGAGGACTCAAGACTTCAACAACAAAGTCAAGCAGGTGAGACTCGAACTGGCGCCGGTTGTCTTAAATTCGGGTATAGGTTGGTGCATAGTGAGCTAAACTGGCAAAATCATAAATTTGCATTTTCTACAACCCTTTTTATCATGAAGTAGTGGGTGTTTAAGAAGTAAGAAAGGCTATTATTTAAAAATGTTGAGTGACTTAAAAGTCACTTACTAAGTCAAACATTATATTTTTACAAATTGCAACAAATGTTGCACAGTTTTGTCAATATATTTTAAGTTGCTAAAAGAGGACTGGACTGATTCTACTCTAGGTACAATAACACAGTCATAAAATATTTATAATATTTATTCTCTAAGACCAACTTCAAGTCTGCCATGGTTCTGGGACTCACCAAATCACATCTGTACCATTGGCTTTTTGAACTTAGTCCACATATTGATCTCAAGGCCACATTGATTTATGTTGTATTTCTTTTCTACATTTCTCATTGTAGATTGGAGAGGAAACAAACAAAGATGAAGCTGTTGTGGGTTGTGATTCTTTTAGTCAGCACAGTGTTTGGCACCACCGATGATGACAACATTGGGACTGTGATTGGGATTGATCTGGGGACCACATACTCTTGGTAAGTCACTTCAGACTCTTTAAATAATGACACGATACCACTGGAAAAAAAAGTGAGATTCAGACTGAATTCAAGCTGTTATCTTGCAGTGTTGGAGTGTTCAAGAATGGGCGTGTGGAGATTATTCCCAATGACCAGGGAAACCGAATCACCCCCTCCTACGTGGCCTTCACCAGTGAAGGTGAGCGTCTGATTGGTGATGCTGCCAAGAATCAGCTGACCTCTAACCCTGAGAACACCATTTTTGATGCCAAGAGGCTGATTGGTCGCACATGGGATGACTGGTCTGTGCAGCAGGACATCAAGTACCTGCCCTTCAAGGTGAGCTTGTAAAGTGAAAGTAAAACGTGTTGGTTCTTTGGGTGACGCTTGAGTGAAATTCTTGTTAAATTAATATTGGTGTGTATTCCTGTGAAGGTTACTGAGAAGAAGAGTAAGCCCCATATCCATGTTGACATTGGTGGTGGCCAGATGAAGACCTTTGCTCCTGAGGAGGTCTGTGCGATGGTGCTGACTAAGATGAAGGAGACAGCTGAGGCTTACCTGGGCAAGAAGGTAAAAAAATGCTAATCTTAATTAAATGGTGTATCATCAAATCTAACTTTATCCTTTTTCCTCAGGTCACACATGCTGTGGTCACTGTCCCAACCTACTTCAATGATGCCCAGCGCCAGGCCACTAAGGATGCTGGTACCATTGCTGGTCTTAATGTTATGCAAATCATCAATGAGGCGTAAGCATCCGGTCAAAAATGAATTTGATCATCTGAAATTTGAAACTGCAACAAATGTCCCTGCCCTCCCTTCTAACAATAAATTCTCACTGTATTCTTTAGAACTGCTGCTGGTATTGCTTATGGCCTGGACAAGAAGGATGGACTGAAGAACATTCTTGTCTTCGATCTGGGCGGTGGCAGCTTTGATGTTTCTATTCTGACCATTGACAATTGTGACTTTGAAGTGGTAGCCACCAATGGTGACACTCATCTGGGGGGTGAGGACTTTGACCAGCATGTCATGGAGCACTTCATCAAGCTGTACAAGAACAAAACTGGCAAAGATGTGAGCAAAAACAACCGTGCTGTGCAGAAGCTGCGTCGCGAGGTCGAAAAGGCCAAGAGGGAGCTATCTGCCCAGCACCAAACCCACATTGAGATCGAGTCCTTCTTTAAGGGGGAAGACTTCTCTGAGACCCTGACTCGTGCCAAGTTTGAGGAGCTGAACATGGTAAGATATTAATCTGGTTTTGGAAATATTGCATATCAAATCCTAATGAAGAAGCAGTAGGACAACTTGTGTGTTCTTTAAAAGCCAGGACCTGTTCCGGTCCACCCTGAAGCCTGTACAGAAAGTTTTGGAAGATGCTAAGTTAGTGAAGTCTGAAATTGATGAGATTGTCCTGGTTGGAGGCTCCACTCGTATCCCCAAAATCCAGCAGCTGGTGAAGGAGTTCTTCAATGGCAAAGAGCCATGTAGAGGCATCAACCCTGATGAGGCTGTGGCATATGGAAAATCTGTGCAGGCTGGTGTGCTTTCTGGAGAGGAGGACACTGGCGAGTAGGGATGGCTATCAGCCCTTTTAAAAGTTTTTAATGACATATTTTTAGCGACTGATGCTGGGGACTGTGTTGTTCTTGTGCTTTTAGATTTGACAGCTGCGTTTGATACTGTGGATTATGCCATTTTATTCTCTCGTTTGGAGCACTGGGTGGGCATTAGGGGCACAGCACTGGAGTGGTTCAGGTCCTACTTGGCGGGGCGAACATTTTGTGTCAGTCTTGGTGACTATGTGTCGTCCTCCGCTCCCCTCTTGTGTGGTGTCCCACAGGGCTCAGTTCTAGGCCCCCTCCTCTTCTCTTTATATCTGCTTCCTCTTGGTTCTGTACTGAGAAAGCACGGCATTGCATTCCACTTTTATGCTGATGACTGTCAGATCTATGTCCCTCTAAAGAAAAAAGGCAGATACCTTACACAGTCATTAATTCAGTGTCTCGATGACATTGAGGCTTGGATGTTTGTTATTTTTTTAAAATTCAATGATAAAAAGACAGAGCTGATGGTTTATGGTAGCCCCACTGAGACCCCCATTGTGTATGTAGATTCCCTGGCCCAGTATGTTAAGCCAACTGTCACAAACCTGGGGGTCAAAGTGGACTGTGATCTGAAGTTTAATAATCAGATTAAGGCAGTGGTAAAAGCTAGCTTCTTTCACCTCAGGCAGCTGGCAAAAATAAAGCCAATTCTTTCACGGCAGCACTTTGAGAAAGTGATCCACGTCTTTGTTAGCACTCGGCTGGATTACTGTAATGCACTTTATATTGGGGTCAGCGCATCATATATTAGTCATCTACAGAGGGTGCAAAATGCCGCAGCTCGTCTTTTAACTGGCACTCGAAAGTTTGAGCACATTTCCCCTGTTTTAGCTTCACTTCACTGGCTGCCCATTTCTTTTAGGATTCATTTTAAAATTCTTTTATTTGCTTTTAAAGCCCTCCATGGCCTAGCCCCATCTTATCTCTTTGAGCTGCTACAGCCTTAGACACCCACCCGCTCTCTCAGGTCAGCTGATCAGCTGCTCCTGAATGTGTCCAGGACTGGGCGTAAACTTAGAGGAGATCGTGCTTTTGCTGTAGCAGCTCCAAAACTGTGGAACGAGCTTCCTTTAGAGATTAGACAGGTCAGTTCTTTATCTGTTTTTAAGTCACTCTTGAAAACCCACCTCTTTACCCTGGCCTTTGACACCACGTGAGATTTTGCTTTTTATTTTTATTTCAGTTGGTTTTAGGTGATTCGATGCTGTTTTATCTTGTTTTCGTTTTAATATAGGGCTGTTTTAATTTTATGTATTATGTGTTTTATTTATTTATTTTTGCTGTTTTCTGTTATTCTATTGTTTTAACTTAACGATACTGTTGACCATAATATCCTATTAGCGCGATTAGAACATGCTGTAGGTATTACAGGTACTGTGCTGCAGTGGTTTAAATCATATCTATCTAATAGACTCCAATTTGTACATGTAAATGGAGAGTCCTCTTCACCCACTAAGGTCAATTATGGAGTTCCACAGGGTTCAGTGCTAGGACCAATTCTATTTACATTATACATGCTGCCCCTAGGCAGCAACATTAGAAGACATAGCATAAATTTTCACTGCTATGCAGATGACACCCACCTCTATCTATCCATGAAGCCAGGTAACACACACCAATTAGTTAAACTGCAGGAATGTCTTAAAGACATAAAGACCTGGATGGCCGCTAACTTTCTGCTTCTTAATTCAGATCAAACTGAGGTTATTGTACTCGGCCCTGAAAATCTTAGAAATATGGTATCTAAGCAGATTCTTACTCTGGATGGCATTACCTTGGCCTCCAGTAACACTGTGAGGAACCTTGGAGTCAATTTTGACAAGGACATGTCCTTCAGCGCACATATTAAACAAATATGTAAGACTGCTTTCTTCCATTCCTTTCTCGCCTCTGTCAGTGCGCCCCAGGGTGGCTGTGGCTACAACGTAGCTTGCCATCACCAGTGTGTGAATGTGTGTGTGAGTGGGTGGATGACTGGATATGCAAAGCGCTTTGGGGTCCTTAGTGACCAGAAAGGCGCTATATAAATACAGGCCATTTACCATTTGCGCAACATCTCTAAAGTTAGAAATATCCTGTCTCAGAGTGACGCTGAAAAACTAGTTCATGCATTTATTACTTCCAGGCTGGACTACTGTAATTCACTATTATCAGGATGTCCTAAAAACTCACTGAAAAGTCTTCAGTTAATCCAAAATGCTGCAGCAAGAGTCCTGACAGGGACTAGAAAGAGAGAGCATATTTCTCCTGTTTTGGCTTCCCTTCATTGGCTTCCTGTTAAATCCAGAATTGAATTCAAAGTCCTGCTCCTCACATACAAGCTCTTAAATAATCAGGCCCCATCTTATCTTAATGACCTTGTAGTGCCATATCACCCTATTAGAGCACTTCGCTCTCGCTCTGCAGGCCTACTTGCTGTTCCTAGAGTATTTAAAAGTAGAATGGGAGGGAGAGCCTTCAGTTTTCAGGCCCCTCTTCTGTGGAACCAGCTTCCAGTTTGGATTCGGGAGACAGACACTATCTCTACTTTCAAGATTAGGCTTAAAACTTTCCTTTTTGCTAAAGCATATAGTTAGGGCTGGACCAGGTGACCCTGAATCCTCCCTTAGTTATGCTGCAATAGACGTAGGCTGCCGGGGATTCCCATGATGCATTGAGTTTTTCCTTTCCAGTCACCTTTCTCACTCACTATGTGTTAATAGACCTCTCTGCATCGAATCATATCTGTTACTAATCTCTGTCTCTCTTCCACAGCATGTCTTTATCCTGTTTTCCTTCTTTCACCCCAACCGGTCGCAGCAGATGGCCGCCCCTCCCTGAGCCTGGTTCTGCCGGAGGTTTCTTCCTGTTAAAAGGGAGTTTTTCCTGCCCACTGTCGCCAAAGTGCTTGCTCATAGGGGGTCATATGATTGTTGGGTTTTTCTCTGTATTTATTATTGTGCGATCTACTGTACAATATAAAGCGCCTTGAGGCGACTTTTGTTGTGATTTGGCGCTATATAAATAAAATTGAATTGAATTGAATTGAACTTATTTTCTGTACAGCACTTTGTTCCTGTACTGGGTATTTTAAAGTGCTTTATAAATAAAATTGGATGGCACCGGTTCTGACATAAACGGTAGTAACCAGACTGAAAAGCAGCGCACATTTCGGTGCTTTATTTCGGTGCTTTTTTTTTTCCTGAGATGTCATACACTTTGGATTCCAGCCAATCATTTTACCTTTGCGAGCATAGTAGGCGGGCCCAGGTACGTACGTTCTTTTAGAGCAGAGCTACAGATTAAAAATGCCCAAAGCGAAACGGTCAAAGTCTGGCTGTACTTCACAGCAAAAGATGCAAACTCAGCAGCCTGCAACAAGTGCTTTAAGGTGATACTGTGCAAAGGAGGTAACTCCTCGAATCTGATGAAACACCTGGCGACGCATAGCATTTTTTTAAAAGCAGAGAAATGCACCGTATTTGATAGCTTGCTGCGAGACCTCACACCGTGCACATCTACTGCGGGTGTGGTGCCTGTTATCTGACCTGGAGTTAGCAACATCCCCCAAAAACCCGAAGAGGAGAGTCCTGGCCCCTAGCCCTGCCAGTGTAGCAGAAATGATGATGGATGATGATGGCAGCAGTTCTTCTCTGGGTCAGTAGCTTAATGTTGTCCGTGTGTAATTTACGTTGAGTAGGCTAACCACGTTATTAAATTAATGCATGTAAGGTGAACTAGCAAACACCGTCGTAGTTACATGCGGCTGTCTTCTTGTTTGATGGCAGATACTCCCTTCACCCTGGCCAAAAAGGCTAAAATGACCAAAGGAAACACGGCTCCCTGTCGCGAGCCGTGTTTTTTTTTTGTTTGTTTGTTTGTTTGTTTTGTTTCTTTCTCTCACCCTCTCTCTCGCACTTTTTTTTTCTGCTTCACTACGCATGTGAGCCTTGTGCTTTGCGCTGGGAAGAGGGGGGAGGGGCGGTAGTTGCACTCGCAGTCGCACAGGAACAGAGCGGGAGGGAGAGAAAGAGAAAGAGAGCCAGGGACGACAACGTCACATTAGAAAGGTATAGTAATCATCAGTGTTGGTCAAGTTACTTGAAAAAAGTAATCAGTTACTAATTACTGATTACTTCCCCCCAAAAGTAATCCCGTTACTTTAATAATTACTTATTTTCAAAAGTAATTAATTACTTAGTTACTTTTTAAAAACACGATTTACAACCTGAATAGGTGATAAAGCGATAGATCTTTCAGCCCAATTCTACTTTTTCTGCATAATCCATCATACAAAATGTAATCAAATGGAAACGTCTCTTTTTAAAACTTTAAACTTTAAATCTTTTAACTTTATGCATCAAGCAAAAACTTAATTATATGCAACATTCTCTGACTAGAAGAAATTTGTTTAACATTTAAACCTATTTTCTGCACATTCCAGCATATAAAATAAAATATTTTTTGTGTTTACACTCAGTCTTTCAAATAGATGAAAGTAAAACACAGCAGAAAATAAATAAAATCAAAAACTAGCGGTCCTGTTGCTCTATTTTCACCTGTAAAGCAGGAGTGGGGTAGGCGGAGGTTTACATTGGTGCAGGTGTGCCGCAGCGGTCAGTGGAAGAATCCACGAGTTTCTCTGTGAATTTCCCATTACAGTCGTAGCGCACTCGCTGCTTGCTTGGAAGTTTAGGGTTTTTTTCGCTGTAAAAAGAAGTTTTCTTCCCACGCACGTAATCATCCACAACAGTTGTGGATGATAAAGCATTCAGAAAGTTTATTCATGCAGGCCCATATGACAGAGAATGTGCATCTCCTTTTTGTTTTCATATTTTAATTTATATTTAATGGTGTTGTGGTTTGCAGTGTTTTGTGTTCTTTCACTTTAAATTTGTTTAAAAGGAAAAAGCTGAAAATTTAAATAGTTAAAAGTGGAACTGTGAATAGTTGGTTTTTGTATTATATGATTTATTTATTACATTTTACGTGGAGTGAATAAATAAAAGTATATTTACGGTGGCCCCTAGAGACAAAGCATGTGCAAACTTCAAAACAAGTTCAAACTCAGAAGCACGTAAAAACTCAGAAGCACATAAAAACTCCAAAGCACGTACAAAACACAACAGAAGTGCTCCAGGATGCTTGGCGCAGTGTTGAGCTTTTGTTACCTAGTGGCTACACAAGCCAGCAAGTACCAACGACCAGATTTGGTGTGTGGTAGTAACAGGTAAATGAACTTTTTTTTTTTTATTATTTGAATATATATGAGTGCTTGTGTATAAATACACAAACCATACACATATCAAAGTCAAAGTCAAAGTCAGTTTTATTTGTCAATTTCTTCAGATGTACTTGCCATACAAAGGAATTGAAATTACGTTTCACACTGTCCCATGCGTAGACATAGACAACAATAAAGTGCAGATGCACAACATTTAGGTAACATACAGGATATAACAAGACAGGACCTACACATAACATATAACATATAATAAAGTGTTCCACAGTGCGCCCTGGAAAGTAGTGTACTAGTTCACTTGATGTAGTCCCAGGTTGTGGTTGGTAAGTGTTTTTGTTTTAATGCAGCATAAGACTGTAGCAGCAGTAATAGTAATATAAATAATATAAATAGTGCTAAAGAAAATACTAAAAATACAAAAAATATAAGGCAGCAGGTGTGTGCAATTGTAATGCAGAGGTAGTCGTTTCCAGTCAGGAATGTAGAGAGTGTTTCCTTGTTGTGGAGTGTGTGTGTGTGTGTGTGTGGAGGGGGGGGGGGGGGGGGGGGGGGGGGGGGGTCCAGTCTGTCTTCCTATACTCCTGCCAGTCTGGTGGTTCTGCTGGCTGGGAGCCGGGAGGGGAGAGAGTTCAGCAGTCTCACAGCCTGGTGGATGAAGCTGTTGGTGAGCCTGGTAGTGCGGGAGCGGAGACTTCTGTATCTTTTTCCGGAGGGCAGGAGGCTGAACAGACAGTGCGCGGGGTGGGTTGCATCGTTGACAATTGTGATGGCTTTGCGGGTAAGGCGGGTGGTGTAGATGTCTTGCAGGGAGGGGAGTGGTACACCAACTATCCTCTCAGCTGTTCTCACAATGCGCTGTAGAGCTTTTCTGTTATAGTCAGTGCAGCTACCGCCCCACACAGTGATGCAGCTGGAAAGGATGCTTTCAATGGTTCCTCTGTAGAATGTGGTCAGGATGGGTGGTGGAGCACTTGCCCGCTTGAGTTTGCGCAGGAAGTAGAGGCGCTGTTGTGCTTTCTTGGCCAGTGATGCTGTGTTGGTGGTCCAGGAGAGGTCCTCACTGATGTGCACCCACTGATGTGCTTTCAATTGTGTAATTTAAGTGATCTAGATAGCTCTGTTTTGGAAGTTCAGTTAACGCTAGAAATGTGTTTTGGAGTTTGTACGTGCTTTGTCTCTAGGGGCCACCGTAAATATTTATTTAAACATATATAAATAAAAACACTTTACATTAGTAATTCCTTTTGTGCATAATTTTATATCATTTTTAATAATAAATTAATTAAAGCAACAAAACAACCTGAAGAGCCGGTTCGGAGCCGAAAGAGCCAGCTCTTTTTAGCTCTAAAAAGAGCCCAGCCGGAAATCCCATCACTAGTTTGAGCAGCGTTTAAGCACCGTCACCGTTTCAAAAGTACCGGTTTGGTACTGGTATCGGATAAAACCTAAACAATAACCATCCCTACTGGTGAGTCATGACAAATATACATACAAATATTTTATTAAATAGGCTTGAGCTTTCAAATGTGATCCTGTTTACTAAACTTCTTCCTTCACTTGCAGGAGAGGAGGACACTAGTGAGTCATGGCTCTTAGAAAAATTTTATTAAATAGGGTTGAGCTTTCAAATATGATCCTTACTAAACCTTTTGCTTCACTTGCAGGTGATGTGGTTCTTCTGGATGTGTGCCCCATGACCCTTGGTATTGAGACTGTTGGAGGAGTAATGACCAAGCTGATCCCCAGGAACACAGTGGTGCCCACCAAAAAAGCCCAGATGTTTACTACAGTCCATGATAACCAGCCTATTGTCACCATCAAAGTCTATGAAGGTAAGAGTTAGGATATTTCAAGTTCCAATATAGTGTCTAATTGTCACGTTTTTTTGTTTTTTGTTTTTTTTTAGGTGAGCGTCCTTTGACCAAAGACAACCATTTTCTGGCTACCTTTGACCTGACTGGCATCCCCCCTGCTCCTCGTGAAGTACCACAGATTGAAGTCACCTTTGAGATTAATATCAATGGCATTTTATGTGTCACTGCTGAGGACAAGGCCACAGGCAACAAGAACAAGATCATAACTAACCAGAACTGGTTAATGCCTGAGGATATCAAACGCATGGTGAACGACGCCAAGCGCTTTGCTGAGGAAGACAAGAAGCTGAAGGAGAGGATCAATGCTCACAATGAGCTGGAGGGCTACACATACTCCCTGAAGAACCAGATTGAATCCATTGAGAAGGCAGTGGAGGAGAAGATTGAGTGGTTGGACTCCCACCAAGATGCTGACCTGGATGACTTCCAGGCCAAGAAGAAGGAGCTTGAGGAGGTGGTTCAGTCCACTATCAGTAAGATCTTTGGTAGTGCAGGTGGTCCACCAGGAATTGGCAGTAAGCAAAATGAGAAGGATGAGTTGTAGGCAGGTCTGAAGTCTTATCACTCCTTGGCCCTCTGGCATGTTGGTGTACATATTGGACTGATGGGACTGAAATTGTGAGAGGAGTGGTGGCAAAGGGGCTGACCATAATAAATAGAAAATTCAGTATGGTCAGCCCATACTGAATGGTCAGAGAGACTTTCAAACACGTTTCAGTGTGTGGCTGTACTCAGGTGGTAGAGCAGGTCATCTACCAACCAGAAGGTTGGTGGTTCGATCGCAGTCTGCTCCAGTCTGCATGCCAAATATTCTTGTGCAATATTCTTGAGTGCTCACATAGAGTAGAAAAGCACTATATAAGAACCAGTCCATTTACCAATACAAATAACAGGTTTGTTGCCTTAGAGGGTGCCAGTCTGTTGGCTTTCTCCTCCTCTGGATTTCCCTCATCACACACTGTCCAGGCAAATATGCACATAGATGTTTTGGTAGTAGAGCTGCTTTGAATTCCAGAAAACAGAAAATATTTTAAAAAAATCATACTTAGATGCATGTAAAGAACTAAAATACTACATTTATACAGGGTTCACAAAACATAAATAATGACTGGCTTAAAGGCAGCATAGCGGTGTTAAATCTGTACATTTGTTCCATCTGCTGTCATCCCTCCAAACATGTAAATGTTCTTACCCAGCACGACAGCTGAGTGGGCAGCTACTCCTGGTGGAATATCTGCTTTGGCCTGCACTTTCTCCCACTTCATGCTCCCTTTAAAGATAATTTAACAGATATTTTTATATCGTCCCAGTGTAATGCAGTGATACTCTGAACACTTATGCTGCATGTGCATTGAAATACAAAGTGTTTAGTCTGTGAATCACAGATGTGGAGAATCTTACTTGAATCAAGAGAGTACATATCATTGTGGATTCTGTCTCCAGACATGCTTCCATGAATGTAGATCTTTGAATTAGCTGCTAAATGGATGTGATTGTGTTTCAGGTTGTGACCAAGTAGAAGACACTGCAACAGATTTACACGGAGGTGATTGATGGAAAAAATGATTGTTATTTAAACATAAACTTTTCATAGCATGCGTCAAAAGTGAAACATGAAAGAAACATAAGAATATGGATTTTCATTTTAAAAATCTCAATCACAGACGAGAAATATGTCAAACAGTGACATATGTTATTTCCTCAGCACTAGATCTTTTTGTATCTACCAGTGAATGAATAATGAGTGCATACATTCACTTAATTGTTTGTGGGTAACACAGATAAGCAATGTCTGTTATGTGTGTGTGTGGTTATTTTATTTCATGGTGTATAATGCGCATATTGAGGTTTTGTCATATGAAGATCTAAAACTTCTTAAGTGATGAAAACCAAAGAATTATTATTATAAATTAAAAAGACATTTTTGAAAAAATACCAGGTTTTTCATCATTTCCACACATGATTCAGTGAAAATGAAATTTGACCTAAAAGCCATTCCTGGCTGTGTTATTTAACCATATGGAGCCAAGTCGAAGTTACAGCTAATTAAAAAGGCCTCCAGCCAAAATGTTACAAAAATAAACTCAAACTTGAGTAAATATTAGTCACTAAATCAAGAAAAGTGACACTTAAAACTGTTGGTTGGCTCTAGTGTTAATGAAGTTCTACTTCTGAAAAAACTGGGCTGAATGAGAAATGATTCACTTATGAAAGTCAACGATCAAAGTTCAAATGTAAAGACATTATGTCTATTTGATCTCATGACTTTCACTCTGAATTCACATTTGATCTTGTTAGAGGAACAAATATTTTGTAATGCTGTAAATTAAACTTACACATTTTTGAAGTATATTTTTTTTTTCAATTGCCTTTTTACGTATTAATTATTTTACGCATTTTAAACTGCTGTTGAATACAACCTTTGCATCTAATTTATTGGTGACATCCACAGATAGATATGTAACCTAATGATGAAAGCAATATATCTACATGACCTAATATCCTGGGTAGTTCATGAAATTGACATTTCTCAGTGTCACAAAATATGTCACAGGCCTGGCTTGGAGGACTGGACTCTAAATAATTTCAGCAGTTTTTTCTGCTTTGAAGTGATATGTGTTCTAATATAATGTTTCATATTAAGTTCTCCCTTTATATATATCTGGGTGAATGCAATAAGGCATAGAGTGAGCTCAGTCTAAGCTTTGAATCTGTTCTTCATGTCTGAACAAAATCTTCTTACTCGGTTTTTGCTCTATCCACACAAATTATACATCAAAACACAGGTTTTCAGAAAATGTCACTGTCATTATGGTAGGAGTTACGTTTTTCACGCAAATGGCCTTGAAGCAACACAAAGTTGCAAACTCCCCATTCAAAGTCTACTGAGACTTGAGTGAAAATCAGAGCTGAAATTCTATAACGGGAGGCATTTTCAACTCATCATATCTCCTAATTGTAGGATGCACAGACATGAGCCTTGTGCCAATACATTTTTAGACGCTCCTGATGCTCATGGTGAAAGAATTTTTTTGATACCTTTTACTGTTTTGTCATGAATTACGTTTGTTTCAGGGTAGAAAATCTGTCCTTGTCTCAGATTTCAAACTCTGGAAATGAAGTTGTTTTTTTCTCTCATCATATCTCCTAGGTGGATTTACATTGAGACCAGAAAATTGCCTTGATTGGTCATCAAAGCTTGCTGATTCTCAGTAAAAGAATGCCATTGATAGTCCGTGTACTTGTCAAATTAGAGAACATTTTCCAACAGCGAGAAACAGTGGTTTTTGCTTCTCGTCCATTCTCTTTAAAGTGTGGTTTAGCTCACTGGGACGAGCTGTTTTCACAGTGTATGGATCTAATTCAACATGCACACAGCTTCTTTGACTGATTTCCACTACACCGCATTCACCCTGCATTTTCAGGGGACATGCAACTTTTTCTAATTTTTCCTTCTTTTTAAAACATTATTATATAAAGCGACTATCAATGATTGAGAGGGCATAAGATTCCAATTTATTATGAAAATTCAAGAGCTTACATAGAATTAAATCAATAAATATCTTAGATACAGCACCCAATTAGCTCTTTCAGTTTTCACATCACAACCAAATAGTATTTCATTAAAATAAAATACCAACATTTCATCTCTGAAGCAGATAACTTTTGAAATACTGTCAGGTGATGTTACTGTAAAGCACTGCAATAAGAAGCAGGTTTATTTGACACAAACCTGTATCAAAGAAATGAAGTCTGGAGTCTGAGACAGGCGCAGATCCTATTTCCCTACCAGAAAACACAAAAAGCCTGTCCCCAAGGCAGGCTGAGGTGGTGTGGTACTTTTGGGAATGGGGGGTGTCCAATTTATCACTACAGTAGTCCAGCGAGGATTACTGTCTAGACACATACAGAATGGAAAAGATTTGTGGGTATTCATTATATCGATCTATTTATATAACGTGTGGTTACAGACTACAGGTTTTCAAGGTTTTCACAGCCATGGTTTCACAGTTCAACAAGAAATCTGAGTGAAACCTTGCTCATCTGTGAAAACCCATCAAATTACTAGATGAAGTTAAAATAGGATTTACCTGCCAGTTGTACTTTTTGGATACAGTTGCGGTTTCTATTCTGCTGTCCACCCCCAAACACCTACAGACTCTGGGGGCAGCTCTCTGTTACAAATCTGCAGTTTTCATACCTTGCCTCTAAACGCTACCACTCAGCTACATCCCATTCATGATTATCTGGTCCATACAAAAAAGAAAAATGCAAAGAAAGTCATCCAATATCAGTCTGATGGCTGATGATAACTTTAGCTTCTTGTCATAATTTAAAAAAGTGTATTTTTTATGTGTATTTTACATAATTCCTCCTTGGTCCCACTTTCTAGCGCATGTGCGTGATTTATGTTAATAAAGTTAAAGAAAAAAATTATTAAGTGGTTAACGTAAATACTTAACTACCAACCACAGTGGAGCTCTACGTTAAAAACTGTACGCATTTGCTTTATGTTAGTTACATTATGTCATGTGGGCAAGCCACAGCTAAGAGCATTTTCTCACTTAAATAGAAGTAAAAGCATAAAATGTTGAACAGTATATTTGACACAGTAATGTGGCTGTGCAAATATTCTCAGGATAACAATATGTCTTATCTGGCTGGAACATAAAACGTCCGTCTCACTTTCTACACAGTCTAGGCATTTTTGGGAGTCATAGTAGCATTTTTTAACCCTAATGATTAAATAATTTCTTTCTTTCTCGCATAATATACAGACAGCGTTATACGTTTAGTTTTACATCAGCTTCACAAACACAAAATTGCTAAATCAGCAGATGTTTGTACTCTGAACTACTCTGTGCACAGTTGCTGTGTGTCGGATATCCAGTAAATTGTTAAGTTTTAGGATAATCTTAAGCTACAAAATGAGTGCTCAGGGTTCATATATGTTTTTGGGTGTGTGCAAGCCTCAATTCACTGTGTGTCACATTTTGTCGCCATCTGGTGGGCGATTATATCATCTACAAAGCACTTGCTAAATGTGCTGCTGAAAGACAGAATCGTGGGTCTGTTGAATTGTTATCTCTGTAGAATAGTTGAGTATACTCTCTAGAATAAAGTCAATAAGTCAGATATGTGCAAACTGGAGCACACCCCAAACAGGAAGTCCTGAGGATGCAAAGCAGCCCCTCACCCTCCCTCCAATGACACCAGACTGTACCACTCTGTGTCTGTCTCAACACCCGTTTCCGAAAAGCTCATTGTTATTTGGACATGAGTATGAACAAGGATCAGAAAATCAACTCTGTTTACTGGCATTAACTGACAAATGCCGTCAGTCAAAGCAATAGTCATGAAGGAAAACCTCTTCCTGATGCCACTACATGTTTTTTTCTTCATATCATAATGCATTATTATTATTATTATTATTATTATTATTATCTATGGGTGTTGATCTATTTTTGTGTTTGACGATTTTACTGTGTTTGAATCTCGAGACATGAATCTGTCTAAGAAGTTGTGGGGGACTCAAACACAATTCTCCTGCAATCATCTGTCCCACATGTGCAACTACCCAATTAAAGTCCATATTCAACATTGGAGATGTTACTTTTCAGTAATTAGAGCCACAAATGTTCCAGGAAACACAATGAGAATTGTTTTATTTTGTGTGCCCGTTCCACTGAAGATCTCTGGCATTGAAATTGTTATGGAGGAGGTGAAGCAGTCAGAGCTGTTTGATCTTTTGCAAAGGGTTTCACTGCCCTTCAAAATAAATTACTCTTTTGACGAATCATACAGGCACGTGATGGTGGCTTTGAAGTCCACTTCAAAGATGCCTTCTCAAATGTTTCAGTTCACCTGATGGGACCAACATAGAAAAGGTTTCATCAACCAGGTCTTTTAGAACCTCAATAAAGAATTCTTTATGGGTTGAGAGCTTAAAATCATAACTTCTCTCTTACTTGATGCTGCAGTTCTCAAACCAGTCTGCAGTCAGACACATGTAAGATATGAACATACAGCAACGTGGTGAATGTCTTATAAATCCACCAATGATTTCTCTTAATTTAATGAACTGACAGATGTACTTTTTAAGAGTTTGAAAGAAAGTATCAAAAAATAAAGATGGGAGATGCTCAAATTTGGTACAAATGTGTGTGTATATGAGTGTATGTGGATGTGTGATGAGTCCCAGTATTTATTTTTTTATGGTTCTCATTGTGAGCAACAGTTTTAACCACAATTTGACACTTTATTCATTCATTTCAACTCTTTCACACAGTTTTATATTTAAGCTGCAGAATACAAGATATTTGACCAACAACAGAAGATAAATATTTCATGGTCCACTGAGCCTTGATTTCTACTGTAACATTCAGATGTTAAGGTCAGAATTTGGTATAAAAAACATAAAAGGATACCCATTTTCTAATGGCTGCTCCTAGGAGGTTAACCTGCTATGTCACAAAGCTCAGATCATTTCAAACTGGTTCCTTGATCATGACAAAGAAGTTTTTGCACTCAAATGGCCTCCACAGTCACCAGATCTCTAACCAATAGAGTACCTTTTGGATGTGGTGGAATGGGACATTTGCATCATGGACGTGCAGCTGACAAATCTGAAGCAACTGTGTGATGAAGTGATGAAGTGAAGTGTTTGGATCAAAATGTGTGAGGAATATTTCCACAATCTGTTGAATCTAGAAAGGGATATGAAGAATTAAGGTTGCTCTGAAGGCAAACTGGGCCCAACACAAGCAAGGTGTACATTATGAACTGGCCAGTAAATTTATATTACCATATCTGAATCAAGCACATAATTCAGATAAAATGGGTGAATTTTAAATATGGTAAATTTCACTTTATTTTCTTCTTTTTCCATCAGTGATGCTTCTTCTAGTTTGTTCATATAGAGCAAAATATCAAGAGTCCATTTCATCAATTGCTCTGTAGGTTGTGCTACTGCATTTTTAATTTATTTTTTGTTAATGTTGCCTGGATTCAGTGGATAGAGCATAAAAATCAGCAAAAAGTCTTGTTATTCCACACACAAACGTTTTGTGTGTGGAATAACAAGTGGCCATGTGGCCAAACGTTTAGAGAATGAGAAGTGTTGTTTGTTTATTTACAAAGTTTGCTGTTATAGTGATAGTCACATATCATATCATATCACTTCAAACTGAGGTGATCCAGTAATGCTGCACTAATGAATTAGACTAACTATTCACTTTAGCTAAAGTTATTAAGTTAGCTAAAGAGTTGGGATGCTGTGTAAGACATAAATAAAGCTAAAATACAAAGGTTTGGACACCGTTTTGCATGTTTCCGTACTGTAGGGGTCTCTGCAAGCATACAGGGCTCTGAGAGGGTACAAGATGACAACTGTGGAATTCTACTAGAAACAGTCGATCATATTTGTTTGTCAAAGCTGAATCCAGGGCAAACTAGGCTAAATTAGCGTTTTTAGCTAACAGCTACAATAAGCATAAAAGTTACTGTATGGCTATCAATTGTTAACATGATGCTTGTTCTTATACATGTAATACATTTATTACCAACCTGAGAGTTTATCCGCTGGTCATTCGACATGATGAATGACTTCTAAAGTCTTAATCCAGCTCCAGCTCAAGATGCTGTAGATTCCCATCAGTAACACTTTCGGTCCGCTAGTAAAACATAGTTCTATTAATCTGCGCTCGATTACTCTTGAACCGGAACCGGATGTAAGTCCCAAAAAACTATCTCTCACCCGAACCGGTCACGGCAGATGGCCGCCCCTCCCTGAGCCTGGTTCTGCCAGAGGTTTCTTCCTGTTAAAAGGGAGTTTTTCCTTCCCACTGTGTCAATAGCAAATTGTACTTAGTAGTCAGTATAAACTTTTAATGATATAAGTTTACATATGATAGAATACTGCATGATGACCTTTTGATGACTTAGACTGTTGTTCAGCACAAGACTTGTTCTTCTGTTCTCTTTTATAAGTTTCTTCCCACAGCGATAATAAGAACTGAACAAGTAGTTTCACTCCCTACCAGGAAGAGGAAAGCTGAACACTCTTATCTTCGCTCCCTAAAAAGAAGAGGGGCTGCGTCCTTCAGAATCACACACACACACATACACCTGCATACGCACATACATACGCACCAACATTCCTCTGTCTATGAACAGACGTATTCACTATTGTATTACTTTTGTATATAAATAAAGACAAGTGCAAGAACAGAGCGCACATCACAGGGCCCCCACTCTCGTGTGAGCGCTCTGTGATCGCCCTTGCAAGTAAAAACTGCAGCGTGTGTGTGTTTCTACCATCAGACTCTCAGCTGAAGAAGTGTCTTTTAGAATAAATCTCTTGACACACTGTCGCCAAAGTGCTTGCTCATAGGGGGTCATATGATTGTTGGGTTTTTCTCTGTACCTAAGAAGCGCCTTGAGGCAACTTTTGTTGTGATTTGGCACTATATAAATAAAATTGAACTGAATTGAATTGAAAAAAAAAGCGGAATTTCGGAAATGAAATTGAATTGTACAACTGAAACTGAATGGTGAGAAGTAAAACTGAAATTATTCGAGAGCTAAATTTTAAAGGATAAAATACAGTTTCAAAGCAAATGAATTCATTTTCAAAATATAAAATTCAATTTCAATTTAGTGATGATCATTTTCAAACCAATAAATTGAATTTCAAATTAGGCTAATTCAAATTCAGTTTTAAAAAGCATTTATTCAAGTTACAATTCAGATTCGGTCCGTGTACTTTTCGGTATTTGAAGTTTTGTTTCAGAAACCAAAACGAAAAAACGATATTTAAAAGAATTTTCATTTTTTTAATTTTTGATAAAGAATAAAATGGGCGAAAATAACTTGTTTTTTCATTCGGTGGTAACAAATAGCCGTCATACACTTAAAATTAGACGTGCTTTTTTGGATTTCTTCGTGATTCAAATAATGAAAGTATACTAGCGCAAAAACAAAAAAATAGACGCATTTTCAATGTCTGAAACGGGAAGTACTTCTTCTGCGCGTTTTTTTATGGCGCGCGCACACCGTCCCCCACACAAGAGATCGACGGCCTTAAAGTTACACTGGAATAAACAGAGGATGGACCATTACGTTGTTTTTAGGAAAACTAAGAGAGTGACACTCCGGGACGAAGACATGACTGCAGAAAAACTGGGTCGCATCTTTCAGGTAGATATGTAAACTTCGCAAACTTTGCTTTCAGCAGTTTTTTTATGAACGTTATTGTTCTTCCTTACTGCGGAACGGCTAACGTTAACATTTGGTGATTTCATGTAGGCCTACTTTTACTAATACTATGTCTAGCCGTCTTCATTGTGCTAATATGTGAATTGTGCACATGTGCTAATGTGTAAATAGTTATTCATTGACTTTTACCGGCTACTAGCTAATAAGTAAGCCTTTAGAGCCTATTAACCGTGTGCACAGGAGTAACACGTTAGCAGAGCAACGTGATTTACGGAAACTTTTCTTAAACAGGTATCCGCGCATACTCTGTACATCACGGATGATTCAAACGTGGCTATGTTCCCCGGTGCGGTCTCTGGTGTTTTCAGCGCATTAGACCTTACACCCAGAGGTCACTATGAAGTCCACGGAGAAGACATGGAGTCAATTCCAACAGCAGGTTCCAGCGGGCAGCGTTTTGCATTTATGCGAGCACCAGCTGTGGCAGCGTCTGCACCTTCACGTTCACAGCAGGCTACTTCAAGTTCCCCTATGTCCTCCAAAACATTTCAGAGGTAGGATGAGTCTGTGTTCTTGAATATTAAATTACAGAACAGGCAAAATAAAAAGAAACATAAGGTGCATGGATAGTTGAATTGTTAAGAATAGCAAAGCTGTTTTAGTACAATTTGCCTATAGCAATCACTGAATGGATTTGTGGCCTGCTGTCTTTTACAAGATATGTAAAATTATTATGTTTTGTTTTACAGATCAGTGTACTTTGCAGATGTAGTTGGTGGGAGGTTGATTCCCAATAGAATGGTGGTTGTACGATTCCTGGAGTCTGAGGCTACGCTTCAAGGGATAGTAGGAAAAGTGCAAGATGCCATTGGTAATTACAACCCAATAATTTTGACAGATGCACAGGGCAATGCAATTCTGGAGTCGGAGGGCACAACAGGTGAGCCATAATATTACAGCTAAAGCCCATATCTTATGGAGAGACATGTCTTACCAGACTCTTTGTAATATTTATTGGGTAATATGGTATTGGCTTCTAAACAGGTTTCTTTGGTTTTGTTTTTCATCTGTAGGGTCACAGTACTGGAGACAAAATGCACGAAAAATTCTTGCTGTGCCTGAACAAGACTTTAATTGCCTCCAGGGAACAAAGAGGAAGAAACTGAGGTATGTGAATAAATATGTATATACTATAGGATGAACATCAATATAGAAGAATTAATTTGATTTAAATCCTATAATAGCAGTAAGACATCACTACATAAATCATCATCTATCAGTAAGTGATGTGATGTTTCTTTAAGCCAGTAAGTAGCTTTGACATCTGATTATCCATTTTTATTTGTAGCAGCCGTAAAGATGATGACAGTGCCAGTTTGGGAGAAGTGAGTGACAAAATAGAAGAGTTGGTGTTGGCATCTCAAAGTCTGCCAGCTGTCACAGCAGCAATCAAAGAGCTCACTGATCTTGCAGTTGCCCAGAAAGTCACAACCCCCAAGCTGCAGACACTCAAGGAGGGATTTAGCTGCGTGGTTTGTATGAGTATGTTCAAATGTTGCTTAGTAAATACATTACATCTACACTAACATTTTAATTACAATTAAAACAATGTCAAACCACATTCAATCATTACTTTGGACAAACATTTTTTTACCAAACATAGGCTCTTTATTCAGCAGTGTCCATTTAAATACTTAGGCACAGACAATCAAGATGCAGGTCTACTGTAACATAACATTCAAAAGTTTACATGCACATTTAATTTGGGTTCTCCTTGCAATCTTGACTATGAAAGTATAGCTTTTCAAATTGATTACAATGTCAGTATGGGTGACGGTACACTGTTCACAGTAATGTAAAACTAAAAAGTTCACATTTAAAATGGGACTGTAGTTGCATATATTGAATCAAGTACCTGTAACTTTTTCATTTTTCTTGCTTGCTAATTGAGAAAATGTACTGATTTTGCCCCTCATCAATTATAGACAAAAATATAGACAGGGACTTTCTCAGAACAGCGTGAACAAGAGTAATTACAGAATAACCAAAAATATTCTGCATGCTGTCTGTAAATTTATGTCAAGACTGACTTTGAACCTATAGTTTGAACTAAATTCAACATAAATGGATAACAGTCTCACTTATCTGATTTACTTTTGCAGACATCATTGAGGATCCAGTGTTCTCACTGTGCTGCAGAAGCATTATTGGCTGCAAGACATGTGTGGAACAGTGGCAAGAGACATCACAGCACTGTGCAAAATGCAGGGAGAGTAACAACGGAGTTCTACAAATTACTGGTCTAACAGCTGCATTTTCTGTATTGAAATCTTTTTTTGCAGAGGAGTAATGTAGTGTGTACACACAAATGTTTACAGTCAGTTGATTTTTTTTTTTGTCTGTTCTGTACAGTTTACAGATGCAGTGGTTCATACATTTCTCTGAGTTATGTTTATGAGACAGAGCAGAGCTTCTTTGTATGGCATAAAGTCACCATTTACGGCTCTAAAAAACAAATGTGAAATATCAGGATATTTTTCTGCAAAATGACTCTCTGTTCTAAGTTTGTCCTGTTCGGTTGTGAAGGGATCAACTCCAAAAGTCGAATATTCTTTGAGTGCAGATCCCAAGTGCTGCCTGTAAAGGTCTGCTGCTTCAAGTGCATTTGGCAAGAGCTCTGGAGAAATTCTTCTTTTACACCCATGTTCTGCAAAGTGATTTGGTATGCCTTTTCCTGTAAAAAATAGAGGAGGTGTTTAAATGTTCATTATCAGGGTTGTAAGCAATCTGACTTTTTTTTTTTTTTTTTTTTACCTGGGATTCTATGAGCATTCCATGATTCTACCACACTTGCAAGACCAATGTTACACAGCTGACAGGTTAGATTGGACACACAGTATCGCACAAGGTTATCCTCCATATCTATCTCCTCCTGGTCCATCAGCTGGAGTAGGGCAGTTTTTAGTGGGTAGTTGACACGGTTGTTGATTTCAGGCCAAATCCTTTCAACTGTGTGGTTCTAAAAGAGTTAAAAGAAACATGTCTTAAATGTACGTAGTAGTACACGTAATAGTATAAGAATTTCAGCTGATGTTAATGGTACTTAAATCTTACTCTTGTGGATGAGGTCTGTAAATAAGGCAGTCTCTCCTGATTGAAGCGATGATGTGACAGCATCTCTTGCATGAACAGTGTTAAATAAAATTCCTTTCCATGGTCTACTCGCACCTGGTCCCACATACCATAGGTGATCACTGCAGGTCTGGTACAGGAAAAATAAAGAACATTTATTAACTATTTTGCTTTAAGACCAGCAAAGGTGTTATTATTTTGAATGTATTCATTCATGTTTTTTTTGGGTAATATTTTAGTTGTAGTAGGACAACATATATTTCTTAAGTTTCTTTGCAATGTCACTGTCATGCTCAGACTTTAGATGTATGTCAGAACAATTGAAAGATATGTGGAAATCCAAGAACCTTGTTCCATTCATAAATGAACACTGATTAATTGCAATAAAGTAGTTAAATGATTCATGTGCAATTCCATTTTATTTATTTTTACATTAATAGAAAATGTTGATCAAAATGTTTGGTAAGTTCTTAATATATTATATTCAGGAACATAACCAGACCCATCTGTTGCATGTCTAATTTAAATTCAAATATTGTAAATTTGGGTGCAGCTCATGTCCAATATGACTAACATGTCCATCAAAACACTTAAGATGAAATAAATGGTTTGAGAGGTTGTATTACCTGAAAACATATTCATAGATGCTCAAGTTGTTTTTGATTGGCATTGTGGAATGACTCACAATCTTTTTACTGAATCCATCTACAGCTAAAACATGGGTGACTCCAAACATTACAAGTTTCTCGTTTTGGTCCAGGTGAACCTTGTGCCCCATGCATTCAGCATGGTACGGTGTGGGATTAAGATTCCGAGCTCCCTTACAAAAAAATCACAAAAATAAATGACAGCTGACTGGATAAAGGCAGATTTGATCATACGTTTGAGGAAGAGTCAAGTAACTGTTAAAGCAGGGCGTACATCTGTTAAACAGAATTAGGCCCTACCATTACATGATGTATATCACAAATATGACAAAGAACATTGGAATACAGTTCTAGTGGAAGATTAAATAACATAGGCTACCTGGCGTCTTGCTTCATGATAAGGTTGATGCACCTCTCTTAAAATTGACCCAATTCGTCCCTCTGCAGCATGTACCCCTTTTGTGGACAGATAGCCCTTCATCATTTTGCGGCCATATGTTGGGCCCACCTGTTTAAAATAAAAGATCATGCTACTACTAGAACAACAAATGTAAAGTAGCTTATTCTGAAAGCAAATGTGTAAAGCTAAAGTATTGTGCTAATTAACTGTACAAATACCAGTGAGAGACATCTTTAAAATAACTAACGTTACCCACCACCCGCAAGACGCTAAAACGCGCGGGCGCGCGCACACAGTCTAGACTAACCCCCTTACAACCCAGTTAAGACAACCATACACAGTCATAAGGTGAAGGAAGAAAGTACCTTACCTCATTTATAGCTTGTGTCACCTCAAGCTCCAACCGTGTGTCCGAGAGTCGACAGCTAGTGATTTGCTCAGCACAAAACTTTCTAACATTTCTCGCAGAAAATCCTCTCACTTCCCCGTGTTCATATGACAGACGCTCTGATATAATTTCCGATGACAGGCCTTGTTTTGCCATCTCCATGATCACGTCTGAGTATTTTTCCAACGTCATGATGTCCACACTACAGTGTTTGCCATAAGTTTGCGCATCACTTGTACAGGTTGTTGACCTACTAAAACTTCCGGTTCAGACAAAATAAATAAAGGGCCCTTTCTCGTTCTTTTTTCTTGGGTTTTTCGTTTCTGATGTGCGAAAGGACAAAATGAAAAAAACAATTGTTTTACGTTTTTCATTTTAGCTTTTTAAGTTGAGAATTAAATAAGTGTCTCATTTTCTTTTTTAAATTTTACTTTCTGAAACGAAACTTCAAATACCGATAAGTACACGGACCAGATTCAATCCAAGCAATTCAAATTCAGATTTAACTTATTCAAATTCAGTTTCTGATGGCACAAATTTCTGCCCATAGATATCATTCTTTCACTGAAAGAATTAGCAGGCTTTGGTGAACAATCAGGCCGAAATTTCATGTCTCTAAGATAATCTATGAAGGAGATATGACGAGAGAAAAAAGTGCTTAATTTCCAGAGTTTGAAATCTTAAGAAATCTGAGAGAAGGGCAGATTTCCTACCCTCAAACAAATGGAATTCATGGCCAAACGGTAAAAGGTGATAAAAAAAAATTCTTGAATTGTGACCGTCAGGAAAGTCTGAAGATATATTGGCACAAGTCTCATTTCTTAACTTTGCTTCATTAAGGAGATATGGCGATTCGAAAATGTGTCTCATTGGAGAATTCCAACGGTGATTTTGAGCAAAGTCTCCATTGAGTTTCTATTCTATTTGTGTTACTCTGAGGAGAACTGCCAAAACTCTGTAACTCCCACAAAAATGATAGTGACATTTTCTGAAAGCCAGCAAGAATACCTACATTTTGATGGATAATTTGTGGGGGTTAAGTGAAAATTAAGCGAGTAGCAAGAAATTGTTCGGACATGGAGAAAAGATTCAAAAAGTTCCAGTGGCCCACTCAAAGTAAATTGCATAGCAACCATAACAACGCATGTATTGTCTGAAAAATCTTAATGATGCAACTGAAAACTTAAAGAGGCATAAGAATAAAATGGTAGAAGATATGAAAAAGCTGAATTATACATGAATACCACAATAATTTGAGAACATTTTAAAGTTTGAATGGAGTTTCTACGTGAAAGTATGAGGAAGTAGTTAAGTTTCAAAACAAGCAAGTTTTAGCAGAATTGTGGAAGTTTCCCATTCATTTCAATGGGACAAATTAAAGGAAAAACCTGGGAGGAAGCCTTGAATTACTGCAGACAGAAACACCATGACCTGGTTTCAATCAGCAACCCTTATCAGCAGCGATGGGTCCAGGAAAGAGCCAAAAACGCCTCGACTCCTTTTGTGTGGCTGGGACTGCGCTACTCCTGCACTGCACGTTTGTGGCTTTGCGTCACTGATTATGTAGTGTGCTATGAGAGGTGGGCTTCAGGGGGAAAGACTGAAGACTGTGACATGTCTGCAGCCATGACCACAGGAGGGCAGCACGAGTGGGTCAGTCAGAGGGAAAATGAGACATTTAATTTTATTTGTATAAAACACTGAGGTTTAAACCTAAAGTCACTTCTTAGCTGCACATGTAGAGTTTCTGGGGTGAACTCTGTGTTTCTGCTCAGTGTTTACAGTCTCTGGGTTTGAAATGGGAGAAAAATGACCAACAGATTATTACCTGCAGGTTAGATATGTGCAGAGAGCAGTCTGTGTTTCATTTCCTCTCCTTTACCAGAGTCAGGAGCATCTTGGTTTCTTCCTTCATTGTTGCTGGATTGGTTCATTATTAAACTGTAGCAAGATATTTGTTTTGTTTTCGTTCAGATATGGTGATGGTTTGAATGTTTCTGCTTCATGTGCTGTAAATCTTTGTATCACACCTTTGTATCCTCAGCTTGAATTACAAAGCCTGTCACTAAACGCAGGTAAAACCATGTTCTAAAGTAATCACGTGGCTCCATGGCATTTCCACAAACGTTGATATGCAGAAACTGGAAATAAGTCTTTCACATCACTGTGGAGGAGTTTTGGTCGTGTCTCTTTTAAAGAATTGTTTGAATTCAGCCACAATGGATGTTTTTCAAGTTCATCCCAAAGCAACTTGATCTGATTCAGTCTGGTTTAGACTCGGACACTCCAAAACCTTCAATTTCTATTTCAGCCATTCATATGTGGACTTGCTGGTTTGTTTAGGATCATTGTCCTCCTGCAGAACCTGAGTGCTGAGTTTCAGGACATAAACTGATGTTTGGACATCCTCTGTCAGGATTTCAGAGAGCAGAATTCATGTTGGCCTGAAGCAGCAGAGCAGCCCAGACCATCACACCACTTTTTCTGAAATGCTGTTAGTCTGATGTCTCATGTAACGGGACTCAAACCTTCCATAAAATTCAGCTTTTGTCTTATCAGTCCACAGACAAGTTTCCCACAAGGATCATCCACAGTAGCGGTTTTTGATACGGGCGACACGGGCGGTTGCCCAGGGCGGCATCGTGGTGGGGGGTGGCATCACATGCATCGGCAAAAAAAAAAGTTGCTCGTACTCATGCTGCCCTGACATCAGCCAGCGCATATTGAGGATGGCATAGGCACCGATTTTCTATCACCCATTTGCTGGGAGTAAGGGTGCCCTCCGTTTGCGAGGTGCGCCTGCTGCTTGCTGCACAGGGAGGAGAGGGCGGGGCGGCGGGGGATTCTCTGGCTGGCTGGAGCAGCATCTAATAACCAACTCGCAAAATAGGCTAAAACAAAATAAAAACAAACCAACAAACACGAAAACACCAGACATCATGATACAGACTCGAAATTCTATACCCGAAAAGTGAGCGCGAGAGCCCTCGGTGCGCTGCTTGCTTCTGAAGTCAAAGTACACTTTATTTTTCATCTCCGCTACATACAGTACAGTATAGAGAGGGACGAGATGACGAGGCTCCAGTTACAGCAGTGCAAGTAAACAAACAATAAATATAAGAAGAGTAAGAAAATAAATATACACTTTAGGACTCGGGGTAAAGGGATCAATGATAATTTAAAAATTATAATTTACAGTTTGATGATTTAAAGTCTCACACACAACCCGTCGAAAGGGGAGGGGGCCGGCTGCTTCCAAATAGAGCACATTTCATTCATAATGATGTAAATCCAAGCCCATTATGTATTCATGATTTGAATCCTGGGTTGTGTGAAATCCCAGAAATAAACCTTAGACAAAGTGAATCAAGAAACATTCAAAGACATCAGGTGCTCAGTTTAGAAAAAAGAGAAAAGTAGAGGAGGAGAAACGAGCAAAAGATACAGGTAAGCAGATGTGTCTTTGGATAATGGCAGGTCATCCTGAAACAATCAGAATCAGAATACTTTATTAATCCCTAAGAAAATTATGTGGGTTACAGTTGCTCCAATAAGAAATGGTAAAAATAGTAACAGTAACAGACTAAACTCCAAACAATACATTATGTTACAGATTTTAATATTAATTAGTCATTGTCAATTGTTGATTTGTCCTGTTCTCATTGTATGACAAATTATGATGGCTGTTTGGTAGCCGTTTGCATACAATGCATACTCTCTCTCTCTTCATATGTGTGTGTGTGTGTGTGTGTGTGTGTGTGTGTGTGTGTGTGTGTGTGTGTGTGTGTGTGTTTCTCTGGTGAAATTCAGTATGGTTCTGACAACAGTTTTATGTTAATGTGCAATCGTTAATATGTTTTATGTGTGTGTGTGTGTGTGTGTGTGTGTGTGTGTGTGTGTGATCATCCAGATGTTTTTGGCAGATGTGAGATGAGCCTTTGTGTTGTTTTTGCTGAGCACTGGTTTTCTCCTTTTCTCCACTCAAATATAAATCCTAATTTTTCAACTTCAAATAAATTGATTTGAATATTTTATGGATCTCAATGTTCACTTTCAGAGGGAAGACAGTCCAACTGATAATAGCTTTAATTTCATGGTAAACTATAAATCCATGACTTTTCAATTTTTTTAATGTCTTTGATGGTTCTGGTTGTTGTTGTGTGACCCAGTCTCTTTGGAGCTGTGGCTGTACTGCAGACTACAGTTTATCTTAAAAATGCTTTTCCATAATAAAAACCAACATGACAGGACAGTGTGCACTCCTCAACTTTTATTTTGTCGACTCCTCAATGCACATGGCACAAAGAGCACCATACCATAAACACTTCCTCCGTAAACAGGAACCAAGTATACTTTGCAAAATGATATAAAAATAATTTTAATGTTAGACATAAAATTATATCAGATGAAATCGGGCGCGCACAGGGTGGTATGCCCATATATATTGCAGCAGGGTGGCACGGTGGTTAGCACTGTTCCCTGACAGCAAGAAGGTCCTGTTCAATTCCACTGTCAGACTGTGGTCTTTCTGTGTGGAGTTTGCATGTTCTCCCAGTGTTTGCGTGGGTTCTCCCCACGTCCTCCGGCTTCCTCCCACAGTCCAAAGACATGGTTAATTCAAAACTCTAAAAATTGCCCATAGGTGAGAATGTGGAAATGAATGAGAGTGTGAATGTTTGTCTGTTTCTCTGTGTTAGCCCTGCGACAGACTGGCAACCTGTCCAGGGTGTACCCCGCCTCTTGCCCTAAGACAGCTGGGATAGGCTCCAGCGCCCCCCAAGACCCTGAGAAAGGATAAGTGAGAGTGGTGGTCGCAAATTTGGAAGCCAACATGTTAGCCTTTTTCCACCAACGATGTGGAGATCCAGCTTTTTTAGATTCAATTAAAATCAAGGCACTCATAAGAATTTTTGAAACAGAGTTTCATCCACCGAATCATATGAGCAGCAAGAAAATACATACAATCAGTCTTGTCTTTGAACATGCTCTAAAATCTCCATCAGCAGATTAAAACCCATCCACCTGTCATAATGTCTTAGGTATCCCCGTGAGTGCACCTGTTTAACTTCAGAGCAAACATTAACCTGAGAATCTAAATACGGTTCTCGATGAAGCTGGGCTGAGCCTCTGCTACTGTTCAGTGTCATAACCAAGATCTTATTGATTATTAATATTGTTTCCCACAAGCTCAGAGAACGTTTTATTTTGAAAGTCCTGTCAGGGTTCAGTAATTTGTAGTTTGGAGACAGAGCAGGACTAGAGCTGAATCCGCCTCTCAGAGCCTGTTGATGGTCCCCACTGAGCTTAGAGCAGAAGGGTGAAGCCATCACAGCTACTCCACCTTCATCCCTTTGAATAATGAGGCAGGAGGAGACTATTCTTCCTCTCAGAGCATCAAAGAGGTTTGATGAGATCACCTCTGCAGTTCTCCACCAGGTGTCCTCAGTTTACCAGCACTCCCAGATCACCTGACCACCTTTTCCATGTTTCTTTATCAGATCTTCAATTTCCACACCTGTGATCGTCATCATGGTCTGATCAAAATGCGTTTTATTATAATGTAATTATTAATCTCAGCTCTGTGTTCATGTCCCTGGTTCCTCTGTCTGCCTGGAACGTGATGATATCATGTGATCCCTGCTCTGTGATTGGCTGCTGCGTGTGTTCGCCCTCATTTAGAGAGTGTGAGAGTCACAGAGCTCCTGCTGCTAATGAAGATGAAGGTGTGGGTGCTGCTCCTTGTGCTCTCCTCGGTCCCCTGTGTCTCTGCTGATGGTGAGTCTCTGATTCACTCATGAACTCTTGTATTTTTACCCTTTCATGCATTAGTTACTAAAAAAAAAGAACTCGGCTTGCACATTTAATATATGACCGTAACTTCACCAGCTGATTACTTAAGACATATGTAACTGGGACACTGTATGTCTAAATATGAGCTTTTCCACAACAAAAACATATTTGCTCCGCAGAGTCTAACAAAAAAATCCATCACCATCATCATGGTGATGGATGGTTCCTGAGAGACTCACATTTGCTTTGAGTCAGGACTGAATAACAGACACTGAATGAGCTCTCTGATCTCCTCAGGTCTCCACGAGACCAGCTCAGTCAGTGGCTGTTCAGATAGTGATGGAGAGGATGTGCTGATCCTGGATGATGAGGTGGTCTGGTACGCAGACTTCTACAAGCAGAACGGAGTCGATTCTCTGCCAGCCTTTGCAGATCATCCAAGCTTTCAAGGAAAGTATGAAGAAGCTGTGGTTAATCAACAGATCTGCAGATATAACCTGAAGATGGCTCGTACGGCTTTGAAGGACTTCCCCAAACAACGCGGTAAACACAAATCATCAACCACACAGTCCACATGTAAAGAGCAAAAATACATTTCCAGCTTGGGAGTAAATACTGTGAACATTTCACTCTGTTAAAAAGATAAAGGAAAAAAAAACCAAGAGCTTTATGGCAGATAAATCGCAGGCTGACAGGTTAGATCAGTGAGGAGTAGTGACTTAAACATGCTTTAGTCAAACTACTGCGGGACATTCAATCCATGGAGGAACTGTTTGGTTTTCAGGATCCGACCGTGTTTGAGTGTTTAACGTTGGCTAATTCTTCCAAAGGCTGCTCTGGTATCTCAGTTTTTCATTTTCAAATGACTTTATCAGCTGATGTTACTGTCACGGTTCTGGGTCATTTTGACCCAGCTTTTTCTGTTTCTCATGTTTTGGTGTTTTTCTAGATTATTATGTATGTTCTGATTAGTCAGTGATACTGTTTTGATTATGATTATTATTATTATTTTAGTAGGTTTTGGTCAGTGTCAAGTCTGTCTCTCTCGGTCTAGTCCGTGTCTTAGTAAAGTGTGTTCTGTTTCCTGTTTTACTTTGAAGGATCATGGTCTTGTGTGATGTCAGTGTGTTCAGTTTTACTCCTCCCTTGTCTCGTCAGCCTAATTTCTCCCAGCTGTGTCTCCCTCCTGTTTCCCATTCCTTGATTGTCCTGTGAGTATATAAGCCCTGTGTTTTCTCTTGCTGTTTGCTGGTCTGTCTGTGTTTTCTCCCCGAGTCTTTCTGTGCTCCTCTGTGCTTTATGTACCTCTGCTCTCTGTCTCCTTGCGTTCAGGTTTGTTGGTTAATTCTTAGTTTTTCCCAGTTTAGGTTTTCTCAGTTATGTTCTCGCCACCCTCGGCTTTCATCGTTTGTTCTTCTCCACAATAAAACTCAATTGTTTCATTAAAGTCAGTGCCTGCCTTTGGGTCCTTACCTCACCGCCACACGTCTGCCCTCGCAGCCGTGACAGTTACAGACTTTCCATCGCCACTGCTGTCTCCATTACATCAGTTTTGCTGTCATTATCCTGACACTCAGGTGTATTTGGCTTGTTATTGCCCCCCAACAAAGTCCAGGGAGGTAGCCACTCAGGTCAGCTGTTAGTACTGATTAGGGCTATTGCCCTGTTGTAAAAGCTGTCCTTGAGTCTGTTTGTCCGCAGCCTCAGCAACCTGAATCTCCTGCCGGATGGCAGCAGCTTAACATGATCAACCTATCTCTAAAAATTGGCTATATACCACAGGCGTTCCAGCTGACAGTAGTTAGACCGTACTTAAAAAGCCAACTCTAGACCCAGCGTTCTTAGCTAATTATAGGCCAATCTCCAACCTTTCTTTCATATCAAAAATTCTTCAATGAGTACCGCATTTTTCGGAGTATAAGGTGCACTTAAAATCCTTTAATTTTCTCAAAAATCGACAGTGTGCCTTATGAATTCTGGTTTTGATTACTGACCTCGAACTGATTTTATGTGGTACATGGCGCTCAAAAATCTGTCAAAAAATGTTTTAGTATGACTTATGTACGACTTACGTTAGCATTACAGCTAGCATAGTCAGGAGCCTGGCGGAGTAATCTGGGTCCAAAACTCCGCCCCCTTCAGGTCCCAAAGTCAAATGAACACTGCAGCATCACTGAAAGTTAAAAACAGTCTAAATTCTTTAATCTTTAATAAAATGATCAGTGTTGCTGCTTTACCACGTGTAAAAATTAAGTTTAACATTCAGGCATCCATGAAAACAGAATTTATTAAATTTAACAAAGTTAGAAGTTAGCAGGAATTTAGCTCACTAGTTTCCACTTAAACATGATATACCATGTTCTAACTGAGAGATATCCAGAAAAAATTAAAACGTACAGCTCTGCTATCACTTCCAACATAAATGAAGACAGAAAACTAAACAGCAGTGATGTTTGTAGGGTTACTGAAGTTGGACTAGCTGGTATATAATGATGTGCCACGTGATCGCTAGTAACACAGTTATGTTAGCATAACAGAAACACAGTGAAGCTGGTTGATGAACACTAACTTTTTTCCACTGGATCCGATAGTTAGGGACAAATGCAATCCCACGTCAGGATGCTGTAAACAGGCCACAATTCAGTCAGGAGAACAACTGAGATAATCTATCCACAATACGAGGTTAGTCATTAAAATACTTCAACAACATGGGAATAGAGCAGCTGCGAGAGAATTCAACATTACTGAAGCAATGGTACGGAAGTGGAGGAAGCAAGAAGAATGAGTAAAGTTTGACTTATCTGACTGTTTTGTTTCGCTTAATGCGCCTTATAATCCAGTGTGGGATGGAATGGCTTATTTGAAGAGTTTCAGTCAGGTTTCAGAGCTCATCACAGCACAGAAACAGCTTTAGTGAAGGTTACAAATGATCTTCTTATGGCCTCTGACAGTGGACTCATCTCTGTGCTTGTCCTGCTAGACCTTAGTGCAGCGTTCGATACTGTTGATCATAATATCCTATTAGAGCGATTAGAACATGCTGTAGGTATTACAGGTACTGCGCTGCAGTGGTTTGTATCATATCTATCTAATAGACTCCAATTTGTACATGTAAATGGAGAGTCCTCTTCACACACTAAGGTCAATTATGGTGTTCCACAGGGTTCGGTGCTAGGACCAATTCTGTTTACATTATACATGCTTCCCCTAGGCAGCATAAATTTTCACTGCTATGCAGATGACACGCAGCTCTATCTATCCATGAAGCCAGGTAACACACACCAATTAGTTAAACTGCAGGAATGTCTTAAAGACATAAAGAGCTGGATGGCCGCTAATTTTCTGCTTCTTAATTCAGATAAAACTGAGGTTATTGTACTCGGCCCTGAAAATCTTAGAAATATGGTATCTAACCAGATTCTTACTCTGGATGGCATTACCTTGGCCTCCAGTAATGCTGTGAGGAACTTTGGAGTCATTTTTGACCAGGACATGTCCTTCAACGCACATATTAAACAAATATGTAAGACTGCTTTCTTCCATTTGCGCAACATCTCTAAAGTTAGAAATATCCTGTCTCAGAGTGACGCTAAAAAACTAGTTCATGCATTTATTACTTCCAGGCTGGACTACTGTAATTCATTATTATCAGGAAGTCCTAAAAGCTCCCTGAAAAGCCTTCAGCTAATCCAAAATGCTGCAGCAAGAGTACTGACAGGGACTAGAAAGAGAGAACATATTTCTCCTGTTTTGGCTTCCCTTCATTGGCTTCCTGTTAAATCCAGAATTGAATTCAAAATCCTGCTCCTCACATACAAGGTCTTAAATAATCAGGCCCCATCTTATCTTAATGACCTTGTAGTACCATATGACCCTATTAGAGCACTTCACTCTCGCACTGCAGGCCTACTTGTTGTTCCTAGAGTATTTAAAAGTAGAATGGGAGGCAGAGCCTTCAGTTTTCAGGCCCCTCTTCTGTGGAACCAGCTTCCAGTTTGGATTCAGGAGACAGACACTATCTCTACTTTCAAGATTAGGCTTAAAACTTTCCTTTTTGCTAAAGCATATAGTTAGGGCTGGACCAGGTGACCCTGAATCCTCCCTTAGTTATGCTGCAATAGACGTAGGCTGCCGGGGATTCCCATGATGCATTGAGTTTTTCCTTTCCAGTCACCTTTCTCACTCACTATGTGTTAATAGACCTCTCTGCATCGAATCATATCTGTTATTAATCTGTGTCTCTCTTCCACAGCATGTCTTTATCCTGTTTTCCTTCTCTCACCCCAACCGGTCGCAGCAGATGGCCCCGCCCCTCCCTGAGCCTGGTTCTGCCGGAGGTTTCTTCCTGTTAAAAGGGAGTTTTTCCTTCCCACTGTCGCCAAAGTGCTTGCTCATAGGGGGTCATATGATTGTTGGGTTTTCTTCTGTATCTACTGTACAATATAAAGCGCCTTGAGGCGACTTTTGTTGTGATTTGGCGCTATATAAATAAAATTGAATTGAATTGAATTCACTTCTTACTGGGATATGATATGATGATAATGATCTTCTTATGGCCTCTGACAGTGGACTCATCTTTATGCTTGTCCTGCAAGACATCGGTGCAGCGTTCAATACTGTCAATCATGATATTCTTATAGAACGATTAGAGCATGCTGTAGTTTCACGGTCACTGAACCACTCTGAACCAAACCCTCACTCTCACACCGCTTTAGTTGTAGGAAGGCATACAAAATGATCTGTTACTGTAGGGTCTACCTTACAATACAAAGCGCCTTGCAGCGACTGTTGTTGTGATTTGGCGCTGTAATACTGAAATAATACTGAATTGAGCTGAACTGATGAAGTGTAGGCTTACCTGGACAGCTCTGGGTTCACCAGGCATAGACCCTCAGTGTGGAATCATGAATCCAGACTCTAGTCTCCCCATCTCTGCTGCAGAGATTTGGTCCAGGTCACTCAGCCCGATCGATCTTGAGTCACAGTTACCCACTCCACAAACAGATCAATATTTAATAGACAAGATAATTGATAATTTACAAATAGCAAGTGGGAGGAAGTAAAAACTGCTGACACTTGAGTGGCCTGTTCTTTCAAATCTCGTGCATCTCACACCTCTGCCCTGTCATTCCATTGAGGACCAAAACCTTGAGTGGGCGGTACCATGACAGTGGGTGTTTGATCAAACCTATTAAAATATTTATTTAGGTCATTCACCCACCCCAAGTCTCCTGCAGCCTGGGGGGTTGGTTTTTGTCCTGAGATTGTCTTCAGGCTGTTCCAAACCCCTCTGATGTTTTTCTGTTGCAGCTGCTCTTTCATCTTTCTCCTTGAGGAGAGCCTTTATTTCAGGATTTATCCATGGCTTGTTGTTAGAAAAACACCGGACCTTTATGCTGGGTACGGTGTTGTCCACACAGAAGTTCATGTAATCCGCAATGCAGTCTGTGATGCTGTTGACGTCATCCTCCAAAGGGCTGCAGAGGTTGTCCCACACAGTAGAACGGAAACAGTCCCTCAGGGCCTCCTCAGTCTCTGCCGACCATTTCCTTACTGTGCGTTTCGGTTCTCTGTGTACTAGAGGTTTATACACAGGCTGGAGATGAACCAGGTTGTGATCTGAGCCCCCCAGGGGAGGGAGAGGTGATGAGCTGTATGCCTCCTTGATGTTGGCATACAATACGTCCAATGTTTTATTGTCTCTGGTGTGGCAGGTGACATACTGGGTGTGAAGGTGGGGAGAGTGGAGGACAGGGAGATGTGATTAAAGTCCCCAGAGATCAGGAAAAGGGCCTGAGGGTGCTGTGTTTGGAGTCTACTGGTTACAGTCTGCAGGACCTTGCAGGCTGCTGCAGCGTTAGCAGAGGGCGGAACATACACAGCTATCACGTGTGGGATATTGGCTCACTCGGCGGTAGGCAGAACAGCGGAGGCCCCAAGGGCTAACAGCTGATCCCTGCTGTATTATTATTACTATTATTATTATTATCTTACTATTACTATCTCACTCTTGAGACAGGGCATAAACAGGAAAGCCTGTTTATGCCCTGTCCTTATCTTCAACGCCATCCCCCGTTCTCTGCTGGCCATCGGGGCGGGGGGACTGGGAGGAGGTGTTGGCCGTCCGATTGGGATCTGGCCGTCCGATTGGGATCTGGGATGCGGGGCCTCCCTGCTGCTGCGGAGCCGGGGGCGGTCTGCTTGCCTCCACCCTGATCAGTGCTGATCAGTGCTGAGTATTTGTATATGTGTGCATGAGGGTGGGAATGCATGTTTGCGTCTGTGTGTGCCTGTTTGTCTGTGTCTATATGTCAGGTCGGGTCTTAGACTCCACCTCTCTGGGAACTCCCAGGCCCTCCAAGTATGGAGGCCCATCTCCCCTCACCACACTCCCTGCCGGCGGCTGATGCCCTCAGGGGTCGGTGTGTTGGTGGTTCTTGGTGTCCGGGGCTGGGCGCTCAGGTATGTACCAGCTCACTCCCGGTGGCTACTTGGCGGGGCCTGGTGCCTGTTGCTCGGTCAGGCCTCTAACGGGGCGTAGGGGACCCTCGGGCCTCCGGCCTCTGGGCCTGCGGCTTGGTTCACTCTGGCACAGCTGGCTGCCGGCAGAGCCGGCGGGCACGCCGGTGCAGCCCCCTCTGGCTTCTGCTCCGTGGCTGCTGGGTGACCCCTCATCTGGGGCTCTCCTCAGCTCTTCCCAGGAGGGTGGCACGGATGCCCCTCCTGTGGTCCTCCTTGGGCTCTCGCACTCTGGAGCCTCTGGATGTCTGGAGCCTGGATCTCCTCCATCCCTGCTTCATGCCCTGGGGGACGGGGCTATGGCCCTCTACACCCTCTAGCAGACCGTTACATGGGGAAACCATTTGAATACAAGCGCGCTGATCCACACAGGTGTGCACAGGGGTGTACACTGTTCATAGACATAAACTACACCTTACTTGGCTGCTACCTCAAAGCACATTGTGCGCTGTCGGTCCTGCGTGCTGCACAACAACATTCAATATTTAGTATTTACTGCTGTTTACACTTAGCTAGATTAATACGATGGTGTTGTGTTCATTATGTTGCTCTCTTTTTTTGCTTGTTTTCCCTTCTTTTTCTCTCAACAGGTGATCCAGGAGGGGTTTTTTTGTTTTGTTTTGTTTTTTGTTTTTTTAAGTGCCCTTTCTCACTGTCCCTCTTTCCCTCGGTTTTTCTTTTCCTTCATCTTTCTTTCTCCCTTTCCTATCCTCTAGTCATGTCTGTCCTGTCTGTAACAACTGAAAATAAAATAAAATAAAGAAAAAAGAAAATTGCCCCTTGGGGAGAAATAAAGTCTTTCTTATTCTGATTCTAAAACAATGGGAGGTTGGATCTCCATGGACTTATATAGATTGATACTAAGATTTATACCTTTATTGTTTCACAGTAGGTTAGAAAGGGAATGCTCACAGTTTAGACTTTAATTGCAGATTAAAAAATAATAATCAAATCACATCAATTCTAATTATTTAATTAACCCACTCTGAGCTAATGCTGAAGTTGTTCTTATCTCCGGGGGAGAGGTTGGTGGTGAGATAGGCACTTCCAGTAGTGTAGGTATGTTCCACCTCAGTGTTCTGTGTTAATGGAAATAATCAGGAAGCTATGATTCCCTGATAGATCTCACATCTTTTCAAAGTTACAATCCACAGGGAGAACAATAAAAGGCTTAAGAACCTACAGTAAATGATGGACGTCCAACTCTTATGCTTCCTATAGAATGAAATACCGAACCTACAGAATATATATCCTCTTTAAATCTTTCCTGATTTCATAAATCAGTTCTTGCACATTTGTGTTTGTTCCATATCCTGGAGAAAGTGCAGGTCATCAGCAGAATCTTCTGTTTTTTCACACTTTCTTTGTTTTCTCATCTTGTTGTTTATAAGCTGATTATACATTTTATTCAGTTAGTATTTGTTTATTATTTAGATCCAAAACTACAACAACACTCATGTCAAAAAAGTTTTTCATTGTAAGGTTACAAACTAACAAATACTGGAGTTAAAACAAAACTACCACAGAGTCCGTGCAGGTCCATTACATAGTGACTCCTCTTCGTCGTAACGCTGGTGTATGTTGAGTGCAGTGTGTCTAATGGTGTTGTGAGTAAACTGTATGTGTTTGTGCACAGATGCTCCTTCCAGCGTGAACATCTACACTACACTAAATGTGGAGATTGGAGTCCAAAACACTCTGATCTGTCATGTGACTGGTTTCTATCCTGCTCCCATTAAAGTCACCTGGAAAAAGAACATAAAGAAAGTGGTTGAAGGAACCAGCATCACTGTTCCCTTATCCAACAAGGATGGTTCCTTCAGCCAGACGTCCAAACTGGACTTTGTTCCAAAGGGAGGAGATGTGTACGCCTGCATAGTGGAACATATGGCCCTGACCCAACCAATTACCAAAATCTATGGTGAGTATATCAAGTTCAGTTTACTTTACAATGTACCAATTCACAACAACAGTGATCTCAGGGTGAGTTATATTCTAAGGCAAAGGCTCAATGTCTGCAAAGCATTGGAAGTGTGCTCAATGATCTCTAATAATATCATCTGAAGTTAAAAAACAAGCAAAAGCAGAAACTGTTGGTCCCAGCACAGAGCCCTGTGAGACTCCATGACTGAGTGACTGTTTCCAGATGTGAAGGTCGACGTCTCTCTCTGTCTCTGCAGCTGTGGAGGACGTTGAACCCATTCTGGGACCCATTCTGGGACCTGCAATATTTTGTGGAGTGGGTGTGACTGTCGGGGTCTTTGGCGTGGCAGCAGGAATCTTCCTCTTCATCAGAGGGAAAAAGTGATGCTGATTGGTTCATGCTAATGTTTGAATAGAGGTAGACACTGTCCTCTGATGAACTGATTTTTATATGATTCATTACAAATGAAACCTCTGGAAGAAAACTGTGGCAGCAGGTCACAATGATCTCAGACCCTCCTCATCCTCACTGGGACTGATTATTGATGTGAACCAGAAAGAGTTTCATGGCATTAAAGATTTACTGAGGAAGCTTTGATTTCATTCTTTATTCTTTCAGTTTGTTTTTTTGAATGTTTTTTTTTTTGGAATGGTTTCATGCTGTTTGCATTTAGTGAGCTGATTTTTCTTGTGTGCAGAATGAAGATGAAGCTCATGGGTTTTTGAATTAAAAAACAAAATGTTTCTTCTCGATGTTAAATTATTTCTTTTTTATAGAGCAGCAAAATTGAAAAACAAAATAAAAATCTGGTTTAAAAGAAGGCTGATAAAAGTAATGTAAGGCACAGGAACCTGAAGAAACTCCTTAAGGGAACAAAGGACAGCTCCTGTAACATCAGGAAATACTCTGATTACATTTTAAGAAAAGACTCATAACAAGTCACTGACTGAGCCTGAACGATATTCACATTGGCAAACTTCCTCAGAACCCTCTCAGAGAGGAATAATTCAACATAAGTTAAATCACACTTTAATTAATAAACAGTGTGACAATAAACAGTGTAAGCGCAAAACATAAACAATAACTGGGCACATTTTTGTTGTGTGGGGATTTTTTTTTTTAATTTTTTGATATAGATTCTTTTTAGCATGTTGTGATCTGCTCAGCGTTTGCATTAAAGCTGAGATGTATTTTAGAAAAATGCAGAGGAAGATAAGATAAGATAACCTTTATTAGTCCCACACATGGGAAGTGGACAGTGCAAAGCTATATAGCAAAAATTAGAGAACACTGGAATAGAATAAGAATAAGATACTGTACGCAACTGTACAGAATAGAATAAAATAAAATACTATATACAGTAGGATAAAAATAGAATACACATGCTATATACAATTAAGTAAAAACTACAACTTTGTCAGAAAAGAGTATTGCACTTAGTCTTATTGCACATGTGTGTGTGTGTGTGTGTGATCAGTTGAAGTCTTTGTTGTGGAGTCTGACAGCAGTGGGGAGGAAAGACCTGCGAAATCTCTCCGTCCCACATTGTGGGTGCCGCAGCCTGCCACTATAGGAGCTGCTCAGTGCTGTCAGAGTCTCCTGCATGGGGTGGGAGATGTTGTCCAACAGTGAGGACAGCTTAGCCACCATTCTCCTGTCACTCACCACCTCCACTGGGTCCAGAGGGCATCCTAGAACAGAGCTGGCCCTCCGGATCAGCCTGTTCAGTCTCTTCCTGTCCCCAGAAGAGATGCTGCTGCCCCAGCAGACCACACCATAAAAGATGGCTGAGGCCACCACAGAGTCATAGAAGGTCTTCAGGAGTGGGCCCTTCACTCCAAAAGACCGCACAACTCTGTGAAAACGACTGAAAACGCTAGTGTGGACGCGGAGCGTTTTCAGACGAAAACACCGTTTTCAAATCTATCCGGGCTAGTGTGGACGTAGTCTTAATTTCTGCAGTAATCCATGGTTTGTTGTTAGAGAAACACCGCACAGTCCTGGCAGGTACGGTGTTATCCACACAGAAGTTAATATAATCCGTGATGCATATCACAAGGCTGTCAGTGTCCTCTCCGTGGTCGTCACAGATCACCTCCCACACAGTCGACTCAAAACAATCCTTAAGAGCCTCCTCGCTCTCCTCCAACCATCTCTGCACTGTGCTGGTGGCTGGTGGCTCCCTGCGCACTAAGGGCTCATACACAGAGACAAGGTGCACCAGGTTGTGATCAGATCTGCCCAGGGGAGGGAGAGGTGATGAACTGTATGCCTCTTCAGCATTGGCATACACTCACGCCCAGGTTTACACCATCTGTCGTTCACAAACACTGCCAGTCCCCCTCCTTTCCTCTTACGCTCTCTCTCTCGTCCTGTCTGCCCGGAGCAGCTGGAATCCAGGTAGCGTCACGCTCATGTCCGGAGTTAGCGGTGTTAGCCAAGACTCTCTTAGAACATATACTAGAAGGAACAGAATTTATTTCATTTGACAGACTAGTTACACAATATGGGATCAACAAGAAAAGATTTTTAGAGTATCAACAAATTAAATCCATAGTAAAAAAGAGATTTAAACCAGGTCAAGTTGAACTACAAACACCACCAAGTGTGGTTCAATTTCTTACTCTTAAAACCCCCAAATTACTGTCCAAAATATACAGAATGCTTTCTAAAACAGATGAATCAATATCAGTTCCTATTGCAAAATGGGAAGCGGATTTATCAGTTAACTTAGACCAAAACTTCTGGTCTCAGATTTGCTTAAAAACCTTTCATCTAATTAGAAACCCCAGTCTTCAATTAATTCAATACAAAATACTACATAGAGTACACTATACAGGTCATAGGATGTTCAAGATGGGCTTTACATCTACCAACAACTGCTCACACTGCCAAACCAATTCACCGGACAATTATATCCACGCTCTTTGGTTTTGTCCACCAGTTCAGAAGTTTTGGCGCGAGATATGTGAAGACTTATCAAAGTGTCTGAAATGTAACATTCCAACTTCCCCTTTAGTGTGTTTGTTGGGCAGCTTAGATAATGTCACTACGGAAAAGAATATAGCCCATATGGTTTTCACTGCCCTATGCATAGCCAAGAAAACAGTCCTCATGAACTGGAAAAATAAAAATAATCTTAATTCTAACCAATATAGAAATTATCTATTAGATTACATTAGTCTTGATACAGCCTCTGCCACCACATAAGATCAATTGCTCTCGGCTCCTTTGATCAGCTCCATCACCTAGTGGGGGTGGGGGGTCATAGTTTGGTCCCGCCTTCACTGTTGTGATGGGTGTGGGGTCAGGGACGGGCTTAGGGCATCGGGGGGTTCCCCAGGAGCATCTTCCTTGGGGGGCTCAACCCGGGGTAGCGGTCATGGCCAATTAGGGGCTCTGTTGGCTCTTGGGTGACGGTTTCCTCGTGGCTGCGTGCAGCAGGGCTAGGGGAGGATCTGTGCTGACGGACGTGGGTTACTGACCTGGTAGCCTGGCTGCCCCTGGGTGGGTCCGGGACGGGCGTGAGGTTCTGGGGGCGCTCCGTCTCTGGGCCGGGGCCCTGGCCGGGCCTCAGGGGCTGGGTCCTGGTTGGTGTGTTGCCGGGGTTGTGGGCGGGTGGGTGTATGGGGGCCCGGCCCTGGCGCAGGGTGCCGCCGGTGCATCGAGCCACCTGGGGGGCTCTTCAACTGGTGGGGGAGGTTGTCACATCTTGCAGGAGCTTTCCTCTCTTCAGGAACTCTCTCTGCAGGAGGGGGAGATACAGGAGAGGTGGAGGAAGATCTCAGCCTGGGCGTCTATTGTCTAGTGTAGTCTGGAAGATGAGTGGATGATGGAATGGGTGCAGTTTTCTCTGTGGTGGGGTCGGGTGGACTGTCCCGGGCTCTGTGGGGCCGGGCAGCGCTGCCGCGCTGGGCCCCGGTCCGGATGGGCCTGGGCCCCCCTTTCCCTGGCGGGTTGCAGAGTATGGGGGTGCCTACTGGGGCCAGCGGGGGAGCTGGCCCCAGGGAGGGGTTACTTGCCCCTCCCTTCCTTCCCTCCCCATCTCCAGCTGCCTCCCTCTTCCCGCTCCACCACAATCACCCACACATGCAGGGCCTTGGGGTAGGGTTGTGTCACCAGGGTGCAGGGGAGGCATCCCCCCTCTCTGTCCCCTTCTGGCTGCCTCTGCCTCAATTTTATCCCACACCTTAGACATTCACATTACTCACACTCTCATTACACATACATATCTTGGGGGTGGGCACGCCACACAGAATTCAAATTACCATCAGGGTGTACACCTCACCCCTGGCCTCGTTGCCCACCTCTCAATTTTAAATACACGTAGACAGTGAGGGCTAGCAGAAGGGGCTATGCGCTTACCTGCTTCTCTGGCAGGTAGCTCCATGCCCTCCTGGGTTTTAAATGCACCTTAGAGCACACATGCATCAACACTACATATGAGCGGGTGGAGGGAGGTTTGGAGTCTTCACACACCCCCGTTCTCTGCGGCCTGCTGGAGCGGGGGGGCTGGGAGGAGGAGTTGGCCGTCCGACTGAGGTCTGGAATGTGGGGCCTCCCTGCTGCTACGGAGTCGGGGCGGTCTGCTTCTCCCCACCGCAGGGAAAAGGGTAACACCACCTGGGTCTGGGTGCAGTTTCCCCCTCCAGGGGCAAGGGTACCCAGACCCGGTTCCTAGAGTACGCTTGGGGAGAGTGATTGTGTGTACAGCGTCTCTTTATGTCTGTCTCCACTTTGGTTGAGTGTGGAATAATTGCTTATGAGAGCATGAGGGTGGGAATGGATGTTTGTATCTGTGTGTGTCTGTATGTCTGTGTCTATATGTCAGGTTGGGTATCAGACGCCACCTCTCTGGGGACATCTCAGGCCCTCCAAGGTTTGGAGGCCTATCTCCCCCCACCACTTCCCCTGCTGGTGGCGGACGCCCTCAGACATCGGTGCGTTGGTGGTTCTGTGTGTCCGGGGGTGGGCGCCCAGGTACACACCGGCTCACTCCTTGGCGGCTGCTTATCGGGGCCTGGAGCCTGGGGCTCGCTCGGGCCACTTCGGAGGCGGGGTGCCCTCGGCCTCTCGGCCCAGAGCTCGGTCACTCAGGCACAGCTGGCTGCCGGCGGAGCTCACGGGCACGTCACTGCAACCCCCCCTGGCTTCTGCTCCGCGGCTGCTGAGTGACCCCTCATCTGGGACTCTCCTCAGCTCTTTCTGGGATAGTGACGCAGCTGCCCCCCTGTTGGTCTTCCTTGGTCTCTTGTGTTCTGGGGGCCTCTGGATGTCTAGAGTTTTGATCTCCTCCATACCTGCGTCATGCCCTGGAGGACGGGGCAGTGGCCCCCCACACCCTCTAGCAGATCATTACATGAAGGAACCTTTTAAAAAAAAAAAAACAAGCGCGTCCATGCTCACAGGTGTACACACAGGTGATCACACACACAAACTACACCCTTTTTGGCTCCTACCTCAAAGCACACTGTGCGCTGTCCATCTTACGTGCTGCACAATAATGTTTAATATTTAGTATTTACTGTCATATTCCCATAGATCATTGTGATGATGTTTATTACCCTCGTTTTCTTCTGCTTGCTTTCTTCTTTCTTTCTCAACAGGTGATCCAGGTGATCGATATATGTATTTTTTGTCTGCTTATTCTGTTGGTTTTTTTTTTTTTGCCCTTTTTCCCCATCCCTCTTCCCCGCTGTTTTTCTTTCCCTCTTTCTTTCTCCCCTTTCCTTCCCCCAGTCAAGTCTGTCCCGTATTCAGCAAGTGAAAATAAAATAAACAATAAAAGGTGAATCAAATGGACCATTACGGCAAGGCTGGGATGATCCATTTGGTAAAGTAAATTCGTTGGGCATCTTTCTTCGCCTTTAGACAATAATTCTGATGGCAAAAGAACCAAACGGGACAGGTTAAAAAGAGAAAAAAAAAAAAAAAAGCCAAGACTCTCTTAACATCATGATAAGGGTGACCATATTTTAATTTCCAAAAAAGAGGACACTTGGCTCAGTCATTAAGAACTTGCTTAAAGAAACATATTTAACATATTTAAACGATGCCTTCTCTGTGCGGTTAATGAATTGTGAATTGTAAACTATGTCATATAGGCTTTTACAAGTCAACAAGTGCAAAAAAAACTTAAAAGTCCCTGAATTAAATAATAGTACAGAAATAATGCCTCATCTGCATAAGAAAAAATACCAGCACTGGGTCGGTACGAGGGAAACTTCTTTTGCAGTTCTTCTGAAAAGATACACTTGCGCTTTGGGATCTTTTAAACATTATTACACGCGTTGCTGTGCGCTGTCTGTCCCGTCTGTGAGCGCAGAACAACTCACAAAGCAGCAGTTCGGGGATGACGTCACACGCATGGGTCCTCTGTCAGAATATAGGAAAACACGGACATTTTTATCAATCTCGAAAATCCCCCCGGACGCCCCGGACAGAACGTGAAAAGTGGACATGTCCGGGGAAAAGAGGACGGTTGGTCACCCTAATCATGATGCTAAATTGCGTACTCCCTCTATGACCAGGTTAGCGACGTGGGCTCATCCATCTTATTGGGCAAAGATCTTACGTTTCCAATGATTACAGAAGGGAGAGATGGTCTATAACGTCTACTTCTCAGGTGACGGCGCTCCCTCCCAGCACGACACCCCCATCTTTTCTTCCTCAGCTTGCTGGGAATGTCGAGTCTGTCCGCCGGTGTCGTGCCAAACTAGGTATCCCCGACAGAATTTGTTTCCCCTGCGTCGGGACCTTGGCACAACATTGGACGGGATTATTTCAATAAAGCAATGACATTTTCACTGATCATTATTTGTATCCTTCTATAACTGTACAAACTGTACTGAGCTACAACCTTCAAAATTTCAGGAGCAATAAGTCTTTGGACAGGGGGAACAAATTGTGGCAGGATCAGCCTGATATTATTTGTATCCCACTGTAACTTTACTGTATAAAGAGATTACATCTCCAAAATTTCAGGAGTAGTAACTCATTATAAGATGTGTTTGTGAACTAAAAATCAAGAATGTGGGATATTGTTTGTCCATGATTTCAAAAGGCCAGTGCATGCTCCCGACTTTTCCACATTTTGTCACATTACAGCCACAAACATGAATCAGTTTTATTGGAATTCCACGTGAAAGACCAATACAAAGTGGTGTACATGTGAGAAGTGAAACAAAAATCATACATGATTCCAAACATTTTTTACAAATAAATAACTGAAAAGTGGGGTGTGCGTAATTATTCAGCCCCCTGAGTCAATACTTTGTAGAACCACCTTTTGCTGCAATTACAGCTGCCAGTCTTTTAGGGTATGTCTCTACCAGCTTTGCACATCTAGATACTGAAATCCTTGCCCATTCTTCTTTGCAAAACAGCTCCAGCTCAGTCAGATTAGATGGACAGCGTTTGTAAACAGCAGTTTTCAGATCTTGCCACAGATTCTCGATTGGATTTAGATCTGGACTTTGACTGGGCCATTCTAACACATATGTTTTGTTTTAAACCATTCCATTGTTGCCCTGGCTTTATGTTTAGGGTCGTTGTCCTGCTGGAAGGTGAACCTCCGCCACAGTCTCAAGTCTTTTGCAGACTCCAAGAGGTTTTCTTCCAAGATTGCCCTGTATTTGGCTCCATCCATCTTCCCATCAACTCTGACCAGCTTCCCTGTCCCTACTGAAGAGAAGCACCCCCAGAGCATGATGCTACCACCACCATATTTGACAGTGGGGATGGTGTGTTCAGGGTGATGTGCAGTGTTAGTTTTCCGCCACACATAGGGTTTTGCATTTTGGCCAAAAAGTTCCATTTTGGTCTCATCTGACCAGAGCACCTTCTTCCACATGTTTGCTGTGTCCCCCACATGGCTTGTGGCAAACTGCAAACGGGACTTCTTATGGTTTTCTGTTAACAATGGCTTTCTTCTTGCCACTCTTCCATAAAGGCCAACTTTGTGCAGTGCACGACTAATAGTTGTCCTATGGACAGATTCCCCCACCTGAGCTGTAGATCTCTGCAGCTCGTCCAGAGTCACCATGGGCCTCTTGGCTGCATTTCTGATCAGCGCTCTCCTTGTTCGGCCTGTGAGTTTAGGTGGACGGCCTTGTCGTGGTAGGTTTACAGTCAGTGGCGGTCCTAGCATGTTTGGCGCCCTGGGCAAACATTCCCTCTGGCGCCCCCCCCACCACACACACACCAACACACACATAAAACATATTAAGGATTGTACATTAACATAAAACTGTTGTTGGAACCATACTGAATTTCACCAGAGAAACACACACACATATGAAGAGAGAGCGAGTATGCATAGTATGCAAACAGCTACCGGACAGCCATCATAATTCGTCATACAATGACAACAGGACAAATCAACAATGGACAATGACTAATTAATATTAAAATCTGTAACATAATGTATTGTTTGGAGTTTAGTCTGTTACTGTTACTATTTTTACCATTTCTTCTTGGAGCAACTGTAATCCACATAATTTCCTTAGGGGTTGATATTAAAGTATTCTGACTCTGATTCTGTTTGTGTCCGGATACATGACCTGCCATTATCCAATGACACATCTGCTTACCTCTATCTTGTGCTCGTTTCTCCTCCTCTTCTTTACTATTTTTTCTAAACTGAGCACCTGATGGCTTTGAACTTTTCTTGTCCATCTTGGTTTTAATTTTGCACTCCAGTATGAACACAAGTCCCCCAACTCGAGGATCACCACAACATAACCTAATAGACCTGCACCTTAGTTCACAGATTCACTTTGTCTAAGGTTTATTTCTGGGATTTCACACAACCCAGGATTCAAATCATGAATACATAATGGGCTTGGATTTACATCATTATGAATGAAATGTGCTCTATTTGGGAGCAGCAGGTCTCCCTCCCCTTTTGATGGGTTATGTGTGAGAGACTTTAAATCATCAAACTGTAAATTTTAAATTGTTATTGATCCCTTTACCCCGAGTCCTAAAGTGTATATTTATTTTCTTACTCTTCTTATATTTATTGTTTGTTTACTTGCACTGCTGTAACTGGAGCCTCGTCGTCTCGTCTCTCTATATACTGTACTGTATGTAGCGGAGAAGACAATAAAGTTTACTTTGACTTCAGCAGCGAGCAGGCACACCGAGGGCTCTCGAGCTCACTTTTCGCGTACAGAATTTCGAAAAAACATCGGTGCAAATTTCTGAATGATGGCTTGAACAGTGCTCCGTGGGATGTTCAAGGCTTGGGAAATCTTTTTGTAGCCTAAGCCTGCTTTAAATTTCTCAATAACTTTATCCCTGACCTGTCTGGTGTGTTCTTTGGACTTCATGGTGTTATTGCTCCCAATATTCTCTTAGACAACCTCTGAGGCCGTCACAAAACAGCTGTATTTGTACTGACATGATGACAGGTGCACTCTATTTAGTCATTAGCACTCATCAGACAATGTCTATGGGCAACTGACTGCACTCAGACCAAAGGGGGCTGAATAATTACGCACACCCCACTTTTCAGTTATTTATTTGTAAAAAATGTTTGGAATCATGTATGATTTTCTTTCCACTTCTCACGTGTACACCACTTTGTATTGGTCTTTCACGTGGAATTCCAATAAAATTGATTCATGTTTGTGGCTGTAATGTGACAAAATGTGGGAAAGTTCAAGGAGGCCAAATACTTTTGCAAGCCACTGTAGTTTGGACACCGGCAATACTGCTGCGGGACGCAGCGCTAACAGCTGATCCATACGGTAAACAAAGGATCCCTGCACTGGGTCCCCAAACACGGGTTTTTCTCTGTTTTTTTCCAAAAGTGGAAAAAAACAGAGAAAAACGACCAAGACTAGCACAAAATGGTAGAACATGATTGCAGAGTCTAATTGCTAATACTTTAGTTATGAAAAATTCAGAGAAAATAAAGATGAGAAAGAAAGAAAGAAACTCAGAATGAGCGGAGCTGCTGTAACAGGCTGCCACACGGGGGGAAGGGAACCAACAAAACAAAAACAATAAATTAAAACAACAACGACAACAAAAGGGAACAAAGTGCACAATGTTAGCTTACAAATTACAAGCTGAGTAGCAATCAATGTGGATGTTAAGAAGTCAAACATTTATTTTAATATATTGATAACATGTGATTGCACAGGCTTTAGTGTAAGGCAGGGATGTTGAACTCCAGGCGTTAAGGCCCGGTGTCCTGCAGGTTTTAGATATCACCCTGTTTCAACACACCTGAATCAAATCATTTGTTCATTTACAGGCTTCTGAAGGACTTCAAGACATGTTGAGGAGGTAATTTATCCATTTGGATCAAGTGTTGGATCAAGGACACATCTAAAATCTACAGTTCGACACCTGTGGTGTAAGGTGTTCTCAGCTTCCACAACAACCAGCCAGGCTCCAAAGACTACCTGATTCAGTTTTGTGTTACTGAGTGCTGAAAACCCGCCTCAGCAGCTGGTTGGTCTGTCTGAGCTCAGATACTGAAAAGTCCTTTTGTTGACTTCACATTGAGAGTTCAGAATATAGCCCCCAGACTTCAAACTACAGTTTATTTAATCACCTTCAGGCCATGACACTGTTAATTATTGGTTTTATAAATTCATTGTTGGGTCGCAAATTTTGAAGCCAATATGATAACCTCATTCTGCCAATGATGTGGAGGTCCAGCTTTTCATATCCAATTAGATCTTCTGGGAAAGAGTAGAATTTTTAACAAAGAGTTTATTAAACAATGTCATATGAACAGCAAAATGGTGCATTACAGCAAAACAACACATAGCAAAGCAAGCAAAGCTAACCCTGGTGTAGAGCCTTTTAGCACAAACAGCAGAGACACACAAAGTGAAAGACAGGAAAAAAAAAGCAGGTCGGGGCATGTCTGACCCTCCTTTATAGGAGGCCCCAACCGCTCCTCAAGCTGCTATGTAACGTTCCATTCCTTGCTTTTTACTTCGACTGTATTAATTTTAAACTAATAAGTATTTTCTCAACTCTACAAATGTCAAGATTACCCCAATTATCAATGTAAGATGTTTGTTAATACTTTTCCCCAATCAGTTATCAATCCTTCCTGTACTTTGTTCCTTTTTTAATCTGTGACACTTAAATAACTTTCCGGGAACTACTCCACAAATTTCCGTGCACTATTCCCAGCATCCAGCATCTTTAATTGGGTCCCTTTGACAGTTTTATGGCCAAAGTGAGTCCAAAAGTCTGCAAATCTACAGATATCAATCCAAGTGCGGAACAAAAACAATTAATCCTCCTGACAACTTTGTTGGGTTTGCTGCCAGAAGTAGGCTACTTTATCTGTTAAGAAAGTTTTTTTTTTTTTTTTTACAACTTTTGGCAGCCAAGACAGGCAGTGCCAAGGCCAAACCCTATGTTTGGACTTGTGACCATTGGCCATAACACAAAGGTTAGTCATTGATCCTGATTACTAAATTTCAAACACTATGGATCTGTCAGGGCTCTGTGTGCGGGCAGGCGGAGAGGAGGATCCAAACGCAGGACTCTGACACTGAATTGTAACTTAAAACCTCAGCTTTATTGCTGGCACGAAAACAAAACATAGACTTAGCAAAGGTACTGAAATACTGAATACTGAAATACTGACACAGAAACACACAGGCATAGTCTGATGGTACGACGCGACAGAGACCAAAGGAAACACAGGGCTTATATACACATGGCAGTAATCAAGGGATGAGAGACAGGAGGGAAACACACCTGGGAGAAATCAGAGCTGACGGGACAGGGGAAACGTAAACTGAACACACTCACATGAGACGGGGACCTTCAGAATAAAACAGGAAGCACATGACAGACAGAGACACAGACGCAGACTCATAAGCAAGCGCAATAACATCACGGACCGACAGAAGACCAAACACAGGCCACCTAACTAAACATGAGGGCAAGCTAACAAAACCCAAACCAAAAATACTCATCATCATCGGCAAAGGAACAGAACACAATTACAATCAAAACAGCATCACCAGAGGATAAGAAATGATCCATAATGCAAAAATAAACCAAAGCATAAGAAACTCAAAATACTGGGTCCAACGGACCCAGAACCGTGACAGGATCAACAGGTGCTCATACAAGTGGCACAGACTTCATTAATATAATTGCAGATAATATTTGACCTAAATATGTGGGTCCTGTGATTTTTAGCTGTAGGTTAAATGCTTAACACAGTGATTCCAACACATAAAACACCCCAGTGTAAGTGTATGTCATGTACACATAAAAATACTCCATTGTAAGTATATACATATTGTATACAAGAATATATAATTACATATTATATATGTGAGTATATATATCATTATATTATATATGTGAGTGTATGTCCAGTGTATATATGTATATATTTCATTAAAAAATCCCCAACACCATCAAAGTCTTGTGTAACTTCCTTCTGAAAGAAGGCACTTGCTGAGCTGTTGTTATGTCTGCTCTTGCTCCTCACTCCTCTCTTTCTTACATCTTTGTGACATTATCATTTTTTCTCTCCCTGGGAAATAAAGCAAGTGTACCTTTAGCTAACAGGACAAACTGAAAAAGCACAAACACTTTGCGTGTGTGTTGATGTTTATTGAGCTATTAAAAGTTTCATTTGAAACTACATGCCTTAAAAAAAATGTTTACGCTCTCTCCACTTCTGCAGAACCAGCTTGATGCCGAGTAATGTGACCACATCTTTATTGACATCTGCACCATGAACCCATGACTGATATTAGAAGTGAAAAAATGTGCTGAGGGTGTAAACTGTGAGCTGTGGGATGTTTCGGCGTTCTCTGACTGACGCACACAAAACGAAAGAAAAAAGTTCTACACATATTTATTTTTTATCTAGACTTCATAATATGTTTAAGTCAGTTATTACATGATTTTCAAGTTAAATGAATAGAATGATTTTGGTCTTTTTTGGTATTTTAAAGGAAGTCTGTACGTGTTAGAGTAGTTCCAGCTGAATAAATTAAAGATCACTTCCTGGTTTCCTGTCAAGGAGTTCCTCCCGCTAACAGATGATGCTGGAGATCATGTGACATGTCCTCTGGTTTTTAGCGCTGTGCTCAGTCAGACTGTCAGAGTTTGTCAGAAGAAATCAAGATGGATTCATTTTATTTCTGCTTCAGCCTCTTCTTCATCATCCTCTGCAGAGCAGGTATTATAAATACACTCATCGATAATCTGATCACATGTATAAATAAAGTTAAGTCTAAATGAGTAAGAGATGAAATGAAAATAACATATGAGCTGGGATGAGTTTTTTTAGCCACAGGAGCTTTTTGTCTGTGACCTGTGATGATCCTCCTCTTCCTTTCAGAGCTGGTTCCACTTCTTCAGTGATCATTTAGTTTCACAGAGTAACAGCTGGATCCATGAAGGCATCCAGTGTATAAATCGCACGGGAATATTTCACATAACTTATTTAACTGTCAAATGAGATCAAATACAAAGATCATCCCAGCACTTTAACTTTTTTTACATTTTCAGAAAATAATAATAATCAATACAACAGTCAGCAGATTAATCACTCATTGAAAGTAACTGTTAGCCTTAGTGCATTGCAAAATCCATCTAGCTAGCTAACTAGCTGTATGCTATATGATATACATGGGTGTGTGTTTATGTGTATTTATACTAGAAGCTGGAGATACGACCATGACATAAGAATTAATTAATTTGAATGGCTGCAACTGCCAGGAGTTAGATTGTGTAGTCATTCACTGAAAAAAAGACCATGTTGGATTTACTTAATTCAATAGTGGACATTGGTTGCACACAATTGTTTTGCTTTGGCAGAAACTTAAACAACTTAGTTAAATTAACACAAGTTTTTCATATTCAATAAACCTGTGCAATTTGTGTTGATTAAACGTGATTGAAACATGTTTAGATGAAGTAAGTTGAACTCTTGCAATATTTAAATCGTTCACGATTTTGTCATTTTATTCCAAAACTATTCAATAGCTTTTACCCCAATACTACATGGTCACTTAAATACTACATGTTATCTTCATATTACATAATGTTCAATTTAGTCTAGAGTCTGGTTAACCTAAAAATTAAATGGATTTACAACAATTATCATTCTCCTATCTTTATCCGAGAGACAAGGGGGCTGGGGCATAACCCTGAAGTGATAGATTAAGAGGCAGGGTACACCCTGGACAGCTCACCAGTCTATCACATAGAGACAAACAACCATTTGTATTTACATTCATGGGCAATTTGGAATCACCAGTTAACCTAACTCTAATAACTGCATGATTTTTAACTGTGAGAGGAAACCAGAATACCCGGAAAGAACCAAGTGCAAACTAGCCAGATTGCAGATTTGAACCCAGGACCTTCTTGCTGTGAGGCAACAGCACTGACCACCACACCACCAATCCAGGACTGGCAAAAGGAGGAAAGCTATGATAAACCACAATAAATAGCGATAGCATACACGTGGTGTGTGTGTAGTTGTCTGCCTCTTATATCTCCAGTGATTTTCCTGCAGTTTGAAATCTCATGTGATCTTGTGAATTTCATGAGTCCAGCAACTAACCACTCTTACACTGTAAAATCTAATTAGTTCCCAGAACTCAAAAAAATTATGGAAACTCGTTGCCTCAAAAAAATTGAGTAAAGCTTAGCTAAAAATGACTAAGTTAGGACAACTTATTTACTTTGAGTACTCTGTACAAGCTCATTTTTTCCCAGAACTCAAAGAAATTGGATCAAGTTTACGTAAGATGACCAAGTTAGGGCAACTTACTCATTTTGAGTACACTGTACAGCCTTGTTAGTTCCCAGAACTCAAAAAAATTATGGAAACTCGTTGCCTCAAAAAAACTAAGTAAAGCTTACTTAAGATGACTGTTAGGACAACTTATACATTGCAAGTCTGCAGTATTAAGAATAACTTGATATTTCTGACTGTACAATACTAATTGTTTACCTACTGACAAACATGTTAAGTTCAACTAAATGAAAAAACAATTTGTGGTAACCTGAATATGATTAAAAATAATTAACAACAATTTTTGTAATGATGTTAAAATGAGCCCAACTTTTATTTTCAAACACAACAAAGTACAACAGCCAACATACTGGACATGTTCTGCTGAACAACAAACAATTATATTGCCATCACTGTTATAATCTTACAATGAAACAAAGTCTCAGATGTAATTATTCTGAAAATAAGTTTAGGCCTACCACAAGTTTGTTTTGTACTTACATTACTTATATAATCAAAATAAAATATTTGTTGTTCTGTCACAAGTGCAGTCTCTAATTTAAACAACACATTTGTTTTTCATTCCAACACAGGAGCTGGAATGTTGTATTATTTTAAGGATGCTTGTTTCCAGTCCAGGCATTACTGCCTGAATGACTGTCATGGATCGAGGTGATCCAAATGTAGGTGCAGAAGAAAGTCTTTAACTTCCTTTTAGTACAGTGGCAGTGGATGTGGGTTGGAGATGCAATGAGCTTTAACCTGCAGGCGACCATCTTCACTGACCACACCATCTGTGACGGAGGACTCATCTCTCCTGTTGTCCTGCAAGCAAACAATCATATTTTTGGAACATGAACTTAATTGCTTTCTTAAAACATTTTTTTCTGCATTTGGTATAGAACAGACTACAATTTAGACAATCTCAGGCTCCCTCCCCACCGGAGAGGTGACATTCAATGTCCCAAATTGTTAGTCTGGATAGCCCTGACCACCACCCAACACACAATAATGTCATGAAAGCATCATTTTAAAAAAGGGCTATGCAAACATGGCCAATAACTTTCATTCTAATGATGTGCAAAATGATTTTGGGCAGAAAACAGATTTTGCTGTTAGAAAACTTGCAGACTTCACTATATACAGTGTAGACCCTCTAAACTAAGTTTGGGGGATGTGATCTTTCAAGAAATGCAGACCAAACTGTTGTTGTTTGTTTACTTACACAGCATGTCTTGTAGAATTAACTGTGGTCACCAGCAACAGCATAGTGCAGTCATATCTCAAGTCTAATAACAGAAGACAGGAAAAGATCAGTAAAGAAACAACTTCCCCAAACCAAAGCACAAACAAAACAATAAGTAAAAAAGGCTGATCTAAAGTATGATTAAAGTTCAGCCTGATTAATATAAATGTCACTGACAGTTGCTAATATATTGGAAAACCAAAATACTTACTGATGTCTTTCTGTCCAGCAACAGGAGTGCTGGTCCCGAACCTCAAAGACAGTAAGAAGCAAGCAGAGGGAGAAAAAACAGAACATTTTTCAGAAACTGATTTGATCCTTAATGGCTGTGCAATCATTGTAACATACAGTTTGCTTATGTTGTTAAATAAAGGCTAGATTTGACATTAATAGATGCCACAGATGTTCTAAAGCTGCCACAAAGCATGAAGAAAAAATAGACGTCTCCGAAAACGTCGGAGCATTTTTGCAAATATGTGATGTCTTGATAAATCGAGCAGATATTTGAAATTTACACGGCTACATTCTCGCCTGAAAATATCTTAAAAGTTTATTTTGTGACCCAGAAAAAGTAATAAGTTTTTCAGCGGCGCTCCTCCGCCATTGCCGCGCTTACAGGTACGCACAGGCTCCGAAAACCGTGGCCGACAAATGCGATCCTCCTTTTCCCCAGACTACCCTTTCTGGGTCACAAAATAACCTTTTAAGATATTTTCAGGCGACAATGTAGCTGTGTAATGCTCAAATATCTACTTAATTTATCAAAATATCACATATTTGCAAAAGTGCTTCCACGTTTTCAGAGAGCTCTGTTATCCACACCCCACACCCCCACCCCTAACGGCTGCACCTTCCGAAGAATTTTGTCTGGGCTCTTATCTCACTTATTTATTTCAAACAATCAACAGAAAATTTCACCACATAGTTTTATGTAAGGTTTTTAAGGCTGTGGTGTTAATTTTTAAATAACATGAGCCCAGCGGCAGCAGCAACGCTAGGCTAACACTAACTAGCTAGCAAGATTTTAAACCTGGTGCTAAACTAAGAGAAGCCACAAAATCAGTTTGAATAAGAGTAAACATTTACTCACCAAGTCAGTGTATCAGGTAAAAATCCACAGCAATGACAACAATAATATCTTGAGCTGAAGCTTCTCCAGGTTTGCTCAACATATTCCATAAAAAATGCACCGTGAACATGCAGACTGATCCGCGAGGGAGGAGGACGGTAGTCACGTGGCATTTTCAAACCACATCTTTCATCCTTCCGCACTGAGAAGCAAAACTTCCAGCTTACTTAGTTTTTCTAAGTTAAGACAACTCAAATAAATGGAGTTTATCAGCGTTTTTGCATAAAAAGTACTGGTAACGTATTTAAATCGAGTTCTGATAACAAATTGATAAAAATTGAGTTCAGCCTATTTAATATTTTTAATTAAACACAATATTACATTTTACAGTGTACTAGATTGTATCGTGTCATCTCAACAAGAACAAATTAAGTTGTTGAATTTGATACAAATCCTACATGATTTAATTACGTTCACCATAAAAACATGAAATTATTTTGTTCAAATTACAAGTTAGACTTTTGAAAATGTAACAACCACCCTTGCTTTATCAAATTTTTTTCGGTAAAGCATGCATGCTTTACCGAAAAAAGGCGGCTGCTCGACTTGACTGAGATGGATGCCTTCCTCAAACCACGATCTGAAGCCGTCGAGATGAAATCACATGCAGTATCGCGAGATTTAACATTGCTATATTATTCACTTACTTCACTCGAACATGATATGAACAATTTAATATACCCTCTCTGCATATCATGTAGTTTCTACACTATTTACACTTCACTTTAAAGCATGAAGCAATTGTGTTGAATACACGCAAAATGCTTACATAAATCCAAGAGATGGCCAGTCCCTTCTTTTCAGTGTTGTTAATACGATTATTTTAATCAAGAACTCTGAATAGCAATACCTGAAACTCTGATTGGTATCACCTTAGCCTCCAGTAGTACTGTGAGGAATCTTTGCATGTGTTTATACAGCACGACTGCACTTAACCATTAGCAGTCATTACGTTTTGTCTTGTCTCCCTCCTCTCATCCCCCAATGGTCTCAGAAGATGGCCCCGCCCCTCCCTGAGCCTGGTTCTGTAAGAGGTTTCTTCCTGTTCAAAGGGAGTTTCTCCTTGCCACTGTTACCATGTGCTGCATATAGGGGGTCATATGATTGTTGGAGTTTGCTGTCTAACATTTAACATTGTTTTGAGTTTTTACAATGCAAAGCACCTTAGCAGACTGCAGTTGTGAAATGGCACTATATAAATAGTGACATATTGTATTTGAAGTTATGTAACAGTGATGATGTTACTGTTGTGGTGCTCCAACAGTAGCTGTGTGTAACTCCTGACAGTAGAGATGTGTGATGTGTGTGTGGGAGGACCAGCTCAGCCTGAGTGATTCTCTGATCTTTGTGTTTCAGATGGATACGAGTATTACACTTCATCCCGCTGCCTGTTTAACTCCACTGAGCTGCGGGACATAGAGTACATCAGATCTTACTATTACAACAAGACAGAGTATGTCAGGTTTAGCAGCAGTGTGGGGAAGTTTGTTGGATACACTGAGTACGGTGTCAGGGAGGCAGACCAATGGAACAAAGACCAGGGACAAAGATCCTGGACAAGAAAGGGACAGCTCGCTGCAATGAGAGCTCAGAAGGAGACGTACTGCAAGCCAAAGATTGACTTCTGGTACCAAAGTGTTCTGACAAAAGCAGGTGAGTCAGTGTTTCTGTGACATCATCATATAAACATCATCACACTGATGTCGTCATCATTAACACAACTCCTGACTGGACTCTCTGCACAGTTTACAGCTACACTGCTGAAGGTTTAATGTGACACATTCATTAAAGCTACATGATCTCTGCTCCACATTAAAGATTCGGCCTATTTGACGTCACACTGGAGTGTCTGTGGTTTGTGGAGACCTGCTTTAAATTATTACAAAATTTATCTAAAAGAGTAATTTTCATTTTCATGTTCCAGTGAAACCCTCAGTCAGACTTCACTCCATACCCCCTGTTTATCTTAATCCGGCCATATTGGTCTGCAGCGTCTATAACTTTTACCCCAAAGAGATCAAAGTGAGCTGGTTGAGAAACGGACAGCAAGTAAGCCCTGACATCACTTCTACTGTAGAGTTTGCAAATGCTGATTGGCTCTACCAGACCCACTCCTACATGGAGTACACACCCAGGTGAGTCTAGTTCAGGCCTGCCAACAGGACTTGCTGATTGTTATTTATTCTTGTTTTTTTTTAATGTCTTCCGTCACCTGGTCAGCAGAGATTGCAATCAGTTTTCCCCTCATGTTGAGGAGCTTCGTGATCATATGTCACTCTCTCTTTTCAGTCTCACCATGTCCACTTTCTCCAGGATAGTTCCACTGTCAGCACCAAAAACCCTCCATATTCAGTTTTCAAGAAAACAGCTCTGGTCTGATCCTTGGTCGCCCCTGTATCAGACTTATTGAGCTCAGGCTGTTCTGTGACTGCAGCTCACTGACTTTAGTTTGAATAACAGCGACATCATCCACAAACAGAGATATTCACAGCTCAGCCTGTGAAGCCTGTTCCCTCTTCTCCTTTCTAATTCCTGCTACAAATAAATCCATCAATATTCCCGTTTCTGCAGAGCCGAATGTTGCAGCAGGGACAGTCTGAAAATTCAGAAGAGTGAAAACAGGAAGTCCCCAAGATTGTTTTTAACAAAGCAATAAACATGTAATGACAATTTCTTTGTTTTCACTTAGTGAATATGAACATTTCCCTACATTACCGTTCCATGTGTTGATGTCATGTCATAAATTTCAGAGAATTCCTCAAACTGAGCCTGTGATGGACTTGAGCTAAAACATCATGAACCTCCTGTTTAAGGGCCAGTGCTAAAGACTAAGCCTTTACACCTGGATGACTGAGATAGTCGAGTGCTTGGAAAACAGTTCTACAAGATGTAAAATGATGAAATTATCAAATCTTACAAGTCCATAAAAAGCATGAAGTGTATAAGTTCAAAATAATCCATGCAGCCATGCTAACTAAACCTTCCTTTCGATACTTCGGAGTACTAGAGCAGGGAATAGAATTAGGCTGGAAAACTAAAGGGAAACAAGGCCGAAAGGGACTTCAGTAACTGTAGTTCTGTGTAAGATTCAGTGATGTTGGTTTGTGTTGAAGGTCTGGAGAGAAGATCTCCTGTATCGTGGAGCACTCCAGCCTGGAGGAACCTCTGGTTACTGACTGGGGTAAATACCTGTCTTTATCTACACACCTGTAGACCTGCCTGTGTGTCTGTCCACCTGTGTGACTCTCACCTGTGTGTCCTCAGTCCCGTCCATGTCTGAATCCAAGAAACTAATTATCATTGGAGCCTTTGGGCTGCTCCTGGGTCTGGTCTTTTTCCTGGCTGGAGTCATCTACACAAGGATGTGCAGCAGAGGTCAGAACAGCACTCACACAAAGCACCAGCTCACACCAAACTAAAAAAACTCCTCGAAAATGTTGCCTGCAGAGAAGGAAAGAGCAGCCAGCAGCAGCTTTGGTAGACCCACCATTGTGGGTTGCACATGCCAGGCGTCTCTAGAGTTTGTGCTTTTCCTCACTGGATGCTGGGCTGTGGTTGCCGTCATGCCCCATGTTGTCAGCTATAATACTAGATCCCGTAGTTGTTTGTTTACCAGAACATTTACAAGTGCTTAATAATCATGCTTTTATTGTTGTCTGGTGTTCAGCCTAACACTGGGCCCCTGGCTGTATGTGGCATATCAACTGCCTGGTTTCCACATTCCACAACGCTCATAGCTCGCTGCCTAAGATGGATATACTTAGAGTCTGGACCCGTTCAACTGGTGCTGACATAACTGTCGTTTCTGAGAGTCAGGTATCTAATTCTATAGTGATTAAGATAAAGATGTGGCAGTTAGTGGATTAAACATTCATCACTCTGCTGTCCCAGAAAAGACGGTGGTGTGGGGGTCAATGTGAAGGTCTGTGTTCCTGCTCAGGTCTTGTAGTGCAGTTGGGCATCTTCTTGTTGCTACCACCTTTTAGCCCTCCTGGATTCCAGTGATATAATTCACATGAATACCTCTGCTTATTCTCTCCATCTGTTGGAGTCTGTTTATCACAAGGCAGTAAGATCTAACACACCACTGTACTTTATACTCTCTGGTTGACAGCTGAGTGAAGCTCCCCGCCACTTTCAAATCAGACAAAACTGATGTCAAACATTTGAGCCCCTGAAGTTTAATACAATAACTCCAAAAATAATAGCTACTTTACCAAAAACTAGCACAAATGTAGCACAAATGTTTGATACCAATTTTGTTTGATTTGAAGAAAGTGGGGGGGCAACTTCACTCACATCTAGTTGACTGGTTCTCATGGGCCTTACACAGGATGCTTTAGTCACACAGAGCTCGGAAAGAAGTTCACCTTTTATCTGCCTTCGTGGAACACAATATGGGACTTTGAGCTGTCTCAGTTGATTTCACTTGCAGACTTTAAAAGACATTTAACTGACTCAACAGTGGAAACAGACTATTTTAGCTATACGACTGTTTCTTTTATTGCAGTAATTTTAATGTTCGTCTGAAGCAGGTCTCTCTTTAAATGATACATCAGGTCTCAGTGGGACTACCTGTATAAACAAAGCTTAAATAAGATAAATTATAACTCTGAATTATCAGTGAAACATTGAAGAACTATGAGGGTGACAGGTCAGCAGTTTAAATCTTTGAAAGGTTTTTTTTAGATGTCACCAAATTGTTTTGGCTCCTGAACAATAAAATATTTGGTTAAAAATCCTCTAAATGTGAAGGTTTGGTAACGGATCCATAAAAACACACTGACAGTAATCACATGTGATGACAGTAAACTGACTGAATGTGGGAAACCGTGATAAGATAGATCTTTATTGTCACTGTTACCAGAACAGTGAGACATAGTTTGGCATCTCTCCATTGGCAGCTTGTAGGTTTTTAAATTCAGACTCTTTGGGTAAGAGAAAAAGATAAATAAAGATAAAACAAGTTTAAGAGGTACCTACACAGGGAATATACGTAATGCACAATAAGTGAGTGTCCAGGGTGCGAGGGGTCCTTGATGATGACAGTGCTTTTCCACTTAAGTCTGCCAGTATAAATGTCTCTGAGGGGAGTTAGTGAAGTGCCAATTGCCCGCTCTACTGCCCTCACCATCCGCTGTAGTTTCCTCTTGTCCTCTACAGTACAGCAGTTGAACCAGAGTGTGCAGCAGTAGGTCAGAAGGCTCTCGATGGTGGAGCATTAGAAGTTGAGCTTAACTTTTTATAAAGTTTGCTGTGCTGCAGGTTTAAATTGTCAATATTATGTTCCAGTGATGCCGCTGATTGATGTTCATGCCATGACGCCCCCTGGTGGTCATCATCCTGCCATGCTACTCTACAAAGTCTATGACTTCTACCCCAAAAAGGTCGCTTCTGCTAAAGTGATAGCAGCAGCTGATTTGCTTGAGAAGACTTTACCAGATGAGCTGGAGCCCAGGTGAGTCCACAGCTCTGAGTGCAGGTACAAAGGATGAGGAGGCAGATCATTTATAAAGACACACTCTGGCTTAAGGTTTTATTCATATGTGCAAGTTCTGTGGTATTTAACGATGATTATTTTCAGAATCAGAATCAGAAATACTTTATTAATCCCTAAGGAAATTATGGGTTACAGCAGGCAGCAGGGAATGAAAGTGCCAGAAACATTCAGGGCTGGATCTCTGTGTGTAACCACACGTGTGCCTGGTGATTTCCTGTATGAATTACATCACAGTAAGAACTACAGTAAATACCAGTTTACATCAGGCTCAGTGTCAGGATTGTGATGTGGATGAGTCATTCGGGGCTTTTAATTACAAACGTTCATGTTTCTGCATATTAGCAGTGGGCACATTAACAGTTTATAAAAGTGCAGTGACACTTTTATAAACTGTGATAACCGTGAAAGAGAGCAGACAGCACTATGAGACAGAAACAGGACTGCTGGATGAGCTACACTCACTAATATGAGCAGAGACAGAGCGATGCCCTGTATCATCATTAGCTAAGCTCAGTATGAGTCGTGTGTGAGGAGAACTCCTGTCTCAGCTGATGTTCTTCAGTTTCTTCTTTACTTTTAATAGAAAATGTTTCTGATTCTGTGCAGCCAAAAAGTTAAATATCATTCCTACTGTGGAAAAAAACCTATTGTTTGAAAAGCTAAATAAAAAAAAACAGGAAAACAGGTCACACCTATTTATCTACAAATTCATGACACAAGATGAGAGCCGGGGCCCTCAGGCCCCCACACCTGATTTGGTTTGTATCTGGTACTACAAACATACCAGATAAACTCAGCAGAGTCCTGAACCTGCTCAGTCTTGCTGCTACACACCAGCAGACTCTGGGACCAGCGCTGGTTATAGCAGTACAGGTCCTGGTTTAAACAGTCAGACCTGTTCTAATAATGTTTCCTCTGTCTGTGCCCCAGGACTGATGCTGGTTCCCAGTAGCTGATCCTGATTGTCGACCTGGACCTGGTTCTGGTTCTGTCCGTCAGCTGGAAGCTAAAGCAGCAGCTGCTGGAAGCTCTGTGTTTGATCCAGGCTCTTTATGTCAGGCTGAATGTGGACTGTGGTGGATCTGCTGGAGTCTCAGTGTGTTTAAAGATTTCATCATGTGTGTGTGTGCAGAGTATTGTTAGAGTCTTTACACCTGTCTGACAGCAGGAGCCAACCAGGCCCAACCAGGTGAGCTTCTTCCTGATGGACCTGAGCTGGAGGAAAGCCAGGTGTGTGCTGGGAAACTGAGTCTTTAATTGCTTTGTTTGGCTGTCAGGCTGGAGGGGGCAGAGCTCTGTGGGTGTTTGTGTGTGTGGGATTTTCCAGTGTTAACAAACACACACACACATAGAGATGAACCCAGACTCTGAGGCTCACACTGTCAGCTGTTTGTTGGATTTTACTTCCTCATTCTTTTCTCAATAAATCTGTTTCCACAGTCATGTGATCGGTTTCTTCTTTTAAATCCTGTGAAATGACAGAGAGCTGATTTGGCTCTGCAGTGTGGGCGAGTTCACACACACACATACCTACATGTACACACAGACAGGTACACTTATTTCACATCTATGCCTGTTTAAACGTCATATGTTAATAGGACTGTGCATATTCTTGTAACCTCAATAAAAGGCAGATACTGGGGAGCTGACAGAGAGTGACGGGGTTCAAGCAGTAGGAGCAGGCGTGGTCTCGGTCGTCTCCCTGATGCACGAGACTACACAATGAGCTGTGGTGTCTTGCGTCTTGCTTTGCCGCTACAGTAGATTGTCTCTTGGTTCCAGCATCAGGTTTGTGCTTAGATAAACCTAACAAGCTGTGTGACCGGGACATGGTCTCTCTTCTCAGACTGATGAAGTTGCATCTGTGTGCATCTTAGCTGTGCATCTCCCAACTCTATGACAGACACATCATCCAACCAGCGAGCAGCATAGTGAAGGACACTTTTGTTAAGAGAAAACTCAGGAGGCAAGAAACACAGACTCAGCGCTTTTTACATGTACATGGGCGATGCCCCGACACAGTCTCCACACAGCAACGTGTACAAGACGTGTCACTGAGGATCCGCGCCGAGGCATCTGTGTGTTCTTTATTATATAGGCAAAAAGCTTGTATCATATTCTTAGGCGGAGCATACAAAGTATGAAAAACAACTCCCTATATGGAGACTGAAGATACGTGAGTTCGGTGAGTTCGTTGGCCATATCTGTATGTGGCCTTGAACATTTCTACTTTCATTTGTGCAGCTTCCTCCTTATGGTTTCAATCATACTCCTCATGTCATACACACACACTAAGTTTAAATGAAGCTAAACACTATGAGAGTACAGACAGTAATAGAAGAATACAAGTTTCCTTTAACACTTTCCACCCCTCACATGCACTGTTCTCCCTCCTTCCATCTGGCAGACGGTTTCGCAGCATCAAAACCGTAACGACCAGACACTACAAGAGCTTCTTCTACCACAAAACGACTGACAAACACCTCACAATATGGTAAATGGACTGGTTCTTATATAGTGCTTTTCTACTCTGTCTGAGTACTCAAAGCGCTTATACAACTAATTCATTCACCCAATCACACAAGCACTTCTTCTAAACTAAGTGCTAATTGTCTAACATTCATACTCCGACGGATGCATAGGAGAGCAACATGGTGTTAGTATCTTGCCCAAGGATATTTGGCATGCAGACTGGAGCAGCCTGGGATCGAACCACCAACCTTCTGGTTAGTGGTTGACCTGCTCTGCCACTTGAGCTACAGCCACCCCATACTCACCAAAAGACTCAAAAACAACAAAAACTCCCATAAACCCACTACAAACTGGACCTGGGAAGCAGCATTTTGATATGCTGTACACTGTGTTGATGATAAAGACCTTGAATCTTGATAATTAATTCAGTTTGTTAAAACTCTGAAGCGCAGAAGTTTGCTTTGAAGCGGGTACATCAGATCAAGGCATACCTGAGTCGTTGCAGGAAGTGATGCATCAGATCGATCACAGTAGTTAGTTTACCTGCTGCTGCTTTGACTTCTGTTTAATATAAAAACACAGTTGTAAAAAAAACAAAGACTGGTTTTACAAGCAATCCCTTTAGCCGAGATAAATGAATCAGTATTTTAAGCTTCTTACTGCAGAGAGTAACGTGGTATAAGACACATGTCTGTGCCTCTTACAATTACCGGCTTGCAATTTTGTCTGTGAACAGGGGGGTTAATGAAGAGAGCGTGTTATGAATTTATAACCTAAAATTTATAGCCTGGTGTAGCTGGTATAACTATGACTCAGTATATTATTTTGCCTCATCTATCTGTATTTTGACGGGTTGCAGGGCTCTGAGACAGAACCTGCCACTGTGTGCATGGGAGAAGTTTGTTTTTTGATATCAGTGTATTCAAAGTCCATGCAAAGAACTTCTTTTCATAGATGTGCAGTTGCTTTGGCTCTTCGTATAGCGGACAGCAGATTCTTCATGACTCTTTTCAAAACAGCAACGTCCATATTCCATATTATTGTTGACCCCTGTACTCATTTGTTTTACTAAATGCAAGATTTTCAGATAAAAAATTTTTGTTTTTGTATTTCCTTGTAACAACCCCAAGGATGCCATTTGTTTAGGATGACATTCTGGTAGATTCTATTTTTTATGTTTTCTGCTTTATGTAATCAGCACTGACAGTCCGACATTTGTTGAGCTCTACAAACTCAACAATGAACTCAAAAAAATAATTCATTGGATGAACGTAATTTTATCTTGCCACTTATATTCCATCAAAACAAATCATGTTATATTAATCCATCTTGGTTGTGTTGTGTCAACACGATATATGTGTGTAGGTTTAACATAATATTAACATTAACATTCAATTAATTTGATTTTTGTTCAATGAACATGTTTGTACCACGTTAGTCTAATTAAATGTATTTAAATCCATCTTATATTGTTTAAACACTTTGGCACATCAAAAGTCAGTCGTGTTACATGAACTAGTAAAATATTTGTTTGTTACACCAATAATAATCTTGTTGAATGAATGAAATGTAACTTATGTCTGTAGTGCATGTTGTATTCATATTAAGTAATGTTCAACAAAAAAAATTCAATGGATTTACAGCAACTTCCAATCCACCCATCTTCTTATCTTTATCTGGGCTGCGGAAGTGATAGGGCAAGAGGGACAGGTCGCCAGTCTATCATACAGAGACAAACAATCATTTGCACTTTAACACCTTTGGATAATTTAGAATAGCCAGTTACCCTTACAACTGCATGACTTTTAACTGTGGAGGAAACCAGAGTACGCAGAGAGAACCCACTGCAAACTTCGCCACATTGTGAATTTGAACCCAGGATCTTCTTGCTCTGAAGCAACAGCACGAACCACCATGGCATAAAGTAAATTAAGCCAGTACATGTCATCTCAACAAGAACAAATTAAGTTGCTGAATTTCATGCAGATGCTACATGATTTCATTACGTTCACCATAGAAACGTGGAATTATTTCGTTCAAATTACAAGTTTGGATCTTATGCATGTAACACCCACCCAATTTCATTTTTCTGAGTGTGGATGACAACCTGGTAAAATGTGAATTTGGAGGGCGAGCTTGAAGACGTGTGACTGCTGCGTCAGTACATGCAAAAAGTCATTGACAGGTTTATAAGATCATGTCAGCGTCAGAACGATCCAGCGATAGTTATCAGCACACACAGCGTTATGTTTATATTCTGAAAAATCAACAGATTCATATTCATGTTTCTGTCACAGAGAGGTGACCTGTCCATGTGCACCTCTGCTGTCATATTTGGATATTAGAAACTTCCTCTTTCTGCTTGTTGGACAGTCCAGTGTTTCTTCTTTCTTCTTTCCATAGCAAAATGTAAATGAGTCTGTATATAACTCATATTAACAGTGTGTCTTTGAGCCAGTAGGAAAAACTCTGTATGTTCATATTCAAATACTGAGTACAGAGTGTGTGTTAGTACAGATGTTTATTTGCTGCAGAGCTGTCTGCATGAACACCAGAGAAGAACCAGATGTAAGTTTCAAACCTGCAGGCTCATTTCATGTCTGTGTACAGAGGTGCTGTGTGGACCACATTTGAACTGTTGCTTTTGTCTTCATGGACAATTTTAAACAGATGATCATTTATTAAGAATAATCATATATTTCTTACAGCAGTGTGTGATAAACTAGATATCTGTGTTTAATATAAAGTGCTGCGTGTCCATCAAACACTGAAGAGCTGCTGGATTCATTGTTTCCTCCAAATGAAAGAAAAGTCATTTTCATGTGACAGAGCGACGATGCAGTGGAGTCTGTTTCTGCTTCTTCTGATGGGTGAGTGATCATTTTACCAGGGCTCCTGATTGTTTCCACCTAAAATCCTTTAGTTTGATCAGGACTCATTAAACAAATGAACTCTGACTGAGAAAATCAAGGATTCACCTGTAAACTGGACAGTTTGATGGGAACATGAGTTTCCTGCTTGTATCAGCAGATATTCAACAGTATTTCTTCTGTTTCAGGTCAGTGTGTCTTCATCACATGTCAGCTGTATGAGTACCACTTTATTAAAGAAGAGATGAGCTGGGATGAAGCACGGGCATACTGCAGAGAGAACTACACAGACCTGGCCAAAGTGTTTGACCTGACAGACATGAGAAGACTTCAAGACTCTGCACAGAGTCAAACAGAAGCCTGGATTGGACTGTACAGCGAGCCAGGAGGAGCCAACAGGAGGTGGCACTGGTCTCTGCTGGGGGAGGAATACACTGAAAATAAGACCTGTTGGAGAGATACAGAGCCAAATGATGGTGCATACCCTGAGAACTGTGTGATGAAAAAAGACAAGTGGGGTGATTATTCATGTACATGCACATATCCGTTCATCTGCTATGACGGTGAGAATATGTGGACAGCAAAATGATAATACAATATTTAATAATATTATAATCTAGTTAATAATATAATCTAGTGTTATATCATATGTTCCTGAAAGAGACAGTTTGAAGAATGAGACAAATTAGTTTGTAAAGTTGTGTTTGTGTTTTTCTGTTGACTCGACAGAAACGATGAAAGACAATAAAATATTTCATTTGAATGAGACGTCTGTGACCTGGACTCAGGCTCAGAACTACTGCAGACAGCATCACACCGACCTGGCCAGTGGACTCGATCAGATATACAGTGAAGAGTTTAAGAAGCTGCAGAACTCTACAGCTTTGTGGATCGGTCTGTTCAGAGACAGCTGGAGGTGGTCAGATGGGAGTAACTTCTCTTTCAGATACTGGGACATGGACTCATTTAATGATGGACTAAACAACAGGAAATGTGCTACGACTCTGTTAGAGAGATCAGGAAGATGGAGCTCTGCTGGATGTGACCAAAGAAAGCCTTTCTTCTGCTATGATGGTGAGTTTACACAGATTTATCTCAGCTGTTTGTCCAATAGATGAACAGCTGGAATCACTGAGAGGATTTAGGTCAGTATGTTTCTTCAGCCACTTATTTCTGCATGTATGTTGAACTTCTGTCAGAGGTGAAGATGTTTAGCTAATGGTTGGAACAGAGATTTCTCTGTAGAGCAACTGATTCATCTGAAGAATCACTGAAATGTTTTCTTTTGTTCTTCTGGACCAAACATCCAGAGACTTGAAGTTCAGATTTAACTGTTTTTCATGTTTTCTCACATTTTATGGCAGATAAACTGATTCTGATCACGGAAAACAAAACCTGGGAGGAAGCCTTGAATTACTGCAGACAGAAACACCATGACCTGGTTTCAATCAGCAACCCTGAGGAGCAGGGATGGGTCCAGGAAAGAGCCAAAAATGCCTCGACTCCTTTTCTGTGGCTGGGACTGCGCTACTCCTGCACTGCACGTTTGTGGCTTTGGGTCACTGATTATGTAGTGTGCTATGAGAGGTGGGCTTCAAGGGGAAAGACTGAAGACTGTGACATGTCTGCAGCTATGACCACAGGAGGGCAGCACGAGTGGGTCAGTCAGAGGAAAAATGAGACATTTAATTTTATTTGTATAAAACACTGAGGTTTAAACCTAAAGTCACTTCTTAGCTGCACATGTAGATTTTCTGGGGTGAACTCTGTGTTTCTGCTCAGTGTTTACAGTCTCTGGGTTTGAAATGGGAGAAAAATGACCAACAGATTATTACCTGCAGGTTAGATATGTGCAGAGAGCAGTCTGTGTTTCATTTCCTCTCCTTTACCAGAGTCAGGAGCATCTTGGTTTCTTCCTTCATTGTTGCTGGATTGGTTCATTATTAAACTGTAGCAGGATATTTGTTTTGATTTAGTTCAGATATGGTGATGGTTTGAATGTTTCTGCTTCATGTGCTGTAAATCTTTGTATCACACCATTGTATCCTCAGCTTGAATTACAAAGCCTGTAACTAAAAGCAGGTAAAACCATGTTTGTGTCATGATTGCATATGAGCTCTATAATCTGATCATGTTTTTTCATTAAGTCAAATAAACCTTCATTTAACCAAGTCTGTCACTGTTACAGCTTTCACAGGAACTAATACAAACAGCGCCACCTAATGATAAAATCAGTTAACATCAAACTAACATGTAGCTCCATGACATTTCCACAATGTAGATATGCAAGTGGAAAGGAGTATTTCACATTACAGTAGAAGAGTTGTTGGTGGTCTATTTTGCAGAATTGTTGAATTCAGCCACATTGGAGGTTTTTCAAGTTCATCCCAAATAAACTTGATCTGATTCAGTCTGATTTAGACTTTGACTTGGACACTCCAAAACCTTCATTTTGTTTGTTTGAGCCATTCACAGTTGGACTTGCTGGTCTCTCTGAATAACCTGAGAGCTCTTGAGTTTCAGGACATAAACTGATGTTTGGACATCCTCCTTCAGGATTTCAGAGAGCAGTTTGATGTCTCATGTAACGGATCTCAAGCCTTCCGTACATTTCAACTTTACACTCTTCAATTGACAGAAGAGTTTCCCACAAGGATCATCCACATGTTCTTGGCAGAGGTGAGATGAGCTTTTGTGTTGTTTTTGCTGAGCAGTGGTTTTCTCCTTTTCTCGACTCAAAGATAAATCCTATTTTTCCAACTGTAAACAAATGGCTTTTTAGCTGAATTTCTGGGTTAACCTCATTTCACTATAATTTCCCAATCAACCATAGATCACAGACTTTTCAGTGGTGGACAGACTGGATTTAATAGAACAGTCTAACTGATAATAGCTTAAAGTTCACAGTCAATTACAAATCCATGACTTTTCAAAGTCAATATATTTATTTTATTTATTATGTTATTAAACTTTATTTAACCAGGAAGATTAGAGATTAAAAACCTCTTTTTCAAGGGAGGCCTGGCCAAGATAGGCAGCACCAAGTGTCTCACAGTTACAGAAATTATTCAATTAAAAACAGGCAGCAACAAAACATATGCAAAAATAAATGAAAAAATAAAAATACAATAAAATAAAATTCAATATAATTCAGTAAAATTCAGTAAAAAGTTCAAATAAAAATAAAAAATCAGTTTTTGGACTTGTATTAAAATATGTATTATTTGGTATTGCTGTCCCTCGTTGTCCCTGCTTGTAGATATATATGTGTGGATGCAGGCATTTCTGTGAGCACTTGTTTACAGGCATCTTCAGGCAGGCGGGTGTGGCCCTGGCAGGTGATTGGCCACACCTGAAGACCGCGACACACCTGCAGCTGATCAGGCCTCGTCGGAGCTACTTGAGAGTGTGGTAGAGCTCTCTCCGACGCTGGATCATTGCGTGGCTTCACGTTAGTCTCTCGACCAGTTGCCTAGTTTAAGTCTGCTGCATTATGGTGTGTCTGACGGCTGCCTCTCTCGTATGTTCCCAGGAGTAATGGGGAGACGAGAGGACAGCGAGCACGTGGTGCTCATCACGGAGAAGCGGAGACAGGAACACTTGCACTGGGAAGAGGTCATGTCATGGGAGTCGGGAGATCACAGGGATTTATTGTCATGTTTTTCCATTCACTGTGAATAAACACACTGCTTATACACAGAGCTCCGCGCCTGGGTCCTCCTTCCTCACTTCCCCACGGTTGGCCATCATCAAGGATTCATAGTTTAGATTTAAAAGCACTTAATGAAATGAATTCCGTCATTTTCCATTCGTTCTGCAGTTTGTTCCAAGCCGAGGGTGATAAATGGACAAAGAGCTCTTTTACCAAGTTCAGTTTGGGCAAATGGAACAGAAAGCAACAAGTAACCATGCGGACGAAGAGAATACCGACCTGCATGTTTCATTACGAGCAGGGAACATATTTAAGAAGGCAGCAACCCAAATATCGCCTTATATATAAAACTGTATAAATGGGAGTTTCTTCGACTTTCTAAAGCAGATCATGCCTCCCTGAGAGTATAACTCACAGTGGTGAGTCTGAAATTTACGGTTAGTGATGAACCTCAGAGAAGCATGATACACAATATCAACCATTCGAAGACATTTAGCAGAAGCATTCATATATAGAATATCACCATAATCCAGCACAGGCAAGAATGTTGCAGCAACAAGCCGCTTCTTTGTATTAAAAGAGAAACAACTTATTTTTTCAGTTTTAACTTCAGATTTTTCACAAGATTCTCTACATGTGGATTGAAGGTGAGCGAGTCATCAATTAAGATTACCAGATATTTATGCGTGTGAACCAACTCTATTTTATTACCTTCAAGAGTGGTTACTGATGGGATTGTTGTTTCCTTGATTTAGAAAACATCGTGAGCTTCGTTTTGTCTGCATTGAGAACAACTTTAAGCTGAAATAATGAGTGCTGGACAGCAATAAAGGCTTTCTTCAAGGAGTCAATGGTTTGGAAAAGAGTTGAAGCAGAGCTGTAAAAACTGCATCATCAGCATAGACGTGCAAGTTTGCATCTGGCACATTTAGACCAAGATTGTTTATTTAAATGATAAATACAAGTGGACCTAATACAGAACCCTATGGTTATGCACTGTAACAAAATTAGAACATAAACCGTCAGATTGTATGCAGTGAGAGGTAGTTTGAGAACCATGCCACTGCTCTCTCAGAGAGTCCTGGCTGGTGGAGTCTACTTTTTAAAATACAATGATCAACAGTGTCGAATGTGTTTGACAAATCAATAAAAAGGAATGCACAATGTTTTTTTTTTTTAATCAAGCGCAATAGTAATGTCATTTACCACCAGCAGCTGTGATAGTACTGTGATTCTTCCTAAAGCCTGATTGATATTCAGATAAAATGGCATTGGTCTCTAAAAACTCCTTTAACTGCTCAAACAAAAGAGCTTCAAGAACTTTGGCCAGCACAGATAGATTAGATATTGGTCTGTAATTAGTTAACACTGCTGGGTCGCCCCCTTTTAATAGAGGGACAACAAAAGCTGATTTCCATACTGAGGGAAATTCATTCGTATCCAGTGTGAGGTTGAAAAGTGATGTGAGAGGCTCTGCCACAAAATCAGCTGCCAGTTCAGAAGTAATGATCTAGTAAATCTGGCCCTGGAGATTTTGTAGGATCTAACACTTTAGGAGCTTTACAGACCTCCTGCACAGAGAAAGGAACAAAGTTAAATGGCTGACCAGTGTACACCGGAAGGTTTGTGTCAGATTTTTACAAAGCCTGGGGTTCAGAGAGTCAAACAAAGAGCCAGAAGATATAAAGTGCTTGTTAAAGCAAGCCATAATCTCCTTTGTATCAAAACAGGAACAGAATCCTTAAAAACATAGGTGGGTAGAGCGTGGGAGCTTTTACTCACTGAAAGAGACTTAACGATTTTCCAGAACTTCTGTGAATTATTTAGGTTCTCAGTGGTGACAGACAGATAATATTAAAAGGCATCTCTGAAAACATTAGAGCACTTATGCAAATATATGATATCTTGATAAATCGAGCAGATATTTGAAGTTTCCACAGCACCATTCTCGCAAGAAAATATCTTACAAGTTTATTTTGTGACCCAGAAAGAGTAATATTTCAAACTCCGCCACTCTGTGTTCCTCCGCCACTGCCTCGTTTGAGTTTTGGACGAAATGGACTCTGGGATATTGCATTCCGTCATTTCGAGCTGATTGGACACCAAAACAGCCAATCAAATTTTTTTGAATACAAGTCTGTGATTGGCTGGTTTTGTGGCGCAAATATAATGGTGTTGAGCGCGCACGGGCAGAAATGTTGAGAGCGCAAGCAACACATTGCGAGCAAGCTTAAATGCAAAAACTGAGTGAGAGGGGCTGCTATTGTGTGTGTGTATGGATAATAGCAAACACTGAAATACATTTTTTGCATGCAGCAATGAATTTTGTTCACTCAAATTCAGCTTTTCTTCGCTCAAAAGAAATTTCTCCTCAAAATGCAACACTTGCACCTGCAAATGTTTTTTTGTTTTCCGCTCAGAATAGTGGCACAAAATTAATGCCATAGATTTAGTGTTTGTTAGCTATGTTATATTGCTGCCTCTGTTCGGTGGTGTCGAGCCAAACGGACTTTAACGTGTGTTTGAACGAGCTGACGGTTCACTCGTTAAGCTGAAAGAAAGATGCTTTAATCACAGGAGTCACACATGTGTCCACTGGACCATCTGGAACTCTTCTTGTTTAGCACTCGTAATAACACATTAACAGTGCAGTGAATCCTGCTTGTGCCGTGATATTCAGGACCGAGCAGCATCACTGACTTTCAGCTTGTTGTGTTTGTGGATATATGACTGACTTTAATTATCCATAAAATCATCACATTCTCTGTAAGATTATGGTCAATTATTGAACGGCGTTTATTTTAAAGTAAAGGCTTTAAAACTAAGTTAGTACAAACATTAATAATAATGGATTGCATTTATGTAACGCTTTTTCAAGACCCTCAAAGCGCTGTACAATTCTACTATTCATTCACACACTGGTGGAGGCAGCTACAGTTGTAGCCACAGCTACCCTGGGACAGCACCCTCAGACGCCAAAACAGTGCCAGCAGAGTGAAACTGAAAAATGGTTTGAAACCAAAAATATTGATTAAAACTGAAAAAAATTGTAAGCAAAAAAAAAATTTAAAAAATACAGTTTTAATTAATTGTTTTTCACTATCATTTTTTTTCAGTTTCACTACAGTGTAGCAATGTACCGTGCAAGATCCAATTAATACACTACGAGCTATGGTCAGAAATTAATGACTAACACTGACTGTACTATGAGTATCTCTGAAAAACCACACATACCTGCATTTCCTTACGAAATGTTGCCCGAATGTATACAAACAGATCCCTTTTTATAGTGTGAAACATTTAGCGAAGCAATTCTTGTAAGTAACTGTGTTGGAAACACAATGAGTGCTGTCAGTCCGCATTTTGAGCAGGAGAAGAGCTTCCTCTCTGCCAACCTGTCCTTCTGGGTGGTAAGAGGACACTATGATGGCTTTACATGTATTTTACATAATTCCTCCTTGGTCCCACTTTCTATCCCACATACTTGAATTATAGTATTAAAGTTAAAGAAAAACATTCAGTAAAAGGACTAGATGTTACAATCACTGATAATGCATTGCTTTAAATGGAGAAAATCTTGAGTAATGGCTGTTTTGAGGAAGGGCAGCCCAGAAACTTTACCAGCAGCACACATCATTGTATGCCTCAACTTTCAGACTTTTACCAAAGCTGCCATTTTTCCTTGGTTACGTTTAGGGATTAGAGATCTGATCAGGATTATCAAAATAAAATTTGGGACACATCGTCCATCGACCATGGATTCATCAGGTGTTTCGGCCCCTCCAGGGTGGATCAGGCCCCCGGAGTGTGTCACTGGTTTATGTATTGTTATTGCTTCTTCTATTCACTGCAACTGAAAATTATTACTTACCTCTTTAACATTTATGGAGCCTTATTTCTTCAAAGGGATAGAAAAGGTGATAGAGAGAAGTAAGACATAAGGGACAAGATAAAATATTTTTAAGAGGTTAATGTAAATACTTCACTACCAACCAGAATAAGGCTCTGCGTTAAAAAATGTAGGAGCATTTTCCCTCTTAAACACCCGTAAAAGCATAAAATGTTGAATGGTATATTTGACATAGTAATGTGGCCCTAACCCATTTCTAACCCATTTGACTCAACACGGGAAACCTCACCCAGCCCGGACAGAAAAAGGATTGACAGATTGATAGCTCTTTCTCGTTTCTATTCTCAGGATAACAATATGTCTTATCTGCCTGGAACATAAAAGCTCCGGCTCACTTTCTACACAGTCTAGACGTTTTGGGAGTCATAGCAGTATTTTTTAAACCTAAGGATTAAGTAATTTCTTTCTTTCTCACATAATATACCGACAGTGTTATACGTTTAGTCAACTCCACAAACACAGAATTGAGACATCAGCAGGTTTTTGCACTTTGAACCAAGGGCGTAGATTTGGTTTTGGCATTGGTGGGGACGGGTGTTTCAACCACCGAACCCCACCCTGTTTCTTTTTTTTCCTTTTCGTCTTTGCTTCTTGATTTAAAAAAAAAAAAAAAAAGGAGAAATATACTCGCCTACGTATGCTATTCTACATGCTATTAAACCATTTAAAATTACAATTCATAGTTTTATATGTGAATTATATAATGTTAAATTATTATTAAACAAATGACTAAGTATTTTAGACTTTAGTTTACTTCAGCCACATTCCACATAAATCAGGTATCATACAAAAATAAAAATAGCTTCAAATACAGTCAAGACAATAAAAGAATATAACTTTAAGGACTTAAATGTGGGATGGAGCGGTTTCGCAGGTCTTTCCTCCCCACTGCTGTCAGACTCCACAACAAAGACTTTTGCAGCTGCTCAAACACACACATGTGCAATAAGACGTTGAAAGTTGTATTTTTACTCAGTTGTATATAACATTTGTATTCTATTTTTATCCTAATGTATATTTTATTCTACTATTTTATTCTATTCGGTACAGTTGTGTCAATAAAACTCATCTAAGATGACCACAAAATTATTATTCTGTGCTTGATGTGCCTCACCTTTGGCCCTGGCTTTTCCCCTCTGACTGCACTAGGACATATTGCCTCTTGATAAAATAACACATTGATTCGTGCCATATAAAAAGTGAGACATGTCAATTCAGATTCTTTGTCAAGTCTACACTAATCAATTTACATCAGCAGCCTAACAATTGTAGTGCAAACTGCACTACAAGGTGGAATATTTGCAAAATCATGACTACCTCATGATATTTTGTCTCAGAAATTAACCCTATGAACATGTCAGTGCCATTAGGATGAAATTATTGTGTCACCAACATTTTAACGTTAGACATAATTTTAACAGCCTCTTTATCCTGGCTTGCTCGAGGCTGCTGTTTTCTCTGACAGTTTCAATCAAAATTAGAAATGTTGCTCTGAGACTGGGAGAACTAATAGAGCTGCCTGTTGTGCAGTTAGTTTCCAAAACACTTTATTCATGGTTAAACACAATTTTAAATTAATGTGAGCAAAAGCCTAGCATAGCTTGTAACGTTATTATGACGGACACATCTTATGAGTGAGCTTGGCTTCAAGTTACTTACAGGTTTCTTTGAAAAATACTTTCTGATATGCACGTTCTTCCTCTTTGCTACCGTCCTCCTCGCAGCGCAGGTTTGCCGCTGCTGAAACTAAACAGAGCTCCCTGAAAGGCTCAGCCAATCACATTGGCCATATTTGTCACATGAGGTCGGACTCCAGTAGAGAACGTAATTTAACTCTTTCTACACCGCTGGGTGAATGAGACGCTGACAGATCTTTTTTTTCTTTCTATCGGGTTTGGGGTTTTTTTTTTACAAGAAGCGATCAAATTATTGGTGGGGACAATTCAATAATCACTGGATATTGGTGGGGACATGTCCCCTCTGTCCATGCCAAATCGACGCCCTTGCTCTGAACTACTCTGTTTAAAGGGTGCACAGTTACTGTGTGTTGGATATCCAGTAAATCATTAATTATTAAGGATAATCTTAAGTTACAAAATGAGTGCTCTGTTTAAATATATATATAAATATCAATAAATATATCACTGTGTGTCACATTTTGGCTACGTTCACACTGCAGGTCTTAATGCTCAATTCCGATTTTTTGATCAAATCCGATTTTTTTGTCTGCTTGTTCACACTACACATAAAATGCGACATCAAACGCTCTCCAGTGTGAACGCTCAAAGCGGCCCGCATGCGCAAAAGAAGATGTCACACAGAACTCGCTCTGTTTAGACCCAGAGCAAACAATATTGTTTGACTGATGGCCCTTAATATAAAGACTTCGGACTTTATGTTTCCAGATTTTTGCTTTAAGTTATTTTGTTATTTACATAATAATGTAGATAACCTAATAATGATCGTTTTTGCTGTTTTAGAGGAGCGGTGCTTCAAAGGATAGCTGCAGATTTCTGTCAGAATCTGCAGAAAATACAGTAAAAATAAAATGTTCACATTTCTCCAACATTGTCTTCCCAACAGTTTCACCGGATGGTTGGAAATCGTTCGCGATGTCCTATCGGGCGCTTCTCCGGCGCTGATAATCGGCGTCTGTCTTGTGTCAGTGACGTAAAAGACGGATTTAATGTGACTTGACCGTTTACACAGCAGTCGCTTTCTAAAACATCGGATACGTATCGGATTCAGTACCACATACGAAAGTGACCCAGATCGGATTTGAAAATATCAGATTTGTGCCGTTCACACTGTCATACCAAGATCGGATACGGGTCGCATAGGGGCGAAAAAATCGGATTTGATGCGCTTTCGCCTGCAGTGTGAACGTAGCCTTACTCGCCATCTGGTGGGCGATTATATCTACTGCAAAGCACTTGCTAAATGTGCTGCTGAAGGACAGAATCATGGGTCTGTTGAATAGTACTCTCTGTAGAATAGTATAGTATTGTCTTTAGAATAAAGTCAATAAGTCAGATATGTGCAAACTGGAGCACGCCCCAAACAGGAAGTCCTGAGCATGCAAAGCAGCCCATACCACCCTGTGCCTGTCTCACAACCTTGTTTCAGAAAAGCTCAGTGTTATTTGGACATGAGTATGAACAAGGATCAGAAGATCAACTCTGTTTACTGGCATTAACTGACTCATGCTGTCAGTCATAGCAAAAGTCGTGAAGTAAAACCTCTTCCTGATTCCTGATGCTACTGCCTGTTTTTTCTTCATGTGGGTGTTGATCTATTTTTGTGTTTGACGATTTTACTGTCTTTGAATCTCAAGATGTGAATCTGTCTCGGAGGTTGTGGGGGATTCAAACACAATTCTCCTGCAGTCACCTCTCCCACATGCACAACTACCCAATTAAAGTCTGTATTCAATATGTTACATTTCAACAATTAGAGCCACAAATGTCCTGATGCATGCTCAATCATCCACAAACCTTTTTTTACGGGCGGCACAAATCATTTGTGGGGCATCTTATTGCGACACCTGATTGTTCTCTAATTTTAGTTTTAGTAATATTTTTAAATGGTTGTACAAAATGAAAAAAAAACAGCAGGTGTATTGGCTGCATTTTTAGATAAATAGTTGAATATGTTTACAAAATGTACAATTTATATTTGCATTTCAAGTTATAAAAAATTACTCAACACATCTGTGGGGGGGGTTTTTTACAGTAAAAAATACAACTAGGATTTTAAGTTCTTTGTGTGATTTCAGATCAGTAATACTAATGCAGTATGTAAGTGAAAAAAAACAACTAAATTCAGTTGAGCTGAATAGAATGATACCAAACAAGGCAAGGGGGAAAAATAAAATGAAACAATCTGAAGGTCTGAAATACAAATGGAAACTCAAAAGGAGTCAAAATTGGCTGGTTGTATTTCAGAAAATTAGGTTTAAATTTTTGTTCATGACAGTGCAGATTTCTGACATTTTGTGTAATTTAAGCATGTAACATTGTGATTGTTTTCTAACAAAAACAGTGAAACTTAAGATCATGTCAGCGTCAGAGCGATCCAGCAATAGTTATCAGTACACACAGCATTATGTTTATATCTTAAAAAATCAACAGACTCATATTCATGTTTCTGTCACAGAGTGGAGACCTGTCCATGTGCACCTCTGCTGTCATATTTAGATATTAGAATGAAACTTCCTGTTTCTGCTTGTTGGACAGTCCAGTGTTTCTTCTTTCTTCTTTCCATAGCAAAATGTAAATGAGTCTGTATATAACTCATATTAACAGTGTGTCTTTGAGCCAGTGGTAAAGACTATTTGTTCATATTCAAATACTGAGGACAGAGTGTGTGTTAGTACAGATGATTATTTACTGCAGAGCTGTCTGCATGAACACCAGAGAAGAACCAGATTCAAACCTGCAGGCTCATTTCATGTCTGTGTACAGAGGTGCTGTGTGGACCACATTTGAACAGATGATCATTTATTAAGAATAATCCTATATTTCTTACAGCACTGTGTGATGAACTAGATATCTGTGTTTAATATAAAGTGCTGCGTGTCCATCAAACAGTGAAGAGCTGCTGGATTCATTGTTTCCTCCAAATGAAAGAAAAGTCATTTTCATGTGACAGAGCGATGATGCAGTGGAGTCTGTTTCTGCTTCTTCTGATGGGTGAGTGATCATTTTACCAGGGCTCCTGATTGTTTCCACCTAAAATCCTTTAGTTTGATCAGGACTCATTAAACAAATGAACTCTTACTGAGAAAATCAAGGATTCACCTGTAAACTGGACAGTTTGATGGGAACATGAGTTTCCTGCTTGTATCAGCAGATATTCTACAGTATTTCTTCTGTTTTAGGTCAGTGTGTCTTCATCACATGTCAGCTGTATGAGTACCACTTTATTGAAGAACAGATGAGCTGGGATGAAGCACGGGCATACTGCAGAGAGAACTACACAGACCTGGCCAAAGTGTTTGACCTGACAGACATGAGAAGACTTCAAGTCTCTGCACAGAGTCAAACAGAAGCCTGGATTGGACTGTACAGCGAGCCAGGAAGAGACAACAGGAGGTGGCACTGGTCTCTGCCGGGGGAGGAATACACTGAAAATAAGACCTGTTGGAGAGATGGAGAACCTAATAATCAACCATACCCTGAGAACTGTGTGATGACAAGAGACAAGTGGGCAGATTATCCATGTAGTGCCACATTTCAGTTCATCTGCTATAACGGTGAGAATATGTGGACAGTAATGTGGCGATAGAATATTTAATAATGTTATAATCTAGTTTATACCTGTGTTATATCACACGTTCCTGAAAGAGACAGTTTGAAGAATGAGACAAATTAGTTGATAACGATTTTTTTGTGTTTCTCTGTTAATTTGACAGAAAAGATGAAAGAGAATAAAACCTTTCATTTGAATGAGACGTCTGTGACCTGGACTCAGGCTCAGAACTACTGCAGACAGCATCACACTGACCTGGCCAGTGGACTCGATCAGATATACAGTGAAGAGTTTAAGAAGCTGCAGAACTCTACAGGCTCTACAATGAACTTGTGGATCGGTCTGTTCAGAGACAGCTGGAGGTGGTCAGATGGGAGTAACTTCTCTTTCAGATACTGGGACATGGACTCATTTAATGATGGACTAAACAACAGGACATGTGCTACGACTCTGTTAGAGAGATCAGGAAGATGGAGCTCTGCTGGATGTGACCAAAGAAAGCCTTTCTTCTGCTATGATGGTGAGTTTACACAGATTTAGCTCAGCTGTTTGTTTAATAGATGAACAGCTGGAATCACTGAGAGGATTTAGGTCATTATGTTTCTTCGGGCACTTATTTCTGCATGTATGTTGAACTTCTGTCAGAGGTGAAGATGTTTAGCTGATGGTTGGAACAGAGATTTCTCTGTAGAGCGACTGATTCATCTGAAGAATCACTGAAATGTTTCTTTTGTTCTTCCAGTGAAACTGGATCAAACATCCAGAGACTTAAAGTCCAGATTTAACTGATTTCATGTTTTCTCTGATTTTATGGCAGATAATCTGATTCTGATCAGAGAAAACAAAACCTGGGAGGAAGCCTTGAATTACTGCAGACAGAAAAACCATGACCTGGTTTCAATCAGCAACCCTCATGAGCAGCGATGGGTCCAGGAAAGAGCCAAAAAGGCCTCGACTCCTTTCGTGTGGCTGGGACTGCGCTACGGCTGCGCTGCACGTTTGTGGCTTTGGGTCACTGATTATGTACCGTGCTATGAGAGGTGGGCTTCAAGGGGAAGGACTGAAGACTGTGACATGTCTGCAGCCATGACCAGAGGAGGGCAGCACGAGTGGGTCAGTCAGAGGGAAAATGAGACATTTAATTTTATTTGTATAAAACACTGAGGTTTAAAACTAAAGTCACTTCTTAGCTGCACATGTAGATTTTCTGGGGTGAACTCTGTGTTTCTGCTCAGTGTTTACAGTCTCTGGGTTTGAAATGGGAGAAAAATGACCAACAGATTATTACCTGCAGGTTAGATATTTGCAGAGAGCAGTCTGTGTTTCATTTCCTCTCCTTTACCAGAGTCAGGAGCATCATGGTTTCTTCCTTCATTGTTGCTGGATTGGTTCATTATTAAACTGTAGCAGGATATTTGTTTTTAATTGAGTTCAGATATGGTGATGGTTTGAATGTTTCTGCTTCATGTGCTGTAAATCTTTGTATCACACCGTTGTATCCAAAACCTTCATTTTGTTTGTTTGAGCCATTCACAGTTGGACTTGCTGGTCTCTCTGCGTAACCTCAGTGCTCTTGAGTTTCAGGACATAAACTGATGTTTGGACATCCTCCTTCAGGATTTCTGAGAGCAGAATTCATGTCATCCTGAAGCAGCAGAGCAGCCCAGACCATCACATCACATCTGACCTGCTGCTGTGATGTTCCTTTTATCAAATGCTGTTAGTCTGATGTCTGATGTAACGGGACTCAAACCTTCCATAAAGTTTATCTTTTGTCTTCAATCCACAGAAGAGTTTCTGAGGAGAATCATCCAGATGTTTATGGCAGATAAGAGATGAGCCATTGTGTTGTTTTTGCTGAGCGGTGGTTTTCTCTTTTTCTCCACTCAAATAAAAATCCTATTTTTCCAAATTTAAATAAACAGTTTTATAGCTGAATTTCTGGGTCAGCCTCAGTTCACTAGAGGTTTCCAGTCAACCAGATGACAGAGTTTCAATGGTGGACAGTCGGGATGTACCACTTTCAGAGGGCTGTAATAGAACAGTCCAACCGATGATAGGTTTATTTTTTCAGTCAGCTATAAATCCATGATTTTTGAACATGTTTGATGTCGCCTGGTCAACGATAATTATGTAACCTTGGTTTCTGGTTTTTGCGATCTTACCCGGTTTCTTTTGGCTGTGGCTGTACTTCAGCCTACAGTTTATCTTAAAAAGGCTTTTCCATAATAAACACCAACATGACAGGACAGTGTGCACTCAACCTTTACTTTGTTGACTTCTCAATGCATATGGTCAGGGGCCGTCACACCATGAACACTCCCTCCGTAAACACGAGGTAGGAACCTAGGTTACTTTGCAAAAAAGTGAGGCAATTAACATTAAAGTCATTACATATATATTAAACACAAATGTGTGGGAAAAATTACAAAATAATGTTGCATCATACATGTTTAATATTTACTGCACATGTTAAACATGGCCAAAAATAAATACATGTGCCATAACTACAGTTTCAAACAGATTGTTATAACAGAACAACTGTCAGGTTTCACCTTATTTCACACATTTATTCAACATTTATTTAACACTTGGATTTCAATGTTGAAATTTAATGATGAGTTGGATGAAAAATCAACATAAATTCAATCTCAGCTTTTCCCAAAAGTCTCAGGGATCATCAAGATGTTTTTGGCACATCTGAGATGAGTCTTTAGTTTAATCTTGGAATTCTGCCATCCCAGCCATGCTGCTTCTCTTTCTTATGGTGGAGTCATGAACACTGACAATAACTGAGGTGCTATTTTTTCCCCTTGATATTAGCCACCTTCATTTAGAAGCTGCACTTTGTGTTACCTTTGTCTCATTTTGTCTCAATTAGTTTGATGATGTGAAACTTTTAAATGTGACAAACATACAAAGAAGGGAAAATCAGGGACGAACACTGTTTCACATCACTGCGCCTGAACGTAGGTTTAAAGAACCTCATCAAAGTCTGTTAGAGAGCTGAATCTTAGCTTAATCTGTTTGTTGTTCCTACAGGAAACTGTCATTGAAGCCTGTCAGACATCAATGCAGTGACTTACTGGCCTCTGTACCATGACGAAGGATGAGTGGAGGGTGTAAGCAGGTCTGCAGTGTGACATTATTTACTTATCTTTCTTATATAGCAGAGGGAGGCTTTTTTTGGAAGGTCCTCTCAGGGTTCAGTAGTTTGTAGATTGGAGACAGAGCAAGACTAAAGCTGGTTCAGCCTCTCAGAGTCTGATGATGGTCCGAACAAGGTCACAGCAGAAGGATGAAGCCATCACAGCTGCACCACCCTTCACAGGAGGAACCCCACCTTCATCACCCCAAACTCTTCCTGGACTCACCGACGTCTGGCAGACATCCAGAGAGTGTGAAGAGTCACGGACTTTTCATCACAAATTTGTTGAGTTAGTAAATGCTGTGCTGTGACTTCTTTAAAAAGTCATGAACATTTCAGAACTGATTGTGGAAAAATCTCCAAGTCACGTGAAGAAACAGAAAATATTTTCTAAAGTCATCTTTCTGAACTTCAGTAATTACTCCTCCCAAAAAATAATGTGTCTTTTAGAGAAAGATATGAAAAAAATCTGAGTGGTCTTTTAGGTCAGTTCCCATCAGTCACACCTGTTATAACAGCCCGTCTAGATCGCGGCACTTATTAACCTGGGATGGTTTTACAAGCCCAGACTGCAGGTTTCACTGGAAGATATTACTTGGAAAGTCTCAAGGGACCAGTTAGGACTGGATGGTGATGATGTTACTGTTGTGGTGCTGCAACCCCCTGTTGATCTTCGTCCTGCCATATTGGTCTGCAGCGTCTATAACTTCTACCCCAAACAGATCAGCGTGAGCTGGTTAAAAAACGGACAGGAAGTAAGCCCTGACATCGCTCCTACTGTAGAGTTTGCAAATGCTGATACACCCAGGTGAGTGTAGTTCAGGCCTGCCAACTGGACTTTCTGATTCTTATTTATTCTTCTTATTTTTTAATGTCACCTGGTCAGCAGAGATTGCGATGTTGTGGAGCTTCGTGGTCAGAGTTCTCTCTTTCTTCAGTTTAACTATGTCCACTTTTAGTTATTCACTTTAGTTTGAATAACATGAACATCGTCCACAGATGCAGATGTTCACAGCTCAGCCTGTGAAGCCTGTTCCCTCCTTTCTCATTTCTGCTACAACTAAATCCATCCAATGTTCCTGTATCTGCAGAGCCGAGTGTTTCAGCAGGAACTGAACAGGAACAGGAAGTCCCCAATATGAAATATGAACATTTCCCTACATTACTCTTCCATGTGCAGTGTTGGGGAGTAGCAGAATACATGTACCGCCGTTATGTATATAAAATACAAAATATGAGTAACTGTGTTCTGTTACAGTCACAGTTTAAAAAGGTGATAATCAGAATACAGTTACTTTGTTGAAATGGATTACATGGTGTTTTGTTCCTGTTTCATATGTTAGGCTATGTCCTCTGTTTTTTGATAATTCCACGCCGGTGGAAACCCAAATAAAACACGCAATACTACTTACATAATGATGAGAAGGGACGTTTTTAAAAAAACCACATTCAAAAAATATTTTATTATGAAGGCAAAAAGCAGAGTGGTACAGGCATAGCCCTAAAGAATGCAGCCTCATGGACAGTGTAGTCCGTGCTGCAGGGAGAGTGTGTGGGACTGCACCTCCCGTTATGTGTGTGTGAGTGTGAGGGAGGCAGAAAGAACAAGTTGAACAAATGAACAAATCCTATGACTCCATAAAAAGCATTGAGTCTCCAAGTTCAAACTAACGAATGCAGCCATGCTAACTAAACCTGCCTTTCTATACTCTGGAGGACTACAGTAGGGAATAGAATTAGGCTGCAAAACTAAAAGGAAATGAGGCTGAATTGTAGTTCTGTGTGAGAGTCAGTGATGTTGGTTTATGTTGTAGGTCTGGAGAGAAGATCTCCTGTATGGTGGAGCACTCCAGCCTGGAGCAACCTCTGGTTACTGACTGGGGTAAATACCTGTCTGTATCTACACACCTGTACACCTGCCTGTGTGTCTGTCCACCTGTGTGACTCTCACCTGTGTTTCCTCAGTCCCGTGCATGTCTGAATCCAAGAAACTGATGATCGTTGGAGCCTTTGGGCTGATCCTGGGTCTGGTCTTTTTCCTGGCTGGAGTCATCTACACAAGGATGTGCAGCAGAGGTCAGAGCAGCGCTCACACAAAGCACCAGCTCACATCAAACTAAAAAAAACTCCTGGAAAATGTTGCCTGCAGACGAGGAAAGAGCGGCCAGCAGCAGCTTTGATGGAGCCACCATTGTGGGTTGCAGGTGCTTACCAGAACATTTAAGCGTCTAATAATCATGCTTTTATTGTTGTCTGGTGTTGAGCCTAACACTGGGCCCCTGGCTGTATGTGATATACCAACTGCCTGGCTGCCACATCCTTCATATAAACGCTCACAGCTCGCTTCCCAAGATGGATATACTTAGAGTCTGGGCCTGTTCAACTAGTGGTGACATAACTGTGGTTTCTGAAAGTCTGGTACCTAATTCTACACTCATAAAGATAAAACGTTGTGGGTGGTGGATTTAACATTTATCGCTCTGCCCAGGTGGTGGTGTGTGGGTTAATGTAAAGTTCTGTGTTCCTGTCTTCCTTGTAGTGTGGATTCCTGGATTCTGGTGATATAATTCACATGAATGCCTCTGCTTATACTCTCCATCTGTTGGAGTCTGTTTATCACGGGGCAGTGAGATCTCACACACCACTGTACTTTATACTCTCTGGCTGACACCTGTGTGAACTTGAACCCCCCCCACCCCAGCCACCCGCCTTCTTCAAATCAAACAAAACTGATGTCAAGACGCTTCAGTCATACAGAGCTCGGAAAGAAGGGGTTTGCTTGGTTTTTTCTTTCTTTTTTTTTTGCTTTTTTTGCCTTTTCTGCCTTCACAGAACATAATACGGGTCTCAGCTGATTTCACTTACAGACTTTAAAAGACGTATAAATGACTCATCACAGTGAAAACTTTCTTTCAGTGTTGCAATTTTAACATGTTCATCTGTAGCAGGTCTCTCTTGTAAAGAGACATGAGGACTCAGTGGAACTACCTGAATAAATAAACCTCAAATAAGATAAATTATAACTCCAGTTATCACTGAAACATTGAAGAACTGCATAAGGGTGACAGGTCAGCGGTGGAAATCTTTGTAAGGGTTTTCTAGATGTCCACAAATTGTTTTGGCTCCTGAACAATAAAATATTTGGTTAAAAGTCGCCTGAATGTGAAGGTTTGGTAACAGATCCATAAAAGCACACTGACAGTAATCTTATGTGATGACAGTAAACTGACTGATTTCAGGAAACTGTGATGAAATAAAACAGATCTTTGTTGTCACGGTTACCGGAACAGTGAAACACAGTTTGGCATCTCTCCATCTGCAGCTTGTAGGTTTTCACTGCAGTATAAGACTTTACCAGATGAGCTGGAGCCCAGGTGAGTCCACAGCTCTGAGTGCAGGTACAAAGGATGAGGAGGCTGATAGTTTATAAAGACACACTCAGGCTGCAGGGTGGCTTTATGTATATAACTTAGATTCTGTCGTAATGATGATTATTTTAAACCAGAAGATGAAACTGCCAGAAACATTGAGGGCTGGATCTCTGTGTGTAACCACACGTGTGCCTGCATGGTGAGTTCCTGTATGAATGACAGCAAATACCAGTTTACATCAGGCTCAGTGTCAGGATTGTGATGTGGATGAGTCATTAATTACAGAAGTTCATGTTTTTAATGCAACTGCTTCTATTTATTAGCAGTGGGCACATTCACATGTATAAAAGTGCACTAGATAAGCCCAACAGAGTCCCAATCCTGCTTAGTCCTGCTGCTACACGCCAGCAGACTCTGGGACCAGCGTTGGTTAAAGCAGTGCAGGTCCTGGTTTAAAGCAGTCAGACCTGTTCTAACAATGTCTTCTCTGTCTGTGCCCCAGGACTGATGCTGGTCCCCAGTAGCTCATCCTGATTGTGGACCTGGACCTGATTCTGCTTCTGTCTGTCAGCTGGAAGTAAAGCTGCAGCTGCTGGAAGCTCTTTGTTTGATCCAGACTCTTTGAGTCAGGCTGAATGTGGCATAAAGGTAAGGCTGGAGGGGGGGAGCTCTGTGGGTGTTTGTGTTCTTTTCTCAATAAATCTGTTTCCACAGTCATGTGATCGTTTTCCTCTTTCAAACCCTGTAATGACAGAGAGCTGTTTTGGCTCTGCAGTGTGGGTGTGTGTTTACTTTGCTGTTAATAAAGTTAAGCAGATCAAACAGACAGCACACGCTGACCTCTGACCCCTGTGAGCAGCCAATCACAGCAGGCCAAGGGGAAGAAAAACAAACAAAACCCGAGCTCATCCTGACCCATGGTGGATCCTGAACTGCTCTGGATCCTGAACTGAGAGCAGCCGGAGTCCTAACAGAGAGTTGGTGAAGGTAAGAAGCTCCTGAGTGTGTGTGTGCTGCAGACTCTATCAGGTTCAGATCCTGTGGTGCCGTCACTCACTGCTGTCTTTCTGCAGAGGTTTCTCAACTTAGCATCAGAACAAATGAGCGTGTTGTGTTTTTGACTGCTGGGTTTTTGACTGCATCTGACCTAAGCCCATCCAGAGGTCAGGTTGGATTAATCAGGTTATGAAGCTGCCTTAGCATGGTGCACAGAGAGCTATGTAAGATAGGAGAGAGAGGGCTAATGCTCAGGTGAAATAGCTGATTGGACAGCAAGCGTTATTTTCTGTGTGGGAGCAGGTGAGTACATTCACCACACTGCTGAGGGTGATCTGCAGAGAACGGAGCTGCCACTCAAACCAGGCATGTGAAGGACGGCTCAGCCCAGCAACCTCACCTGAGAGCAACTACAAGCAAAGAGAAAACTCAAACATGCCGAGTCATAACAAAGCTACACATACAGAGACATTTTGGACTGGTGAAAATATATACATAAATACTGTAAACTGAACTTTGTAAAAACTGTTAGAACAAAAGCAAAAATAAACACATGAAATAATCACATTTCATACCCAAAAAGTTCAAAGGAACATTTTTCAGGGCTGCAAGTTTCTGATCGTTGTTATTTTCTTCATAGTCACAGTTCTGATCAGCTAAACAGGAGAAACTGAAAAATAGAAACAGAAGAGCTCAGAATAATTAAAGAATGAAGACTAGTGTTACAGGTGTTTCAGTTAGTGTGTGTGTCTGTGGACCACAGCCTGAGCCAAACACCGCTCAGACTGCTGCTCATCAGACTTCACTTCATGCACTGATTACTGGAGCTCAGAAACACAGACTCACCTGTCCAAGTGTCTCACAGGTGAACGTATGCTGTTTAGAATGAAGGTGTATGTCTGTGAAGGTTCATCCAGGTCATCGTAGTCTAAGGAGCTTGGAAAGAAAAGCGTCTGGACTTTTTTAGCTTGCTTGAAGACATTTCACCTCTCATCCGAGAAGCTTCTTCAGTTCTAGGGTCAAATGGTGGAGAGTCCCAGATTTAGGTTTTGAGATCCCTTCCCAGACACCTTAATGACCACTCACATCCTCCAGACGCTTTTATTTCCAATCTCCTTAGACAATTGTCCTTGTGTTTTGTGCCTGCAGAGCTGCATTACCATGACAACCCACCTGACACAGGTGAGACACACGTGAAAAAACAGGTGAGACAAGCTCTGCCTCTTTTCCCTTGTTACCATGGTTATCTTTCTCTCTGGAGGCTTCCTTGATGTCCGTCCACCACTCAGTGTCTGATGATGATGAAGAAGAGGAGGTGGGAGGCGCTCAGCGGGCGGAGCTGAGGCTGGCAATATCAGAAGACGAGGAGGAGGCGGGTCCTTTCAGTGACCTCACAGCTCTGGTGATGAGGTATCGTCATGGATACCGGCGATGCTGTGTGCTGTTGTGTGTGGGCGGAGTCATCGTGTTCACTGCTGGTAAACAGAGGCCGATCATTTTAACCGATTAGCCTCATCATGTGACTAAAGTGGGCATTGCTTCTCCTTCCCAGCATTCCTATTGGCCTATGGCATCTTCAGTGGGCGGTACCACTGCTCCCAAGCAGAGCAGGGGCACGAGCAGCAGCTGGGTGGGGCTAAACCGCCCTCAGAAGGAGGGGCGGGGCTTTACTTGGGAGAGCTGAGGTTGATGATGAGGAAGCTGCTGCAGGATGAAGACATCCACAACACAGTCAGGTAATGCTCGCTTATAAGGCACATTAAGCAAAACAAAACAGTCAGATAAGTCAAACTTTACTCAACTCATTCTTCTTGCTTCTTCCACTTCTGTACCATTAATTCATTAATGTTGAATTCTATCACAGCTGCTCTGTTCCCATGTTGTTGCAGTATATTAATGACTAACCTCATATTGTGGATGGATTATCTCAGTTGTTCTCCTGACTGAAGTTTGGTCTGTTTACTGCATCCTGTCATGCCATTGCATTTGTCCCTAACCATCAGGAACCCTCACGTTAACTTTTATTGAGTGGAAAAAAGTTTGCGTTCATCCTCCAGCTTCACTGTGTTTATGTTATGCTAACATAGCTGTGTTGCTAGCGATCACGTAGCACATCATTATATACCTTCAGTAACCCTACAAACGTCCCTGCTGTTTAGTTTTCTGTCTTCATTTATGTTGGAAGTGATAGCAGAGCTGTACGATTTAATTTTTTCAGAAATCTCTCAGTTAGAACATGCTCTATTATCTTTAGGTGGAAGCTAACTTCCTGCTATCTTCTAACTCTGTTAAATTTAATAAATTCTGTTTGTTAAATTTAATCGTTACACCTGGTACAGCTGATCATTGATTAAAGATTACTCCACGAGGCTCCTGACTACGGTAGCCGTAATGCTCCGACAATCTATCTATGGTGCGGCTTCGTAGCTTACCAAAGTCGTACTAAAACATTTTTTGACAGATTTTTGAGCTCCATGTACAACATAAAATCAGTTCGAGGTCAGTATGCACAACCAGAATTCATACATAAGGCACACTGTCGAATTTTGAGAGAATTAAAGGATTTTAAGTGTGCCTTATAGTGCAGAAAATACGGTAACTGAGTACAAGTAAAAGTAGAGTTTTTCCAGCAGGTAATCAGGTGGTCAACAGAAAATTCATGTAATTTCACCTGTTTTAGAATCTTCAGACTCAGCATTTTTACCCTCGCCACCTTTTTCAAACCCAACCGATGAGTGAGCGAGAGACCGCCACCCTGTCAACCATCCCTGCTTCCTTAGGTCCTATCGCAGTATTGGGTCCTCTATAAATAGCTTGTGTGTGTGTGTATGTGTGATCAGTCGCGTGAGCAGGGCAGCTCATCCTCCAGGTTCCTTGGAGGGTACAGCTCTGGCCTCAGAGATCCTGCAGCGCTTCAGGGAGCTGCAGATGGACCACACCTGGACCGAGTCGCTGTACGCCACGCTGCAGTTCCCCGACAGGTAAGAGTCGGAGAAGCTCCCCCACACTCAGGACAGATCAGCGACAACATGACCCACCATACACTTAACATGTCACATCAGGATACCTTTGGGTCTTAAACGGATGCTGCTGATTGCAGCTCAGCAGCCAGTGAAGTCCCAGCACATCCTGGTTCTTTCATTTATTGAAAGAACCATTGCTTTAAACATGTGGTCAGGCTCTGGAGCTGATCTGGTAGCAGCTGAATTAAAACTTTAACAAAAAAACCCTTCATTTCTGCTGCATGTTTCACAGCTGTTGGTAAAAATTGGTAAAAGCACTAGAGTTACTTCTGATTTATAAAAGCTCATTATGATAAGATGGGACTTTATCATTTAAGATGTTGTAAATGAGGAGCAAGATTTTGAATTCTGGATTTAACAGGGAGCCAATGAAGGGAAGCCAAAACAGGAGAAATCTGCTCTCTCTTTCTAGTCCCTGTCAGGACTCTTGCTGTAGCATTTTGGATTAACTGAAGACTTTTCAGAGAGTTTTTAGGACATCCTGATAATAATGAATTACAGTATGAACAAGCTTTTCAGCCTCACTCTGAGACAGGGCTGACCTCCCAGCCCCATTGTTCCTTCAGTGGGCTGGTTTCAGTCATTATGCAAATGTACTGTTCATAAGATTTGGGGAAACCTGCAGTCAGCTGAGACTGAAGAAGTCACTTGGTTGAGTGACGAAACGTTTCTCCCACAAAATGCTACGTCCAGATGAACAGATTCAACTTTTGGAGAGGTTCCTGATATGTTTTTAATGACATCACTTCTGAAATGTTTCCAAAGCAGTGACTTGATCAAAACGAATGAGGATGACTCTGTAATAACAATATGAACAGCAGAAAAGGACTAACGGCTTGATTTAAAGACAGAAACCAAACCCACATTTACACATTAGTTTGACCACCAGAGGGCGCTACATTCATTCATTTGTGTGCAGGTTTCAGAGGAGCTCTCTGAGCTTGGTGGACTCTGCAGGTCGGGTCTCAGAAGAAATTCCTCTCAACCCGTCTGACTACTGCCCGTACAGCGCCACAGGAAATGCCACAGTGAGCCAACCAGAAAGGAAGTATCTGCCACCATGGTAACAATTGTCAGAGTTACCGATGTATGTCTCTTTGCAGGGGGGTGTGGTCTATGCCAACTACGGCCGACCGGAGGATTTTAAATGGCTGAAACGTGAGGACGTGTCTGTGGCTGGCTGTGTGGTGGTGATGCGTGTTGGGGGCGGGGTCAGTTTTGCAGAGAAGGTCTGGTTGGCTGAGAAGAACGGGGCGAGTGGAGCTTTGATCTACCCTGACCCTGCTGACGTGCCGCAGGACCCTCGCCGCCTTGGACTGAACACACACACTGCTGTGTCTGAACATGTAACACACACACAAACAAACATTATCTGCGTCTCCTGGCCAATAAGCGTCCTCATCTGCTTTCTGTTGTCCAATCACAGGTCCACCTAGGGTCAGGGGACCCCTTCACCCCTGGCTTTCCCTCCTTCAATCACACTCAGTTCCCGCCCATTCAGTCCTCCGGTCTGCCACTCATTCCAGCCCTGCCAATTACTGCCACTGTGGCCGCCAAGCTGCTTAGGTAAGCCCCATCCATCAGGTAACCTGCCCAGGTGTGAGTGTGACTCACAGTGCTGTTCTGTGTCTCAGCCAGCTGGCAGGTCTGTCCTGTCCTCGGCCCTGGCAGGGTCGGCTGCCGTACGTGCGCTGCGTTGTCGGTCCCGAGTTCAGTAACGGTCGCAGAGTCCAGATGTCGGTTCAGAACGTAATGAAGCCGATCCTGCTCAACAACATCTTCTCATCACTGGAGGGCAGAGTGGAGCCAGGTACGCTCTGCTGACTACACACAGAGACAGGTGAATGTGCCACAGTGGTAAACCTCAGTATCTCCCTGTCAGACCAGTACATTATACTGGGAGCTCAGAGGGACTCTCTGGGTCCGGGAGCCGTGAAGTCCGGAGTTGGAACTGCGATCCTGCTGGAGTTGGCTAGAACCTTCTCAGCCATGGTGAAGAAGGGTAAGACTCTCCTGAACACGTGTGCTTACTGTTGTGGTGGGAGCTGAAATGATGCTAGCATTACTTTGGTGTGTTGACTCCTCTGATTTGTCTGAATTGATGGATTCGTTTTCAGGTTTCAGTCCAAGACGCAGCTTGTTGTTTGTCAGCTGGGATGCTGGAGACTTTGGGAATGTTGGAGCAACCGAATGGCTTGAGGTTCAGCCACAGAAAATACAAACCAAATTTCACAGTTTATTAAAATAACTGCCTGACCTTTGACCTTTGTTTGACAGGGTTACCTGTCCATGCTTCACCTGAAGGCTGTGGCCTACTTCAGTCTGGACCAGGCAGTCATGGGTAACAGAGCTTGAAGCCAATCAGAAAGCATTTTCTTTGCTACCCAAACACGGTGCCTTATCTTGTCCTTCTCATCAGGTGATGAGGTCCTGTCAGCTTACACCAGTCCTCTCCTGGTTGACCTGCTGGACGCTGCCATCAGACAGGTGAGTGTGATACATTCGTGATGCATTAATACTGAGTGCAGCCTGTGGTCACACAGCTGGATGGAGCTCATCGCCCTCACACATTTATTTAAAAAAAAAAAAATGTTAAGCCTATTTTTCTGGACCCGGAGTCCCTCAGGGATCTATATATGGACAACAGCTGACCTTTGTGTACATGCTATGGAGATGACACACTCGCAATAAATACTTTAAAAATATCAAGGCTTTAATATATGAATTGAACCCCATGATTTAGTGCTTCTGTCCATTTTGTGTGGCTGAAATATAATTGGTGAATCATCTATGTATGCACGGATTATTGTTTTTGTGTTGGGAATGATCCCAGACAAGCCCCAATCATGTAACAGTAAAAGCATAAATCTGTGACCACACTACAGTTAAATTTATCTACAAATAGTTCTTATTCACAAAGGTGAGTCTGGACAGTCTGTGCCATTGCCTTTAAAAAACTAAATTACTGGACAGAGAAAGGCCTTATTTTCCAGCCTCTCTTAACCTTTTATCAACCAAGAATCATGCAAGCCTGGGATTATTTTCTAACTTTGGGTGTGAAATGAAAAAAAAAAATCATGCTCATGTTTCAGGAAACATTTGAATTTTTCTCTAGCCCATAATGGTTGAGGAGGGTCATGTGATGTGTACATTAGCCTTGTGCTACCATGACACACTGAATATTCCCATAAACCTCATCTTCTCAAACAGTAATAGAGTCACACTCTTTTACATTGCTTGTAAACTGGGCCCATCAGTTGAATATAATAGAATTCAACTTCATTGTCATTGCACATGTCTAAGTACAAGGCAACGGAATGCAGTTTGCATCCATCCAGAAAGTTCTTTACCAGTAATATAGATATATTACAGAATATGGATCTATTATAGGAATGTTACAATGTACACGGTATGAATATACTATAAGTATAATTATGTACAGGCTGTAGTAACTACAGGGTTAGTTACCAATCCACACAATGCTGTGCATGAGTGGGCCTTCATGTGTTCCAGGTGGAGCATCCCAAACATGCAGGCCAGAGCATCTACAGCCAGGCGGAGAGAGATGGAGGCAGCTGGAGGATGTGAGGACACACACAGACACACACACACACACACACACAGATGTTACTGTGATGACGCCTGACTGAGCCGTTGCTGTCTCCTCAGTATGAAGCCACTGTATCTGAACAGCGGCGCTTTTAGCTTCACGGCGTTTGCAGGGGTTCCAGCCATGGAGCTCAGATTCACTGAGGTACATGTTACACGCCAACAGCATACAATTTCGTTGTCATGGTACATGATGTCATGCTATACGTGTCACATTTTCAGGAGCGAGCATATCCGTTCGTCAACACGCCATTGGATAGTGTCTCACGCCTGCAGGAGGTGCTGGGGGGTCGTCTGGGGGTCACAGGGCGGAGCTTAGGGGAGCTGGTGGGGGAAATGGTGCTGCGATTGGCCCACGACCACATCCTGCCGCTGCGCATCACTTCCTACGCCCAGACAGTGCTGCAGTTCAGCGCTCAGCTCAACAAACACTCTGCTGAGCTGCAGGTAGCTCACCTGTTTGACTTTGTCTACTGAAGTTTAAACCCCTCTCTGTCATGTGACCTCTTTGTGTATGTGTGTGTGTGTCCAGTCCAGAGGTTTGTCTCCTCAGTGGGTCTTCAGCGCTCGAGGAGATTACAGCCGAGCGGCAGAGACGCTGCAGAGAGCCATCGACTACAGCGACCTGCACGAGCCCACCATAACACGCTTCTACAACACTCGCATCATGAAGGTACGAGTACTGCAAACAGTACTGGAAGAGAGTACATGAAGACACGAGCCCTGTACAGAGTACTGCATGTCTTCTCATGTGTATCCTGCAGGTGGAGTACTACTTCCTGTCTCAGTACGTGTCTGCAGTTGAGACGCCATTCCGTCATGTGATCCACGGCCGTGGCAACCATACTCTGAGCGCGCTCACTGAGCACCTGGGCCTGCTGACCTCTGACCCCGGACGCTTCGACGAGAGCAGCTTCAGGCGGCAGCTGGCGCTGTTCACGTGGACGCTGCAGGGCGCCGCCAACGCTCTGAATGGAGACGTGTGGAGCATCCACAACATGCATCGTTTCACCCACTGAGGCCTCTGCGTGCCTGCTCCAGAGTGATTGATTATTAATTATCGATCAGTATCTATTTATGTGCAGATATGAGTTTACACTGCAGACATTCAGGTCAATGATTGTTCATCAATCCTTTCACTGATTTCACTTCCATTAAAGTGTTTTACAGACGATGAGATTCTTTATCTTTCCTTTCACCTTCCAAACAGGAAGTTAACATCAGTGACATCATCATTATCATCATCACCAGCTGTCTAGCTCATATCAGTGGTATTCTTCGTGCCTATTGGTTTATGCATGTGGCTCAGAGACTGGGAGCTGCTGTTTTATAAGTTCAGACCAACTTTAACAGGTACCATGATGGTAAATCCACAGGAGTTATGGCGCCCTCTGGTGGTGGCTTTCAGCATGGTCACTGCTGGTTACACAGACAGTGCTATGAATGAAAGAAGTAGTAGCAGTTCAGCTGGACACAAATCAGTCTCCATCTATTGATCCTAAAGATGTTCTATCAGGTTTTAAACCACTCTGACATCCTGCTGCTGTTTAGTGCATGTAACAGCTAGAGATGGCACGATACCACTTTTTTTTTATGTCTGATACCGATATCATAAATTTGGATATCTGCCGATACCGATATGAATCCAATATAGTGTATTTTGTAAAACTGTTTTTATAACTGTTTTTTCTAAATATCTTGCTGCATTTTGTATAATTCATACTCACGTTTTAAAAAAGCAAAACACTAAAGCTGTTCTGTTATACCTGTATGTGAAAAATACACTGCACTCAAAATATTTTATAGTTCAGCAAAACTGATCAATCTACCAAACTTAAACCTACACCATCCTCCCTATTCTGGTATTTTAAAGAGTACTTGACAGAAATATTAAACAACCTAACTAATAGGGTTGCCAACTCCCAGCAAAAAAAATAAAAATAAAAATAGGGAACCACCCCCCACCTCGCGATGCTTAATTGACGTAATCAACTTTAATTTAACGCAAATGCACAGAAATCAGTTATTTTTCTACAATAATGAAATAGATTCAACATCTTTCTTCAACAGAGCAGACTGCACAGATGATATCTTCCCAAAGGAAAAAGTGCTACAGCTTACTGGGGTATATATTAGACTTAATAGTCACTATATACAATAATGGATTTCTATACATTTCATCAGATGAAAACTTTGGTTGTAAGATTCAGATAATTATTTATTAAAAGCTAGACATTTTAAATGAGAATAAGAAAGAAAAGTATGTCTTTGTGCCCCCCTTTCCCTGTTAAGGCCCTACCTGCCCCCTGGCAAAGCTCTGCTAGACCCGCCCCTGCACAGTTACCAGCTGTCAGCTACTTAGAAAAGGATCCTGGTGTTATTTGTCTCTCAGAAACAGCTCATAACTTCCCTTCAACTCATTCATGTCACCTAAAAGGTAAACCTGTTTCTCCATCACCTGTTCAGCTCTAATGATTCAGTAAGGACATCTCCTGGTTTCATCTTCATGTTTCCCTCTCACCAGATAACCAAACCGACATCATGACCAGCAGCTTTACAGCTGTGGCTCCAGCAAACCTCAGCTGATACTAGAAATTAATATTAAATCAATTCTAACAACAGCTGATCAAGCTTAAACGTGCTGCTGTTGTTTAGCCGCAGGTATCCTCTTTCTGGGGCAAAGTGGGTGATAAACAAAGAAGAGAGACGGGACTTGCAACAGAAAAGCCGATCAGCTGATCATTGATCATTTTCGAGGTTTGAAGTAGCAACAGGGGAGGGAGGGGGAGAGAATTAAAGAAGAGTCAGCTTTGCCGCAAAGATGGAATAACTCCAGCTTTGTGTTTTGTTTTTCATTCTACCTGAAGTACGAGAAAAATCGCTTCCTTTTCACATCAACATGGAACTCCGATGGCCAGTCCAGCTGTGGCTCCATATATCAGTTGTTAAGCTTAACGTGGAAATACTCTGCAAACATTCAGACATGCACTTACACACTTGCTTTACTTCTCTGGGATAGTTTTCTCCAAGATGAAATGGCGTGGTTTTGGAAGCATGTCGAGGCTCCAAATGCTCCAGGTCTCACAAAAAACAGCCACTCTATCACGTGACACATACTGCTCCGATGTGCTGAGCTGGGTTACTTCGGATCGGATTACATTTTTTTTTATTTCTCTCCGATATCCGATAATTTAGGTCAGTATCGGACCGATACCGATACGTAATATCGGATCGGTTCATCTCTAGTAACAGCAGTGGGTGACGTAATGAAGGCGAGGAAGTTAAATCAGATAACTGAACTAAAGTGTGACACATAGAGCTGAAATATGTTGAACTATGAACCTGGTAGACATCAAAACTGGTACACAACTGTCCTTACTTTAATATATAAGTGAACACAGTTTATGGTCTGTTCAGTGGATATTAACAGAGTTCACAGAGACAGCTGATAACCTCGGCAGTGATGACTCCCAGCAGGATCTCTGACTGTAGTTTCAGGTTTATGATGCACAGGTTCATTTTATTTAATATTATGTTGGTTACGAGTTACACAACATCACAGCTTCATAAGTAGATCAAACCACAGAGCTCCTGTGGCTCCTACCAGAGCTCTGAACAAACACCATGCTAACATGTGTTACAGGTACAGTGAGGCTTATCTCCACCCTTCCTATGATAACGAGTGTGTATGCCCTCCACCTCTCTTCCCCTTTGCAGCATGTTTAGGGGTGCTTTGTGTCCGACTGGACCCAGTTGTGCTGTGCATGCTCACCTGTACCTGTCCAGTTCATCCCTTTCACTATCCTGGGGTTCACTGTAATATGGGTGGTGGTCCATGTTTTCCTGCATTCCACTTCCTGTCCCTCCTCTCTGAATGATGAGAACGGGGAACTGGGAGGAGGATCAGCTGGGTCGCACAAACACTCTTTAACTGGACTCTGAGAATGAAGCTGAGGCTGCTGTTTGTGGTCCTCCTGCATGGTAGGAACACACACATGCACACACACACATGCACACACACACACAGTGGTGACTTGTTATTATTGTTATTACTACTTGTTTTATTACTTGTATTATAGACTTGTTATTCTGTATGTGTGAAGTCGCGTTTATGTGTTCAGACTTTCTTCAGAATTTTCTGCTTTTGTGTGTGCACATGTTTGCATGTCTATGTGTGTTTGCATGTTTATTTGTGTGTGAGTGCATGTGCCTGTGTGTTAGTGCATGTGCTAGAAGAAGGTGTGTTGAGTGTAAAGGCTGCAGATCTCAGTAGTCGGTCTGGAATCACTCCTCACAGTTTAGAGCAGAGAACTCTATATTTTTATTCTACTCATCTTTGATATTATTACTGGTCACTTTTGAGGATGAACTTTAACTTTGGGACAGTCATCCGAGGACAGACTGAGGTCACATGACACATGTTAGATGGTAAGATGATCTGTGGGAGTCGATTCTTGTGCAGGCAATTGTGGTCATCCTCATCTGTGCGCACACATGTTGAGACACACATGATTAAGTCCCGCCCACCTGTGCTGATGGTTGGGGGCTTGTCAGTAAGCGCCTGTTCTGCTGTGAATGGAGACATTTCTCTCTATGAAAACAACAATGAGTGCAGTTTGTGTGGAGCTGCGTTCTGTCTGGCTGGATGAATGTGTGCTCTGTGAGCCCTCCACCCTCTGGAGCTCTGCTCTCCACCCATCGCTGACTCGCACAGAGCTTCTTTGTCCTGCATTTGTGGGAAAGACGGATCTATGAGTCCCCACTGATTCACTGATGATACTAATCAGATCAACAACCACTGTTCAATGGCCATGAGTACCATTCACAGAGAGTTGGGGAATGGCTGCAATCACAGCGTTGTAAGATGGCGAAAGATGTACCGTTAGGCCCCCTCCTCGATTCAGAGATGGTCTTTCCCTTTTCACGTAAATGGCCTCCTTGACTCCGCGCTCAAACCAGCGTTCCTCCCTGTCCAGGATGTGCACATCCTCATCATTGAAAGAGTGTCCACTGGCCTGTAGGTGTGAATAGACTGCAGAGTCCTGGCCTGACGAGGTCGCTCTCCTGTGTTGTGCCATCCTCTTAGCCAGAGGTTGTTTGGTTTCCCCGATGTATAAATCCTGGCAATCCTCCTGGCACTTAACAGCGTACACTATGTTACTCTGTTTGTGTCGGGGGACCCGATCCTTGGGGTGGACCAGTTTTTGGCCCACAGAGACCCGGTGTTTAGAAAAAATGTGTCTCAGCTGCTCCGATACTCCTGACACATATGGGATCACTACAGGTTTTCGCTTGGGCAGCGGTTGTCCTTCTCTCCTGGATCAGCTGGAGCTTTCTTTTGGTGCCTTCCCAGCTTTGACAAACATCCAGCTGGGATAACCACATTTACTCAGGGCCCTCCTGACGTGATGTTCTTCTCCTTCCCTGGCCGTTGTGTCTGTGGGGATGGTGTTCGCTTTGTGTTGTGGCATCCTGATGAGGACCCTGATAAAGGCCACAAGCCGAAAAGCGTTGGTCTTACCTTCAAGTGTTGCTGGAGTTTCTGTATTGTGATTTTTTTCATCGTCTTCATGCACCTTGGAAGTAGGTGAAGTTGTGCCAGAAATTATTGCTTGTAGCATCCTAATGACACCCAGTTTGTGCTCCAGTGGATGATGAGAGTCAAACCTTAGATACTGATCCATATGTGTAGGTTTACGGTACACGCCACCTTTTAGATGTCCCCCATTACTGATGGAAATCTCACAGTCTAAGAAGGCTAACCTGCCACTTTTCATATCCTCCCTGGTGAATTTGATGTGTCGGTCCACCGAGTTAATGTGATCCGTGAATTGTGGTACGCCCTGAGATTTGATTTTCACCCGGGTGTCATCCACATACCTGAACCTATGACTTGGTGGTGTTCCAGGGTAGGATAGCAAAGCCCTCTTTTCCACTTCTTCCATGTACAAATTGGCCGTAGTGCATGACACTGGGGAGCCCATGTCAAACCCATGACCAATGGTATTTGATCAGTGATCATGACAATTTGCATATTAATGATGAAGGAACTTACCTCACTGACTACTGTTCATTCAGTGGGCAGGTTTCAGTTATTGTGCAAATGTGCTGTTTATAAGGTTTGGGAAACCTGCAGTCAGCTGACACTGAAGAAGTATCCCACTGAAAATGCTACATCCAGATGAACAGATTCAACTTTGTGGAATCACCCGTTTCATGTTTCTCTCCTCAGTTTCCCAGCATGCCTCAGGTGTGGAGGTGTATGAGGGGGTGGAGTCTGTCCTGCTGCCCTGTCAGGTAGCAAAGGATGTTTCCAGCGACACCACAGCAGCAGTGTGGGACCGTGATGAGTTCAAGAAGCCAACAGTCCACATGCGTCTGCAGAGCGGAGATGATCTTAAAGAACAAAACCATCGTTACTCCAACCGAACATCAATGAGAGCTGACGCTCTGCAGACTGGAGACATCAGCCTCACTCTGAGGAACCCGACAGTCTCTGACAGTGGAACCTACACCTGCACCACCCGGAAATATGGACGAGATCTGAGGCGAACAGAAGTATACCTGAGGGTCAAAGGTTAGTGCTGTCAAAGGTCAGAGTAGAAGTGAACTCTGATGTGAATCATGATCGATGAAGGTGTGGTTGTTTGCGTTGATTACAGAACCTCCACTCTGGCCCAGAGTCCTCGCAGGTGCCCTGGTTCTCCTGGTTGTCCTGATTGTTGCCTTTGGTGTCATCCTGTGTTGTGAACACAAAAGGCTTAAGACTGTAGAAGGTATGTGAGTGTGTTATAAAGTGTGTACGGTTTACAGTGAGCTAAGATTCAGCGGCTTCGCCCTGCTGTTTGGTACAGTGAAGAAATGCTGCTGACGTTAATAGGAGATGTTTTAGTTCCTTCTTCCTTCACGTTTCTTCCAAGCATTGCTCAGAGCTGACCTTTCACCTCTGAAGGTACTGAGATCTGCTTGTCATCTCCCACCTGTGTTAATCACTGACACAATCAACGGAGACATAAAACTGTAAATCTGCTGCTTCTGTAATAGAACCTGATGTAGCTGAGAGGGAAATTCATTAGAAAGAACTTCCACAAGTAAATACATAAAAAGAAGACGGTGGAAAAGCAAAAGCATGTGCAGAGTTACACCATGTAACATTAGAACAACTTTTTCGGGGGGAGCTGCTCATTTCTGCTCCACAGGTAACAACACCTGCTGAAGCACTGGACATTACTGCGCCCCAGCATGATCCATACCTACAGGTTAAAGAAGCTGACTGCACTCCATGAGTGTCTGGCAGGACAAATGAACCAGTCACTAATGGGTGAGACACAGCTGGAATAACTGACTAAAGGCTGGACAGTCTTGATCCCCAAGGATCCCCTGAAGGGACCTGTCCCATCCAACTACCAGATGATAACCTACCTTAGTACCACATGGAAGCTCCTGTCAGACATCATAGAGGCTAAGATTGTCATGTGAGGCTATGCAGCAGGCTGGAAGTGGGCCCAAATGCAGACACTCGTGCACAGAAAAAAAACTTAGAATGGAAGCTTTATTTGCTGGAAAAACATCCATCATAACATAAACTCACAGAAAAACAAACCAAAACCCTGAGTATGAAACTCAGAACAACACACTGGGAAACTAGAAACACAGATCTAAAACTGAAACCAGAAACAAAGAGAGGCTTACAGCACATGAGGAGGTACGACGTGACAAAGGGCAAAGGAAAACACAAGGCTAATATACACAAGGGAGTAACGAGTGAATGGGAAACAGAAAGAGAACACAACACCCAAACAGGGATCCTAGAGTACTTAGACCTGTTTCAACAGGGACCTTAGAGCCTTCATCAGGCGTCACAAGCACGTGTTGCATTTACCTGGGACAGCTGCATATATCTACTGAGGTACAATATATATGTATAATCAATACATGTATAATCCAGGGTAATTAGTTCATATGTAATACTGAGTAGTGCGTGAGACACAGAGTGGAATTTGTGCTGTCACTAGTATTAGATTATGCCCTAAATAATCGTAAATTTTGAAGCTGGTAGCTGATGGCTCTTAAAGACTTCCTTCTTCATGTCTCTCTCTGATGACATCTCTGATCTTTAAGTCATGTGAGGGAATCAAAGATGTGTGTGTCTGGGTCATGTGACATTATATGTTTGTCTTCATCAGCTCAACTTGTCAGTAACCCAAGGCAGACAGGGCTTCGCTGGCCGTTTGGACAAAGATGACTCCTTTCCTTCAGTGAGAAATCGAAGAGTTTGAGGGGTCTGCCTGTCCAAATGAAGGACGAGGAGCTGATGGATGAGGAGAAGACGATGCAGCTCAACCCTCCACTCTGACAGGATCATGTATGTTTCTGCAGCTCAGTGAAGCTCAGTGATGGTCTGAGAACACGAGCTTGAAGATGTTTGTTCTTCCTTTACTAACTGCTAACTAATGAGCCTCAGTGAGATGTTCTAGCTGGAACATGTTCCACACGGCAGGTTCCCTGTAACGTTATGTCTGCAGAATGAGATGAAGCACAGAGTACAGTGTGAGAGGGAGCCTATTCACCAGTCTGACAGTAAAGATTCATTCAAACATTCACACCAGGCTGAGACTGTGTGGACACTTCACAAGGAAAATATGTGCTCTGTTTTTAGTCTGATACAAGAATTCAGCTGTTTACTAAATCATGTCACAGGATCTGTTATTGATGCTCATCAGAAATTGTAGGCCTGGGTTATCTCACTAAGGTCTGAGTGTTAGTAGATGCCATTTTCCAAAGAAATGATTGTTCAGGTGGAGGTGACTGTGAGATGGAAACTCAGCTCAGAATTATTGCACCTGGTGTCTGGAACTTGCACTAAGTACTGCAGCAATTTCCTAATGTTGTAAACCTGCTCAACATTTGGCAATAAAACCCTTTCTGATTCTGATTCTGATTCTGATTCTGAACAGGACCCAGACACTTCTATAACATTATAACCTCATAATGACGACGATGCAGAGCGTTTTGTTCCTCAGACCAAAGCTCCAGACTGTCAGGAACCATCAGAGCTTCAGACCAGATCAGCTTTTTGATTTTTAACAAACCGCAGAGAAGAAGAGTATGCTTTCATGATTAAGTAGGAAGTGGTCCTGACTGAAACTTGATGAATAGAAACTGACTTGTATGTATGCAGCAGCAAATCCACAACAAAGGTTTGAAAACTGAAGATCAAAAATCCAAACTACAGCAGTGAGAAACAACCTGACAAAGAATTGAGAGGAAAACGAGACACGGGTCAACAGGATCAAACTAATAAGTCACAGGGGAACTAAACACAATGCACAAACTACACAGGCTATGAAATCGAACACATTAGTGTAACAGGAAATGCAACCTCACTGTATTTTAGTCACAGTGCATTCAGAACATTTGTTTATCCATCTGTGAGGGTTTACTAACAGAAAGTAGACAATGACTCTGTGTGTGGACCGCTCACTTTACTGTCTGCTTCATCTTCACATGAAACCTACACGCTCATGAATTCTGCTTTTTAATTCTTTCATTGCACGTCTTTGAGGAAGATGATGGTGTCTGACCTGTTTCTCATCTTCATCTTAGTAATAACAGATTTTCTGAGGGGTTCAGGTCAGGAGAGCTGGCCGACCAATCAAACACTGTAATAAGCGTTTGGTTTAGTGTGCCTGTGAGCAGCTTTATAATAAAGACTGAATGAAAAGTGGAGTCAGTTTGATTTGTGCACACAAACATCACAAACCCCCATCTGTGCTCAGAACCTCCAATCAGAGCAGGAGAAACTTCCATTCACAGTTAAGTTCTATTAAATATT